>NC_045441.1:139493646-139505437 GCF_002776525.5 Piliocolobus tephrosceles | reverse complement strand
AAAAAAAAAAAAAAAAAAAGTTGAATCAAAGAGGGTACACTTCAGTATTCAATTTTTACAACCAACAGGCATATGTTATTTATTTATTTATTTATTTTTAGGCAGACTGGTCTTGCTCTGTCGCCCAGGTTGGAGTGTAGTGGTGTGATCATGGCTCACTGCAGCCTTGACCTCTGGGTTTAAGCAGTCTGCTCACCTCAGTCTCCTGAGTAGCTGGGACTAGAGGTGCACACCACCATACCTGGCTAATTTTTAAAATTTTTTTGTAGAGACGGGGTCTCACTATATTGCCCAGGCTGGTCTCAAGTGATCTGCCCACCTTGGTCTCCCAAACTGGCACCCAGTTCCATGTGTTATTTGTGTGTGTGTGTGTGTGTGTGTGTGTGAGTGAGAGAGAGAGAGAGCGAGCCAGGGTCTCCCTCTGTCACCCAGGCTGAAGTGCAGTGGTGCAATCTTGGCTCACTGCAACCTCTGCCTCCCAGGTTCAAGCAATTCTCCTGCCTCAGCTTCTGGAGTAGCTAGGACTGGAGGCACACGCCACCATGCCTGGCTAATTTTCATATTTTTTGTAGAGACAGGGTTTCGTCATGCTGGCCAGGCTGATCTTGAACTCCTGACCTCAAGTGATCCGCCCGCCTCGGCCTTCTAAAGTGCTAGGATTATAGGAGTGAGCCACCACGCTCGGCCCCATTTGTTATCTTATAGTCTATAAATTAGAGCTATTCTTCAACACCATAGCCACTGGCCTGGTGTGGCCAGGGAGCACTGCAAACATGGCCAGTCCCATGCGGAGGTACTGGGTGTCAATACCAAGTGGAGTGTGAAGACATGGTATGAATAGAAAAAGATAAAAATATCTTATTAATAGATATTTATATATTAATAGATTTCCTGCTGAAATGAGAATATTTTTGATATGGTTTGGATGTGTGTTTCCTTCAAATCTGATGTTTACATGTGATCCCCAGTGTTAGATATGGGGCCTGGTGGGAGGGTGTGTCTGGGTCATGGGGCTGGGTCCCTCATGAGTGCTGTCCCCACTGTGGCTGTTTAAGAGTGTAGCACCCTCCCCATCGCTCCCATTCCCGCCATGTGACTTCCTATTCCTGCTTTGCCTTCTGCCACTGGTGAAAGCTCCCTGAGGCCTCCCCTGAAGCACAGCAGATGCTAGCACCACCTTCCTGCACAACCTGCTGAATGTCTGCCAATTAAATCTCTTTTCTTTTTTTCTTTCTTTCTCTTTTTTTTTCTTTTGAGACAGAGTCTCACTTGTTGCCCAGGCTGGAGTCCAGTGGCGCAATCTCAGCTCACTGCAACCTCCGCCTTCTAGGTTCAAGCGATTCTCCTGCCCCAGCCTCCTGAGTAGCTGGGATTACAGGTGCCCACCACAACACCTGGCTAATTTTTGTATTTTTTAGTAAAGCTGGGTTTCACCATGTTGGCCAGGCTGATCTTGAACTCCTGACCTCACGTGATCCGCCCGCCTCAGCTTCCCAAAGTGCTGGGATCACAGGTGTGAGCCACAGGGCCCGACCTAAACCTCTTTTCTTTACAAATTATCCAGCGTCAGGTGTCTCTTTATAGCAACATAAGAAATGACTTATACAATTTTGAATATACTGGATTAAATAAAATATATTAAAATTAATCTCACTTTTAAAAAACCTTTTTAATATGGCTACTTGAAAATTGAAAATCAGGCCAGGCATGGTGGCTCACTTAGGCCTGTAATCCCAGCACTTTGGGAGGCCAATGTGGGCGGATCACTTGAGGTCAGGAGTTCGAGACCATCCTGGCCAACATGGTGAAACCCCATCTCTTAGCTAGGTATGGTGGAGCATGCCTGTAATCCCAGTTACTCAGGAGGCTGAGGCAGAAGAATCGCTTGAACTGGGGAGGCAGAGGTTGCAATGACCTGCGATCACACCACTGCATTCCAGCACAGGCGACAGAGTGAGACTCCACCTCCAAAAAAAAAAAAAAAAAGAAAATTTAAAATCGGCCGGGCACGGTGGCTCACATCTGTAATCTCAATACTTTGGGAGGCTGAGGCAAGCAGGTCACTTGAACTCAAGAGTTCAAGACCAGCCTGGCCAACATGGTGAAACCCTGTCTCTACAAAAAATACAAAAATTAGCTAGGCATGTTGGCATGTGCCTGTAATCCCAGTTACTCAGGAGGCTGAGGCACGAGAATTGCTTGAACTGGGGAGGCAGAGGTTGCAGTGACCTGAGATCACACCACTGCACTCCAGCCTGGGCCACAAAGCGAGACTCTCTCTCATTTAAAAAAAAAAAAAAAGAAAGAAAAAGAAAATTTAAGTTCACACATGTGACTTGTCCATGTCTACTGCACAGTGCTGAATCAGAGAAATAAACCACAGGCAAAACATCAAAGATGACCCTGGGTGTTCGTGGTAAGGTGCAGGCCCTGTGACAGCCCTGCCCCCTCAGGTCCTTGCCCCTGGGCCTGGATGAGCTAGACCGACGTACCCCACACTCTGCCAGCTGGGCTCTCAGGCTCGGGTCCGGAAACGGTCATTCCCGTGATCTCATGCAGCCCTCACTTCACACACCCCTATGCAGGCAGTGATGACAGCCAAGCCTCTGAGATAAGTAATGAGACAGTTGCCACCCAGGGCGCATATCCTCAGGGCGGCTGCTGCTCTAAAAACTCTGCAGACGTTAACTGATTTGCTTCTAACGCCCACACCATGAAACGGATGCCCATGTTTTACCAATGGCAAAGCTAAGACACAGAGGGGTTAAGGAACTCACCCAAGGTCACACAGCTCCCAAGTGGTAGGTCTGAGACTCAAATCTAGGCAGCCTGGTTCCAGAGCCCAGGTTCTTAACCTCTACTCTATTCAGGCCCTGAGAGAAGAAATGAAGGCCAGGCTTCATTCCACATCACCCAATACAGAACCATCCAGAACAATCTATAAGCAATAATGGGGTGGCGGGGGGTGGTGGTGGAGGGTGCTGCTTCAGAGTGATGGACAGCCTCCAAAATGTCCCAACTCTTCTCCAACAAAGGCTCTGGGGCTTGCCTTTCTGGTGTGTTTTTTTTTTTTTTTTTGTACAACTGTGATTGGACAAGACATTTAGAGCATCTTTAACCAAAACATCCTCCAGGCACAGAAGTGCCATCCACCAGTGCCTGGAAAAGCCCAGGCCCAGGAAGGGGTGGGGATCCCAGCAGAAGCAGAGCAGAGATCCCTGGAGGGGTCTAGACTTTTCGGTCCTCCCTCTGCCCCTGTGACAGGCTTTGATCCCACTCCAGGCGCTGGGGTTTCAGGTTTGCAAGCCATCAAAACACCAAACTGAAAAGGCAAAAGGGAAGCTGCTGTAGGCAGGCACCGCTACAGTGGCAAGGAGGAGTTCTGGCAGAAAAAGGAACAGGCACAAAGCCCTAAGGCACAGCCATCTGGGGATATGGTATGGAGCAGGCACAGCCAGCCTCAGCCTCCTGGGTGGCCCAGAGGATGGCACTGTCTGCTCAGCTCAGGGCACATTGAGGCCAAAGTACTGACTATGGGGCTCAGACAGTGCCTGACTTGCAGCAGACAGATAAATGTACACTGTAGAAAAACCTACATTAAAAGAGATTAAAACAGTCTTCAACTCAATATTGGGAGGTGGAGGCAGGAGGATCACTTGAGGCCAAGAGTTTGAGACCAGCCTGGGCAACACAGAACCTGTCTCTACAAGGCAATTTTAAAAATTATTAGTTAGATGTGGTGACACATGCCTGAGTCCCAGCTACTGAAGAGGCTGAGGTGGGAGGATTGCTTGAGCTTAGGAGTTTGAAGTTGCAGTGAGCTATGATCACGTCACTACACTCCAACCTGGGTGACAGACCAATATTCTGAGGAAGGAAGGGAGGAAGGGAGGAAGAAAGGGATGGAGGGAAGGAGGAAGGAGAGAAGGGAGGGAGGGAGGGAAGGGAGGCCAGGCATGGTGGCTCACACCTGAAATGCCAGCACTTTGGGAGGTCAAGACGGGAAGATCACTTGAGGCCAGGAGCTTACAACCAGCCTGGGCAGCATAGTGAGACCCCATTTTTATAAAAAGAAAAAAGAGTAACAAACCAAGAGTAAAATTAAAAAAGGATATGTGGAGAATGAACAAAATGCAAATGACCCCCCAAAACTGTTTTAATACTGAATCTCACTAATAGTCAAAGTGAATCCAATAATGAAATAGCTAGTGATGAACTAGTAATCAAAGTCAAGCAAAGTAAAACAACGAGGGTCATTTAGTCTTTTCTTTTTCTTACGTATCAGATGGAGAAGGGGTGCCAGGGAAGTGAGGCAGGGAACTCCAGGCTGTCTCTACGCCTGGAAAGCAAATGGCCTCTCTGCAGGGCAGTGTGCCAGAGTGCCGCAAAAGCCCTAAAAATGTGCCGACCCCAGCGTCTGACCATTTTCTTCTGAAAATTTGTCCAAAAGCAATAATGAGACAAGCGTACAAGGAGGTACATAATAAACAACATTGCCTTACACAGGATACTCTGCCACCTTTCAGAATAATGCCTATATTTCACCTGTGCTTATGATGCGCTAGGCACTGTTCTAAACACACCACAGAGGAGGTCTCAATCCTCAGCACTACCAAGCAGCGGAGGCGGTGGCAGCTTTGTTGTGACCCATCTCAGGTAAGGAAACAGAAAATCTCACCTCTCCCCACGGGAGCCCTTCTGATGATCAGTTCCTGGAGGGCTCCAAGGTAGCGCATCTCAAAGTGCTGCAGGGACAGAGGCAGCCTCAGAACAGATCTTAGGGACCCCAGTTCAGGTCCTCATTTGACAGACAAGACCCCTGGCCAGGGAGCCAAGCCTGGCCTGTTCCAGATACTCACGCCAGGGTCACAGCTAGCCGCATAGACAACCAGAATGTGACTCTCAGAAGATGCGCCTAGAGCAGACTTGCCCCAGCTCTCACAGCCAGTTAGTGGCAGAACAGGGACGGGAACCCAGGTATCCTGACTCCCAGTCTAGGAGCTGCCAAATACATAAATGAATGCAGGAGCCTCCTTTTGTGAATCTCTGGCTCCCCTTCTCCCAGCAAAGCATTTTCCACAACAATCCCACGTTTGCTGCAAAAGCCTAGTAACATCAAATCCAGCAAAGAGTCGTTCATAGAAAAAAGACCAGAAGGATGCAGGTCCAACCGCCCACTGCAGATCCCCCCAGGGGAGGGGAGGCCGGGCAGCCACCTTCCTGCTTCTACATTTGAATGGCTTTTAACAAGCATGTCTTTACTTTCATCCCTTAAACACATTAAAATGAAATTTGAATTAAATATGCATTTGGGCACGGTGGTGGCTCCTGCCTGTAATCCCAGCACCTTGGGAGGCCGAGGTGGAAAAATTGCTTGAGTCCAGGAGTTTAAGACCAGGCTGGACAACATAGCAAGACCCCATCTCTACAAAGAATGAAAAAATTAGCTGGGTGTGGTGGTGCATATCTGTAGTCTGCTACCTGGGAGGCTGAGGTGGAGGATCGCTTGAGCCCAGGAATTTGAGGCTACAGTGAGCTAGGACTGCACCACTGCACTTCAGCCTGGACAACAGAGTGAGACCCTGTCTCCAAAAATATATATACACACACATATACATACATATTTTATATATATATATATATATATGTTTCTTGAACAAACATCTGCCTACTATATGCTACATCCATGCTACCCATGGGAGCGAGACGCCTCAGAGAGCTACCATTCAATTCAGTTGGGGACTGAAGACATCCAGAAGAAAATTATAGTGGGGAGCAGAAGAAAATTATAGTAGGGAGCAAGAGTCCTAGTTCACCCTAAAATTATATTCTAAAGACCTCCAAGAGTTAAACTCTGGTCTGTTTGACTCTCATAAAGCTTCCTGTAGAAGCAGCTTTTAAGGGCTGATGTGGTGTGGCCACCAAAACTTATTCAGCCCATACATGCAACGCAAACCACAGAGACCTGGAGTTGGAGAACCAGAGAAAATCCCTGCATCTTCCGCTCACTGCATGGCTTCAGGAAAGTTCCTTAATCTAGGACCTAGGCTGTCTCATTTGTGAAATGAAAATGATACTTGCAAATCCAAAAAAGACCCTCCTCTGGGAAAATAAACTATGAGATGCAAAGTGTTGCAAAGCCTCATTCCAACCCCCAGCAGTGAGCCTGGCAGAGGGAATATATTCTTGGGTGGAACATGCACCACCCAGTCTCTGCACCCTCAAAGCAGGTGGCTGGGCTCACTCCGCCTCCCGACCTCAACTCCGCGCTCCAAAATGAGCTCCCTTATTGCTTGGCCTGTATGGTTTAAGTCAGCTAGGGGTCAGGAGGAAAGCATCTGATTAAACTAATTTCCAGTTACCTGAATATTAAAAAGAAACTAACACAACAGGTGGATGTTTAGGCAATGCCACACAGGGTCATGGGAGTTCTTATGGGGGTGTCTGTCTCCCCACAGCCTCAGCTTTCCCAGGCTACACCTGCTTTCCAAGAAGGGTACCTCGCTTCCTTTGCTTCTGGGCCAGGGATGCGCTGACAGCTGGTAGGGGGCTCACAAGCACAAATGAGTGGTGTGGACACTGGCGTGGCTCAAGCCTTCTTAAAGGCTGAAACCCTCGTGACGCCCATCTCCCGCAGAATGACGCACCAACTCCTGTGGTTTCTAGGAACACGGCACGGTGGAAATAAATACTGGAGAAAGCATGAAATACTCCTTCACCAGGGTCCTGCCCACCTCACCCACCCATCTCCTACAACTCAACACCCGAGCTGCAGAGTCCAAATTGCCATTCCAAGAGCTACTCTATGTTCTCCTGCCTCTGTTATCTTTATCATCCTGTTTCCTCTATGTGGGAACCCTCCTGACCCCCAGGCCTGGCACACGTTTGACGAAAGAAATAAATGATACAGGAAGATAGCCAGGTGGCACCACAGGGACAAGGACTGCTTCCTCTATGGGGTACCACTGCTGGGAAGAGCCAGAGCTGAGACCCTGGATTGAGCAGGGTACCAGGGGTTCCCACGAGGCCATGCAGCCTGAGATCAGGCTGGACGGGTCTTCCCGCGCTGGCTTCTGACCCGGAAGAAAGAAATGATGAGGTTTCCCAAGTCTCTGACCTTTGCCCTGCCCTGGTGTTCTGAAAATCTCGGTCTCCTTCTGTACTCCCAGTACCTCTCTGGCACCTCCTACAGGCTGAGTCGGTCTCTCCAGGTGCACCAAGCCCAGCCCTTCTGGCCCCTTCTCTCCCCTCCTCTCCTTTGATTGTCTGCTTTTCACTGTGCTAGATGCAACTGGGCCACACAGTAGGAGCTAAATGAATGTATCTGGAACAAATGAAGCTTTCCCTGGCTACTAGCACCCACACGGTTATGCTGTTTTTCAGAATTCCTAGAACTCTTGTGGGCAAAGTCCTACATAAGCAACCAGGCCCCTATGAGACACTCAGTCCCTAAACCAACACATTGCCAGAGGGGCCCCAGCTGGCTCCAGATGCATGTCCCTGGCACCCATCCCAGACCTCCCTAGTCCTTGTCTTTGAAGGCAACCTCAGCAGTGTGTGGTGCAGCAGGGCCCACAGGGGAATGCAGGGCCCGGCCAGGGAGTGCCCACCCAGGAACAGTAAGGAAAGCTCAAGAGAGCGCCCTGGCACAAACACGGGGATCATCGCCAGTCCTCCAGGATCAAGTCACATGACAAAAAAACAGACACAAACACTAAAACCCCAGGTGTGCCTAAGGGCTGAGGGCTGCGGGCTGCGGGCTGCCAGGGCGTGTGCCGTCTTTTTTTTTTTTTTTCTTTTGAGATAGAGTCTCACTCTGTTGCCCAGGCTGGAGTGCAGTGGTGCGATCTCCACTCACTGCAAGCTCCGCCTCCCAGGTTCACGCCATTCTCCTGCCTCAGCCTTCCAAGTAGCTGAGATTACAGGATCCCGCCACCACGCCCAGCTAATTTTTTGTATTTTTAGTAGAGACGGGGTTTCATTGTGTTAGGTCAGGATGGTCTCGATCTCCTGACCTCGTGATCCGCCCACCTCGGCCTCCCAAAATGTTTGGATTACAGGCGTGAGCCACCGCGCCCTGCCATGTGCACCATCTTACTCTCCATCTGAGCTGCCACCCAACTGCGGCCACAGCTGTGGCCCCTTCTCTGTCTAGCTGAGGCTTGACCCAAACAAGAAACCACCACATCTCTTTACCTTAGTCCCTTTAGGATATCACCAAGCCCACAGCCCAGGGCAGGCAATCTGTGAACTGAATGAAAGTGAGTGGGGTAAGGGTTTAAGTGAGAATGCTCTGGTGGCCAGGCCAGGCTGGCTGGAATGCTCAAAGTAACGGTTTAAAAAAAAAAAAAAAAGCCCTAGGGGGGAAAACAATGGAGAAACTTGAGCAAGTCACCCAGTTGACAAAGCCCAGCTCCGGCACACACAATAGTAGCCGTATGGCACACACACACCTAATAGTCAGGTCCACCTCCACTTCCAGGCGGGAGCCCCTCCGGAACTGCCAGAGGGGACCCCAGCCCCTGCTCCTCCTCTGTGCGGGGCCCTCACCTGCACACACCGACTGAGACCAGCAGACCTTCCCAGGACCTGCTGGATTCCGGGCTGCTTCTCCCAACAGCTTCTCGGGGCTCCTGGTTAGCTTGGTCCAACTTCCTGTGCTCCACATGCCCAGTGTCCCCATTTGGACTGAGGCCCTGGTTCTCCTGCATCCTTCTTTCTAGGACTCAGCCAGGAAACCCAAGCTGTCAGGGAGCGCTCAATGTAGGTGAGTGCCAAGCAGGAAGCAGGCTCCTGTTGAAGGCCCAGACTCTCTCTGGCTGTACCCGCTTGGCTCCCTTCCTTCTCTGAGCCTCAGTTTCCCCACTAGTGAGGTGAAGGTGGCTCAGAGGTTCTGCACATAGTGAGCCCTCCAGCTCTCCCTCCCAGCTGAAGGCTGTACTTCTTCCACTCCCTCAGCCCAAGTAACGGGCAGGTTTCCTCTTTCCTTGGCCTCTGGTGGGAAAGGAACTTTTCAAAATGGTCTCCCTCCCCTCAAATCCTGTCCTGAAACACAGGAAAGCCAAACATCCCCTGCTTCCTCCTGCCCTGGACACAGGGTCAGAAGTGACTGTGAGTGGCAGAGAGACTACAGGAGGCCCAAGTGCCCATTGCATTTCCTCAGAGCCGAATGGATCCTGACCGCAGGTCCCATGCCACCTTCAGAGCTGGGACAAACAAACCCTTCACCGAAGTCTAAACAGTGGGGGAGGCTTTGTTACACACTCGGAACATGCACCGCGCCTTTCCACGGAGAGGCTTACCCCCAGGAAACATAGGAGCCGGCTCCCAGCTGACACTGTGTTTATGTAACAGCCAAGGTCTGTTCGACCCTGGGGCTGGGGGTGGAGGGCTCAGTCTCAGTCCAGCCTCAGACTGTGCTCGGAAACGCCCAGGGAGCTGCGCCTCTCCCTCCTTGCAGAAAGAAGGTGGGGACGCGGCTTCGGCTTCGCAGGACAGAAGCAATATGGTTTGGCAGATGGAGAGGAGTTCTATCGCAGGAAGGATATAGGGCAGAAATTGAAGAAGGAGTGTTTTTTTTTTTCTTTTGAAGACTGTCTACAGCAGAAAAGTGGGAACGCAAGAGAGGTGAGGTGGATAAAGATGACGGTGCCAGGAGAGGCTGGGCAGGGGGGAGGGAGGGAGAGCAGGGCAGCAGGGCCCAGGAGTGGGAACAGCAGGGCTGAGAACGGATGTGTGAGCCGCAGCTGGGTCGGTCTGGTGACAATGAGACACCGGCTCCCAGGATTTCACAAGGGGGAGGCCGAGCTTCCAGGCCTAGTAGATGGAACCATGGGGTATTTCCAAACCGCAATGGAGAAGTTGGTCAGGGGAGGGCTCTAGGAGGGGAAATTCTGCCTGTTGTGTTAAATTTAAGACGAGGCAAAAAACTCAAGGGCGCCCCAGGAATCACAGCCTTCACATCACAAAAGATGCTCAACCAGAGGCTCCCCTGAGCTGGGGAGGAGGGGTTGCTGCTCATCAAGCTGGAGCCCCGGGGAGCCCGGAAACCTGTCCCTGCTCTGGGAAAAGCTCGGAAGCAGATGTGCCCCCACCCTCCTGTGGCCAGCCCACGAGGCTTGTCGCCCTCCAGAAGGAGCTGGGGGAAGGTAAGCTTGGAGCAAATCAGGAATGTCTTCCTCCAAGGACAGTGAAGCTGCAGCAACGATGTCTCTCCCGCCTCCACCCTCTTCAGATCTAAGAGGAAAAATTGGTCATCTTCTCTCTTTGGGGCCCAGGGCTCGCACAAATGCCATCTCCTAGTCCCCAGCTACAGCGGTGATTCAGGCCATTTACTCAGATCCACGTTAATGAGATTTTTCTGTCACCTAATTAGTTCACAGAGAACTCAGCCTTGAGAGGAAAGAAATAAGAACCGGTTGGGAAAAGGCAGAAGGAAGTCAGACTGTCATGTCACAACAAAAGATAGGACCCAGCACTACATGGGGTCCCCCCAGACCCAATACTCCTTCCTCAGCTATGGGGGCCTCTGAAAGTAGAAAGGGAGGTGTTCAGGTGCACCACCCCCCAGAACCTCAGGCAAGCAGATGAAGCTGTGAGTGGGGCCCTAACCTTAAGGCCCAAGTCAGGAACAGGCCCCTGCCCACAACTCCATGCTATCACAAAAGGCCTTGGCTCTCGCTTCATTTCCACGGAGGCCAAACCCACCACCTGCCGGTGGGCGTCCCCTTTCAAACAGAGCTGGGGGAGGAAGCAGATGGCCCAGGGCGAGGCCCATCTGTCCATGCCCGCTCGAAGGTCACCATGCCACTGGGGTGCCTGCGGGTGCCGCCAGCACCCACCACACCAGGGCTTGCGAGCTATCTACCAGCAGCGTGCGCCCACTTCCAGTGCCCTCAGTGGTCGAAAGTCCAGGGCCTAAGGGCCCAGAGAAAAAAGCGTTAGGCAGCGCAGTGGCCGGGGGTTTCCGGTCCCCGACTCCGGGTGCGGTGTCCCTGGAGGTCAGTCAGCGCCCGCCTCCAGACCAAGGAGCCCCGGGTCCCCGGCGCACTCACGACCCGGCCAAGGCGCGGATGGACCTGCCGACGCCTCCCACGCGGTGGCGGCGCCGCAGCCCAGCGCCAGGCCCGGCCCGCGCCCGCTTGGCCGCCGCGGCGTAGGGGGTGTGCGTCGGGAGAGGGCGCCGCGGCGAGCGCCACCCTCCGGGCCTGCGGGCGCTGGGCCAGGGAAGGCTGCCATCCACTAACGCGAGGCTCCGATCCCCTGCCCCACTGCGGAGCAGGGCCCGGGCAGCGGCTAAGATGCCTCCCCGGTCACGGCCCCACCTCCCGGCAGCTGAAGCCCTCTGCCGCGCCCACCTTCCCCGGCCAGGCCTGGACAGATCTGGTCCCGGCCCCGCGAAGCGACACCACCTTCGCGCCCTGGAGCACAGTGAGCAGAAAACCCCCAACCCCAAAGTGTCCCCGAACGAGATATGGCGAAGCTGCCCGCCGGTTCTGCAGCACAGATCGGCAAACCTTGTGGCCTGGACCTCAAGCGCGCAAGGACCCCCGACAGGGAGAGCATGGCCAGGCCCGGCCCGTGGAGCCCTCGACCGGCGCCGAAGAGGCCACCGCGCCCCTGCTCCCGCAGCCCCCGGCTTCGCTCACCCTCGATGGAGATGACGTGCTCGCGGATCTGGTTCTGCAGCGCCAAATCCTCGATGCGCTCGATCAGGTCGTAGATGGCGTAGATATTGGGATGCACGGACTCGAAGCGCTGGATCTCGGCCCGGATGGCCGCGGAGTTGGAG
>NC_045441.1:139465444-139488646 GCF_002776525.5 Piliocolobus tephrosceles | reverse complement strand
CCCGCCGCCCCCCGCGCTGCCGCCGCCGCCGCCGCCGCCGCCCCCCGGAGCCGCCAGGCTCTGCTGCTGCTGCGGGCTCTGCCCCCCGCCCGCCTGGAAGTTCATGGCTTCGGAGCCGTGGGGCCCGAGGCGGGCCCGGGGCGGCGCGGCGGAGGCGGCGGCGGCGAGCGGGCGCGCGGGGCTGGCGGGGCCGGGACTACTGGGCTGGTGGCGCGCGGCTAGCGCATGGAGCCGGGGGCCGGGGGCCGGAGGCCGAGGCCAGGAGGCGCCGCCGCGCACGCTGTGGCCGCCGCTGCCGAGCGCTTCCCGGCGCCGTGATCCCGCTGCCTCGGAGCAGCCTCCAGCGGCAACAACAACGGGACCGGGAGCGCGCGGCCCGGGCCCCCCCCCCGCGTCATGCGCACGCACCGCCGCCCCCGCCGGCTCCGGCACACGCAGCCTGAGCCCCCCTCCCCGCCGCCCCCGCCCCTCCTGCGCGCCGGCCCGGGCGCCCCCGCCCTTCGCTCGCTTGCTGGCTCTTCAGCCTCCACCCCCGAGCCGCGCGCTCCAGCCCAGGCGCCCGGGCCCCTCCCACTCAGCTTCGGCCCTTCCGCCTCCTCACCAGCCCCCACCCGCATTGCCTCGAGGGCCACCCTCTCGGAGGGGACAGCTGCCCTGGTCTCCTCCCGCGCCCGGCTGTCGCTTTCGCCTCCCTGCGCTGATCTGGGCCGGGTGTCCGATCTCTAGGCAATGCCCAAACAGTGCCCTGCGCCTGAGGGTGCGGCTAACCGAGGCTGATTGGTCGAGGAGCCCGCCCAGGCCCAGCCGCTCCTCGCTTACAGCGTCCCGCCTTCAGTGCGGCATAGGCTCCCCTGTCCCCAGGCTCGGAGGTCAGCCCTAGAGACCACCCTGCTGCCAGAGTTTTCTCCCTGGCTCCATGCCCAGTCTCTCCACTGCCGGCTGCAGCTCAGAGGCTGGGATAGGTTCTGGGCTGCTATTTCCAGTTCTCCCTGAGCGCTTCATCATCGGCGGGCCCCTGTAAATGACACTTTGAACAAACTCGTCTCTACTCTTACCTTGTGGTGATCCGGCCTCTCCTAAAAGACCGTCCCTCTGCCGGACTTGGGAGATTAGCTAAATGCTACCCGACCCCATTGGTACACAGAGGAAGAAGAGGGAGGGATGAAATATATGCCTTTCTCCCCTACTCATCCCATTGGAGAGACCAACCAAAACCCACGTGGCTCTCAATTTTTCTTGTCCTCACCCCTTGTCCATCCTGTCCTTTCACTCCCTCTAGGGTCAGGTAGCTCCCTGCAATGTCCTCTGCAGTGCCATTGCCAAAGTGGGCTGCAGTTGTTAGCCGCCCCCCCACCCACCCCCCCAACACACACACGCACACACGTTTCCTAAAACCTACAAGAGGTGACATTTGCAGAGCAGTGGCTCCAGCCAGTAAATCTCCCAGAGATGTTGCAGGGTATCTGCTACCCCCAGATATCCTCGGGCATCACTGACACACATCGTCCTTCTTACACACACTTCCACTTCCCTGGCCAAGCTGGATCGTTTCCCAGCATGAAGCTGTCCACCATTTGATTACCCACACAACTCAGCCCCAGTACCAACCTAGTCACTATTCCTGAGTTCCTTGTACCTTCCAAAACACCTGGTGCAAGCTAATCAACACATAAGGTCTCCTAAGTTCCTGAGGAATCTGTGTCTGTGTTTCTATCTCCCTGTATAACCTTAAGGATATCTTGTGCCCTCTCTAGGTTTCATCTGCAAAATATAGTGGTTGAACAGAAAACCTAGCTCTGATGCTGTATAATGCTAAAAGTAACATCCAACATCTCTTTTAGATGCTTAATTAGAATTGACAGCAGGAAGTAGCACCAGGTATACCTCCCAAGAGAGATACTAAGAGCAACGAGCTCCTCAAATGTGTTGCCCCAGCAACTAGCACACACCTGTTATAGCTCTGATGGGCTGTTCACACGACTAGCTCCTCTACTAGTATATGGAGCCACATGAGGGCAGGAAGAGGATCTGATTCACCATTTTATTCCCCAGTATCTTGCACAATGCCTGGCATATAGTGTGTGTGCATATATATATATATGCATATATATATTTTGAGACAGAGTCTCACTCTGTCGCCCAGGTTGGAGTGCAGTGGCTCGATCTCAGCTCACTGCAACCTCCACCTCCCGCGTTCAAATGATTCTCCTGCCTCAGCCTCCTGAGTAGCTGGAATTACGGGCACCTGCCACCACATCCAACTAATTTTTTTTTTTTTTTTTCAGTAGAGATGGGCTTTTATCATGTTGGCCAGGCTGGTCTCGAACTCCTGACCTCAGTGATCCGCCTACTTTGGTCTCCCAAAGTGCCAGGATTACAGACATAAGCCACCGCGCCTGGCCATAGTATATCTTTTAAAAATATGTTAGTAGAATAAATGAATGAACAGAAGGGATGGAACTAGATAGGTTAGTTCTGTATGGTATCAATCTAGACTGACATTCCTAAGGCAATATTTGGGCCACTTGCTCCCACAGTAGGCAAGAACTATGGGAAAACTAGGATAGATTATTTTAAATCAAGACTGGCCTGTAAAAACCAGGATGTGAGATCTCTGGGGCTACGGGAGCCCAGAGGGAAAAATCCACAGATATCCACAGGCCTGGGATTCAATGCCATCCACACAGTAACACACCAAGGACCCGATTCCAGGGACCAGCTTTGGGTGGAGGTGAGCAAATAGCTACTGTGTGACATGTACCTTAGTTTTCACACTTTTTAATAAAACATCTAATTTCTTCCTTATGATTGACTTACGAAGTATGTTTCAGAAAGGAAGAAATTAATCTTTAGAGAGATTCAATAACCCACCCAAGGTCATATAGCTAAGCACAGGATAAGGGATCAGGATTTGCGCCAGGTTCCAAGGTCTATGCTTCTTCCACAGTCCTGAAAAGGCAAGGTGGAGGAAGGGACCAAGGAAAGGGGGCAGCCCTGAGGATGGGTATCCCTGGCCAGCCTGGTGGGACAGCCCATGGATATTGGGCTCTGGGCTAAAGAATTAATTTTGGTGGCCAAAGTGCCTTCTGGCGTCCACTCTGACATAAGGGTAGGGCCACCTGAGTTCCTCAGAGCCTTCCTCACTGCATCACGAACACGGGTGCTCTGACGCGCTTCAGCTGACGTCGGTGTCTGGTGTGACAGATGCTGTGGCTGTTGGCGGGGGAGGGGGCGGACCCTGCTGCCACCCAAACCTCTAGCGGGTAGCGCAACCCCCCAAAGCCGTCCCCGCCGGCCCCTCCGCGATCTGCTGGCGCAGAGAACCGCGGGTGGAGCCCAGCACGTGGGTCCGCAGGGCGGAGGGCGGGGACAGAGCGGCGCCGGACTACAAGTCCCACAATGCCCCGGGCCGCGGCGGCGAGGAAGGAGGGGTGCTTCAGGTGCCTGCGACCTCCGCGCCTCCCGCCCGGAAGTGCCCGAGGGGCCGCGATGGAGCTGGGGCAGCCGGGCGGTGAGTCCCCGCGCCGTGACCGCGCCCACCCCGCCGCCCAGGGCCCCGGCCGGGCCCCGCCCGCCCTGTCCTGCCCGGGATCGCCGTGCCCTCCTGCGGCTCCGGGGGGCGGGAAGGTGGGAGGGGTGATGAGGGGTGGGGGTAGGGAACGTGAAGTCTCGGATTCCGGGCGGGATCTGGGGTCTGGCAGCCCGCGGGGCTTGGAGACACTTCCAGAGAAGGCGTGGAGTTGGGCCTCCGCGGAGTGGGGTTGAGGGGACGGAGCTGGGTGGGTGGTGACGCTCGGAGGCTCCAGATTGCCCAGGGGCGGAGTTTGACGTTTGCTGTGGGGGAAGCCTGGGAAGCAGTCCTGTGCCGCGGGTGGGGTTTAGGTGAACCGTAACGCGGGGGGCGGGGGGTGAGGGCACAGAGGCTCTACCCCCACCTCGGAGAAACTTTAGGAACGGAGTAGATGAGCATGGGGTGAAGTCGGTGAAGGAGTAGACACACTGGGGTGTAGTGGGCAGGAGAACAGATACGCTTGGGGGTGATGTTTGGCTGGGGTGAAGTTTAGGGGAGGCGTTGCTTAGGCCCTTACCTTGGGATAGGGTTTGGGTGAGTTGGGAGCTGGTTGAAGACCTCGAGCTCAGATGACAGAAAGTTAGGACTTGGGATTCGGCGATGGGAAGGGGCACCTGGAGGCAAGTTTGGGGCGACTGGGAGGCAAAGCAGCCGGTACCCTGGGGTGGGTGAGGGAACCGAGGCTGAGGACGGTGGGAGCATCGCGGTGGGGTGGGGGCAGGACCCTGTGGAGGTTCCAGGGCTCCTGGTCAGAGGGCCTGCGCCTCACGGGCTCTTTGTGCCTCTCCAGCTCGGTAGCGCGGCGGGCAAGGCAGGCGCCATGACCCTGATTGAAGGGGTGGGTGATGAGGTGACCGTCCTTTTCTCGGTGCTTGCCTGCCTTCTGGTGCTGGCCCTCGCCTGGGTCTCAACGCACACCGCTGAGGGCGGGGACCCACTGCCCCAGCCGTCAGGGACCCCAACGCCATCCCAGCCCAGCGCAGCCATGGCAGCTACCGACAGCATGAGAGCGGAGGTCCCAGGGGCAGAGACCCCCAGCCTGAGACACAGAGGTCAAGCTGCACAGCCAGAGCCCAGCACGGGGGTCACAGCAACACCACCAGCCCCGGACTCCCCGCAGGAGCCCCTCGTGCTACGGCTGAAATTCCTCAATGATTCAGAGCAGGTGGCCAGGGCCTGGCCCCACGACACCATTGGCTCCTTGAAAAGGTAAGTAGGTCAAGAGGCAGGAGCAATGCTAAAGACAGGGGTGGGGGGAGTGGTCACAGAAGGCCCCGGAGAGACCTAAGACCCAGCCCTCCTTTATAGTGGAGGCGCCGAGCGCCCCAGATCACAACTGCACTTGTTCCCTTGGCAGACTGCCCCTCCCAGGCCAGGGCCCGTGTGTTGTGGAGGGCAGGGGGAGGGTGGGAGTGTTGTTCCGGGGCCAGGGACTAGGATTGCCTGAGGCCTGCTCTCTTACCCAGGTCCCTCTCTCCTCAGGACCCAGTTTCCTGGCCGGGAACAGCAGGTGCGACTCATCTACCAAGGGCAGCTGCTAGGCGACGACACCCAGACCCTGGGCAGCCTTCACCTCCCTCCCAACTGCGTTCTCCACTGCCACGTGTCCACGAGGGTCGGCCCCCCAAATCCCCCCTGCCCGCCGGGGTCCGAGCCCGGCCCCTCCGGGCTGGAAATCGGCAGCCTGCTGCTGCCCCTGCTGCTCCTGCTGCTGCTGCTGCTGTGGTACTGCCAGATCCAGTACCGGCCCTTCTTTCCCCTGACCGCCACTCTGGGCCTGGCCGGCTTCACCCTGCTCCTCAGTCTCCTGGCCTTTGCCATGTACCGCCCGTAGTGCCTCCGCGGGCGTTTGGCAGCGTCGCCGGCCCCTCTGGACCTTGCTCCCCGCGCCGCAGCGGGAGCTGCTGCCTGCCCAGGCCCGTCTCTCCGGCCTGCCTCTTCCCGCTGCCCTGGAGCCCAGCCCTGCGCCGCAGAAGACTCCAGGGGCTGGCAGAGGCCCCGCCCTGCGACCACCGGGGCTCGGGGCCACCTCCCGGGGCTGCTGGCCCTCAGTCCGTACTGGGAGTGGGCTCCTCGGGGTCGGGCATCTGCTGTCGCTGCCTCGGCCCCGGGCAGAGCCCGGCCGTCCCCGGGGCCCGTCTTAGCGTTCTGCCGGAGGACCCAGCCGCCTCCAATCCCTGACAGCTCCCTGGGCTGAGTTGGGGACGCCAGGACGGTGGGAGGCAGGTGAAGGGGAGGGGCATAGGAGTTCCCCGGAACCTGTGCAGATTAAAGTAACTGTGAAGTTTTCACTCTTGCAGTGTGTCTGAGTGTGTGCGGGATAGTGGGCAGGGAGTCCTCGCCCCTTGGGAGAGAACGGCACGGACTGCGCCCTCGGCTCTGGCCCACCGCTTTCCCTTCTCCCCCGCGTTCTGCTCTGGCTTTGGCGCCGGCCTCCGTGGCCCCGCCCCCGGTGCCGCGCGCGCACTTCCCGCGGGCGGGGCTCACGACTCCCTGGCTCGCAGTGCCTGCCGGGAGCCACGTCTCCGCTGGTCGATAGCTGTTTCGGGATTGGTGTCCGGGCGGCTATCTGGGGGCTGCTGGGAAGATGGCGGACTCAGTGGCCAGCCGATGAGGAGGCCTCGGGGGGAACCCGGCCCCCGGGCCCCGAGACCGACTGAGGGAGCGACCTGCGCAGGGCCCGGGGAGTCATGTAGGGGTGGCGCCTGCGGGGAGGGCTGTGGGAGGGCAGCGGGAGCTGGTGTTAGCGGCAGCGGCCACGGTCTCCTGGCGTCCCTGGGCCGGGGTGGGTGTGGGGGCCCCCGACTTCGCCGACCCCACTCCATCGCAAAGCGGTGCACTCGGGCTCCACGTGCGCCCTGCGAGGTGGGCGCTGCGTTTTCATTTCACGGGTGAGGAGACTTAGACGAAGCCACTTGTCCAAGGTCACGCCGCTGGTGAGTGGGAGCGCCCAGCATGGAACCCAGCGCCGTCCAGCCGCGGAGCCCGCGTTCCACCCTCTGTGCCGCCGCCGCCTCCTGCGGGAGTGGGAGGTGGTTGGGAGAGTGCACGCCGGTGCCGCCTGGGCTCCAGACTGGGCGCGACCACTAACCCGGTTAATGACCTCGGGCTTAACCCCTTCGCTGCTCTGGGCCTGCGTTTCTCCACTGGTGAAATGAGGTAATGCCAGCCCTGCCTACTTTTCATGGGCGTGTAAGGAGCATCAGAGATGGTGCATGTGGAATTGCTTTGCAAGTAGTGCGCTGAGCGCACTGAGGATTATGATTGCTGTTTCAAAGGCGTGGAAGGAGGCAGAGGGGCGGGGTGGGGAAGAGGCCCAGAGCAGTCACAAAGGGTTGGTTGCTCTGACCACAGGCCCCCTAAATGAGGAGTGAGGTAAGGAGTAGGTAGCAGGTCTTTCTCCCCTTTGGAGAAAACCTCACCCCCTTTTTTGGGCTGCCCCTCAGGGTCTCCATCACCCAACTCCATGCTTCGAGTCCTGCTCTCTGCTCAGACCTCCCCTGCTCGGCTGTCTGGCCTGCTACTGATCCCTCCAGTACAGCCCTGCTGTTTGGGGCCCAGCAAATGGGCGGACCGGCCACTTGGAGGAGGCCCCAGTGCAGGTCCTGTGCAAGGACTGCAGCGGCTTCTGGAACAGGCAAAGAGCCCCGGGGAGCTGCTGCGCTGGCTGGGCCAGAACCCCACCAAAGTGCGCGCCCACCACTACTCGGTGGCGCTTCGTCGTCTGGGCCAGCTCTTGGGGTCTCGGCCACGGCCCCCTCCTGTGGAGCAGGCCACACTGCAGGACTTGAGTCAGCTCATCATCCGAAACTGCCCCTCCTTTGACATTCACACCATCCACGTGTGTCTGCACCTTGCAGTCTTACTTGGTGAGGAGGGGCTTGAGGTGGGCGCCTGGGGGGCTGGGTGTTAATGAAGAATAGGGAGAACAGTAGAGGACAACGGAGAGACCCAGCCTCTCAGGCGTTTGCCCAGGAATGGTTGCTCCTGCTCCCGTCCTGTGTCTGTGGCAGACATCATGAGACGAATGCACTCCTTCCAGCCTCGCTAGGGTGCCACCTCAGATTCCTGCTAATAGAGTGCCCTAGGAAGCCACCATAATTTGTCACAATTGGTACAAGATGAAAGCCTCGGCCGGGCGCGGTGGCTCAAACCTGTAATCCCAGCACTTTGGGAGGCCGAGACGGGCGGATCACGAGGTCAGGAGATCAAGACCATCCTGGCTAACACGGTGAAACCCCGTCTCTACTAAAAAATACAAAAAACGAGCCAGGCGAGGTGGCGGGCGCCTGTAGTCCCAGCTACTCAGGAGGCTGAGGCCGGAGAATGGTGTAAACCTGGGGGGCAGAGCTTGCAGTGAGCTGAGATCCGGCCACTGCACTCCAGCCCGGGTGACAGAGCTAGACTCTATCTCAAAAAAAAAAAAAAAAGCCTATTTGCCATCTTTGTATGTACTCCCCACAGACCGTTTTGATACCTCATAGCGACATGATACTTTACATTTCTCTAGTGTTTGCACTTAAACTCTAGCACACCTTCTTGCTCAGGAAACAGAGAGGAGAAAGGTGGGGAATTCAAGTAACCTCACGATTGGAACAGCAGCACAGCTCTGGTACCAGGCTGCCTTTTACCTCTCCCCCTCAGGCTTTCCGTCCGATGGTCCCCTGGTGTGTGCCCTGGAACAGGAGCGAAGGCTCCGCCTCCCTCCGAAGCCACCTCCCCCTTTGCAGCCCCTTCTCCGAGGTGGGCAAAGGTTGGAAGCTGCTCTAAGCTGTCCCCGTTTTCTGCGGTATCCACGGCAGCATCTGATCAGCAGCCTGGCAGGTGCTGGAGGGGGTTAAAGTCAGATGGGGTTGGGGGGGTTGACAGGAGGAGAAAGGTGGTCTCAGTTGGCTGGGCTGAGGTGGAATTGAGCCAGCTGGAGGTCCAGCCAAGGCCCAGCGTGACAGGCTGTTCTTCACAGAGGCAAGGCCAGAGGAACTGACTCCCCATGTGATGGTGCTCCTGGCCCAGCACCTGGCCCGGCACCGGTTGCGGGAGCCCCAGCTCCTGGAAGCCATTGCCCACTTCCTGGTGGTTCAGGAAACCCAGCTCAGCAGCAAGGTGGGCTTGCCACCCACCCTCCAGTGCATCTCAGTCATTCTCAGGGACCTCGTCAGGCCCAGCACCCTGTGCAGCTCAGCTATCCTTTTCCTGAAGCAGACACACCCTCTCTGTCCCCTGGGACATCTTTTCCTACACCCGCTCTGTTACTTGCCCACCTCCTGTCACCAGCATGCATTCCTGGAACTCTGCAGTTTCCCAAAGCACTCTTAGCACCATCCTAGCTCCACCCATCCCTCTCCTTGAAGTCTTCAGGGCCAAACCCCACAGTGATGTCCCCTCCGCCTGTCTGGTGATTAGTCATGTGCAGCTTGTGACTGCTTTGCTGTTGAACTGTGAGGCTGTAGGGACTGTCCTGTCTTTACAGCAGTGTTAGAAACTTGAGGGCTAAGCCTCTCTAAGGCTTAGCTTGTAAAAAATGACTGCAGAAATACTTCACACTGGGTAATGAACTGCTCTTCCTCCACAGGTGGTACAGAAGTTGGTTCTGCCCTTTGGGCGGCTGAACTACCTGCCCCTGGAACAGCAGTTTATGCCCTGCCTTGAGAGGATCCTGGCTCGGGAAGCAGGGGTGGCACCCCTGGCTACAGTCAACATCTTGATGTCACTGTGCCAACTGCGGTGCCTGCCCTTCAGAGCCCTGCACTTTGTTTTTTCCCCTGGCTTCATCAACTACATCAGTGGTACGCAGCCAGGATGGCCGGCTGGGCCCCTGAGGGCTGGAGAGGCAGGGGAACAGGGTGGCCTGCAGCCCAGAGCCCCAGTCCCCGCCTCCCCACAGGCACCCCTCATGCTCTGATTGTGCGTCGCTACCTCTCCCTGCTGGACACGGCCGTGGAGCTGGAGCTCCCAGGATACCGGGGTCCCCGCCTTCCCCGAAGGCAGCAAGTGCCCATCTTTCCCCAGCCTCTCATCACCGACCGTGCCCGCTGCAAGTACAGGTGGATGGGGCAGCCTGGGGTAAGGGGAGGGGCCAGCCTGGGAGCAGCAGAGTGGAAAAGCCAGAGGGACCATGAAGCCAAAGCTAAGGAGCTCTCAGCCACCATAAAACTGGGCCCCGAAGCAGGAGAGGGCTTTACCCAGGGTGGTGGCACTAGACTGGGACAGACTAGGATGAGGTGCCGGGCCCTTCCTGCTACTGGTGTCGTTTCTCCTCAGTCACAAGGACATAGTAGCTGAGGGGTTGCGCCAGCTGCTGGGGGAGGAGAAATACCGCCAGGACCTGACTGTGCCTCCAGGCTACTGCACAGGTGAGCGAGGGGCAGGTGGCAGGCCCATGGAGACAAAGCTCTGGCTAAGGCCTCCAACCCTGCTCCCCCTCCAGACTTCCTGCTGTGCGTCGGCAGCTCTGGTGCTGTGCTTCCCGTGAGGACCCAGGACCCCTTCTTGCCATACCCACCAAGGTCCTGCCTACACGGCCAGGCTGCCTCTAGCCCCACTACTCGAGACCCTGCTCAGAGGTAATGGAGGCAGGGTGGGGGAGCTCTGGCCACCTTGCCCGCCATGCCCTGAGCCACATCCCTCCCCCTGCAGGGTGGTGCTGGTGTTGCGGGAACGCTGGCATTTCTGCCGGGACGGCAGGGTGCTGCTGGGCTCAAGGGCCCTGAGGGAGCGGCACTTGGGCCTGATGGGCTACCAGCTCCTGCCGGTGAGTGGCCCTGGCCTTCCCTGTGGCGCATCCTTACTCCCGGCCTGCGGGTAACCTGCTGCCCTCTCCTCTCCCCACAGCTACCCTTCGAGGAACTGGAGTCCCAGAGAGGCCTGCCCCAGCTCAAGAGCTACCTCAGGCAGAAGCTCCAGGCCCTGGGCCTGCGCTGGGGGCCTGAAGGGGGCTGAAGGGATGATGTGGGGTTCAGGATGGCCCCCCCATGGGGGGTGGATGATTTGCACTTTGGTTCCCTATGTTTTGATTTCTCATTAAAGTTCCTTTCCTTCCCCATTGTGAATCTCAGTTTTGGCATGGGGAGCAGAGCTGGGTCTCCCGCCTCTTTCCCATTCATGCCCCCCATACAAAGACAAAAGGCCAGAGATAGGTGGGGGCCAAAGCACTTTACTGCAGGGGCAGTGGGGGAGGAGGGGACATTAAATTATTCACTTAAATAAAAAGGAGGGAGGGGCATGGGAGGGGGACCCCATCCCACCAGCCTGTCCCCTCGACCATCAGTCCCTCGGTTGTCCCTCGGTGGCGGCTACACAGGCATGGGCATCTCATTGTACTCGTCCACACCCTCCCGCTCATCAAACACCGGTTCTGCCTCGTTAGCATCCAGCTGTGGGGTGGGGGGGGTGGTCAAGAAGGGAAGTGGGGGGCGGGGGGCCTTTCCAGATCCACAGGGAGGCAGGAGGGACTGGGGGAGGCAGGCGGGAGGGCTTACACATTTCATCTCTCGCTCGGTGAAGATGCGGGTGAGCACCACCATGCGGAGCGGCACTGTGAGGATGAGGATGAAGGGGAAGGCCAGGGAGGCAGCTGTGGACATGACGGCCCAGAGCAGGGCCAGGCAGAGCAGCTGCAGGGCCGTGAACAGGTGCATACGGAGGGTCCGGACCTGAGGGGCGGAGACAGGTGAGCCCAGGTTCCTCCCCAGCCTGCTGCTGGGAAGAGCCTCTCCCCTCTTCGGAGTTGGGGATGGAAGAACATTCCTAGGTGCCACAGAGCCGGGTTGGTACAGAGAGGAGGTGGGGGCTGGCTGAAGTGGGCAGATGGGAGGGGCAGCTGGAGAATGACCCAAGTAGACCAGGATGGCCAGAGGCACACCCCTTCCAGTGGGGATCTGGGGGAGCTTACCTTCTTGACGTAAGTGACATCTGGGTGGTGTTTGGGTGGCATGAGCAGCAGATGCAGCCGTTCATAGAACTGGATCCCATTAAGGGAGGTGACTCCCATGTACAGGAAAATTCCAAAGAGCACAGCGAGGGGGATCTGCCGAAGCAGATCCCCAATAACTATGGAGAGGCCTATGGGAGGCACAGGATAAATAGTTGGCCACGGGGTCCCCTGGACCCACCAGCCCTGGGGAATCCACTGGGAAGGGAAGGGCAAGAGGCAACGTACCCACAAGCAGGGCAACCAGCAGCCCCGTCACCCGTTGTTCCTTGACCTCCTGAATCTTGGGCTTGTCCCCAGGTGCCACAGCCTTGCTCATGACAGTGAGCGCGTTGGCGTGAGTGACGGAGCGGACAGTGGCAGCAGCCAACCAGGGCAGGCCAAAGAGGGCACAGATGCCGCCCATGGCCACAATGAGCAGCAGGTCCAGGTGGAAGCCGGAGCCCTTCTGCAGCATGCGCTCCTTCTTGGAGATGATGAGCCTGAGAGAGGGAGGGGTGCTGCTAAGGCCCAGGCTGGACTCAACTCCACAGACCACAGGGTCTTTCCAGAATGCCCAGCCAGTGCCTCCATCTGGCTTTGGAACCTGGTGGTCCCTGTCCATTCCGTCAGGATTCAAATTCCATTATAGAGCAGCAAAACCTCAGCCCCCAGCCCTTATCCTCCACAACAGCTCCCAGCTAGCACTGCCAGGCTGGCCTGCCCCTCCACGTGCTGTTCCTGTCCCAGCAAACATCAGGGGGTTTTTCTGCTGTCTACAGATTAAACTGTGGCCATCTAGGCATCCAAGGTTCGCTGAGGTCCCTGGGATTGCCTAGTGTGGCTGGAGGTTCATGCTGAGTTCCCCAGCCTGGCCTGGGGCTCCAGCCTCTCATATCCCTTCGGCCAGGACCACTCACGTGGTGATCTGTGTCTCCATGAAAATGAGGATGAAGACCAGGATGGCGGGCAGCAGGCTGGCAACCATCATCCACACCGGGAAGGGGCTCTTCTCCCCCAGAGGGTTGATGACCCAGCCCCTCTTTTCTGGGGCAGTCACTGAGAATCCACTGGGAACGCTCAGCTTCTGCAGGGCAGACACAGTGTAGGGACAAGGGTTAAGGTAATGTGGAGGGCATGCCACGGAAACGGGTTGGCATCTTAAGGACAGGCTTAAGCTTAAGGACAGGCTGGGTTTGGAGGCTGGAGGGGAACACCTAGACCCAGGGCGGTGGAGGCAGCAGCCGTTGCCTGCTGCGGGCAGCACCTTACCTGGGTATAGGTGTCCTCAATACTGTAATCCACAAGCACCATGATGAGGATGGCGATGGGCACCCCAAAGTCCCCAATCACCCGCCGGATCTGAGTGGGCAGGCACACCACTCAGAGGCCTGCCACCACAGCCACTGACTTCCTGCCACCCCCCTTCCTGCCCCTAACCCCCTCTTGGCCTTTAAGCCCACGCACCCGGCCAGGAAAGAACCGGCTGTTCTTGAATTTGCGCAGGAAGAAGGCGATGAAGAAGGTGCCGGCCATGAGCACCAGTGACAGCAGGGCCGTGTTGGGCTGGCCCTGGGGCTTCCCCTGCCCAGACTGCCCAGCCAAGCTCCTGTTGCCCGGCCCCAGCGTGGGTCTTGCCCCGGCCCATGTCATGTTCTCACCGCCGTCCACCTCTGAGCTGTTGGAGGCTGAGCAGCCATGCAGGGGGTGCTCCTGGAAGATCTGGGGAGAGGAGGCCACAGGGCCTCCATCAGCTGGACTGCAGAAAAGATTCCTGGGGCTCAGTGTCAGGTGGAAGGGGTGGGGCAGGGGAAAGGCTGGCCTGCTTTCAAAGAGCTTGTCTTGTTGAATTAAGACAATGACCTAGAGAACCAGCTGTGAGCACAGGGTAGTGTGGGGCAGAAAAGACCGAGCGGCTGGTTTAAGTCAGGAAGGCAGCTGGTGAGGGGCACCAGCCAGGCTCAGAGAGGATCCGGGGGCCTAAAGGAGGAGGACATGAGCACAGAGGACCACAGAGTGGTCTCTTACACACATCTGATGCCCAGACTGACTGTCACCTCTGGAGTCTTTCCCCTTTCTACACTCCTGGATTGTTTGACATTTTAACAAAAGCATGTACCTTTGTTATTAAAAATGTGAGTTTTAAAAGCAAATTAAAAATAATATGTGTTTTAAAATAAAAAAAACAGGGCCGGGCGCGGTGGCTCAAGCCTGTAATCCCAGCACTTTGGGAGGCCGAGACGGGCGGATCACGAGGTCAGGAGATCGAGACCATCCTGGCTAACACGGTGAAACGGTGAAACCCCGTCTCTACTAAAAATACAAAAAATTAGCCGGGCGAGGTGGCCGGCGCCTGTAGTCCCAGCTACTCGGGAGGCTGAGGCAGGAGAATGGCGTGAACCCGGGAGGCGGAGGTTGCAGTGAGCTGAGATCCGGCCATTGCACTCCAGCCTGGGCGACAGAGCAAGACTCCGTCTCAAAAAAAAATAAAAAAAAATAAAAATAAATAAAAATAAAAAAACAGGCTGGGTGCAGTGGCTCACGCCTGTAATTCTAGCACTTTGGGAGGCCGAGGCAGGCAGATCACTTGAGGTCAAGAGTTCGAAACCAGCCTTCCCTGTCTCTGCTAAAAATACAAAAATTAGCTGGGCGTGGTGGGCACCTGTAATTCCAGCTACTCAAGAGGCTGAGGCAGAGGCAGAGGCAGAAGAATCGCTTAAACCCGGGAGGCCAAAGTTGCAGTGAGGCAAGGTCACACCACTGCATTCCAGTCTGGGCAACAGAGCAAGACTCTGTCTCAAAAAAACAAATAAACAAATAAATAAAATAAAATAAAAAAGATGGACTGGGCCTGGTAACTCATGCCTATAACCCCAACACTTTGGGAGGCCAAGGCAGGAGGATCGCTTGAGGCCAGGAGTTCCAGACAAGCCTGGGCAATCTAGGCAGGCCTCTTCAAAAAATTTAAAAATTAGGCATGGGGCCCACCTGTAGTCCCAGCTATTAGGGAGGCTTAGGCAGAAGGAACACTTGAGCTCAGGAGTTTGAAGTAATAGTGAGCTCTAATGGTGCCACTGTGCCATTAAATATACAAGTTTTTAAAAAATAAAAGTACGAGTTTTTGGCTGGGCACAGTGGCTCACACCTGTAATCCCAGCACTTTGGGAGGCCGAGGCGGGCAGATCACTTGAGGCCAGGAGTTCAAGACCAGTCTGGTCAACACGGTAAAACCCCATCTCTACTAAAAAAATACAAAAAATTTAGCTGGGCATGCTGGCATGTGCCTGTAATCCCAACTACTTGGCAGGCTGAGGCAGAAGAGCCACTTTAACCCGGGAGGCAGAGGTTGCAGTGAGCAGAGATCGCGCCAAAACTGCACTCCAGCCTGGGTGACAAAGCAACACTCTGTCTCAAAAAAAAAAAAAAAAGAAAAGAAAAAGTATGAGTTTTTGAAAGATTCATCTGTCTGGTTCGAGTTGCTGTTTGAAAATAAATCAAGGCCGGGTGTGGTGGCTCAATCCTGTGATCCCAGCACTTTGGGAGGCTGAGATAGGTGGACCACCTGAGGTCAGGACTTCAAGATAAGCCTGGCCAATACGGTGAAACCCGTCTCTACTGATAATACAAAAATTAGCCGGGTATAGTGGTGCAAACCTATAATCCCAGCTACTCAGGAGGCTGAGGCAGGAAAATCGCTTGAATCCAGGAGGCAGAAGTTGCAGTGAGTCAAGGTCACGCCACTGCACTCCAGCCTGGGCAACAGAGTAAGAGTGTCTCAAAATAATTGATTAAAAAATTAATCTGAGGCCCTGGTGTGTGTGTTGGCAACAAGCCCCAGGAATGCTCCAGCCTGGCCTTGAATCCAGAGGATGGGACCAAGAGACTCCCTCCAGCCCTGAGACCTCGGCCTTCCTGGCCCAGCTCTCGGCAGGGGCCTGCCCACCTTCACCAGCTTGTAGAAGGTCTCATAGATGAAGATGAGTGAGATCAAGAAGGCGAAGATCTCCTGGGTGAAGCGGGAGACGAAGCGGACCAGGAAGCTCCCCTCCAGGGCCACCATGAGCAGGGCCAGGAGCACCAGCCAGAAGCCGATCCACACGCGGCCCACCAGGTACTCCAGGTGGTTGCTGCTACAGAACTAGAGGTGGGGGCAGTCAGGTCCCTCACTCTGGGTGGGGATGCTGTGGGGAGGTGTCTAGGGCAGAGGAGGGGTGGCTGGAGATGGGCAGGAAGAGCCCTCACCGAGAAGAAGGCCTCCTCAAAGACCAGCAGGGGCCCCGAGAAGCCGATCACCAACAGGGGCTGGGCACCCAGCAGGCAGAATACCACACCCTGGAGCGCTGTGGACATGATCAGCTCCGACACCCCTATCAGGTCCTGTGTCTTCTCTCCTAGGGGTGCAGGAACCAGCTCAGGAGCTGGTGGCCAGGCCCTGGGCAGTCCGCCCCACCCTCTACCTGAAGGCTCTCCTCACCCAGCAGCCCCCCAAAGGTGATGGCAGGAGACAGGGCGGCAAAGTAGATGAAGATGACGGCAGCCAGGCACTGAGGGTCAAGTGCATCTCGGAAGTCACTCAGGTAGTGGGGATAGCGGCGCCGCACATCTCGGATCAGCCCACCAAAGGGCCGCCCCGTCCGCCGAAGGGGATCGTCTTCAGCTGCCCCTGCCACCTCTACCATCTGCAGGAGCGCTGCAACCCAGGCCTCCGTCAGGGCGCCCCAGCCCCTCCTGCCCACCTCACCCCCTTGAGGCAGCCCCAACCCCAGCCCGCCCTGGCCGTACCCTTATCTTGGGCAGATTTGGGCTCCAGCCCGGCCCCTGTGGGCAGCAGCCGGCCCTGCTCCTCTCGCTTCTTGAGCATCTGGCGCTGGAAGTGGGCCACGGAGCGCAGCAGCTCCTCGCCCTGCACTTCTGAGGGCGGCAGCACCACGCTGCAGTCGAGGAAAGCGTTGATGGCCGTCAGCAGGTCGTCCCGCTCGTCAGCCAGGTAGGCTGCCTCGTGGAATTGCTGCCAAAGCAGGATGGGGATTGGGGAGGGCTCAAAGAAGAGGGCTGAGGGCCTGGAGCTGGGGGTGGGCAAGGCCGGTGGGTGGGGGGCAGTCATGGGAATCAAGACTGGCCAAGGGTGGGCTCCAGGAAGCAGGGTCCAGAGGAGGAGGGTAGCTGACCTTGTCTGACATGAGGGTGGAGATGGAGCGGCCGATCTCGTGGTAGTCCATGTTGGCGCTGCTTGGGCCCAGCAGCAGGAAGAGGAAACGCACGGGCACCGGCACTTCCAACACTGCGTCCAACTCCACGGCCTCCCGGAGCCGCACAAAGGCCATGGTGGGGCGGGAGAGGAATTCCACACAGCCTAGGGGCATGGGACCATCGTGGGCAAGAGCAGAGCAGCAGGACCGCCTTCCAGTCCCTCGCCCAGGGGTGGCACCGAGGCAGGGCCAGGGAGACTACAGGACCCTGCCTCAAGGCCTGGCTGCCAAGGCCCCCACATGTGACCTGCCCCACATACCCACGAGGACCACTGTGGCCTCAGCATTCTCAGGGATCTTCTCCAGCAGCTTCAGCTCGTGCTTGGACTTGGAGCGGGTGATGCCAGCTGGTGGTGCTGGAGGCGGCAGCTCGCGCTGGGGGACACAGAACAGAGCTCAGCCCAGCCAGGCCCCTCCCACTCTGAGTCCACACCCAGGCTTCCTCAGTCCTGCCGCCAGCCCAGGCAGGGCCGGTTCTCCCCTCACCTCTCGCTCCACCTCCAGCCGGGTCTCAGGAACACCTCCAATGAGAGGCTCGGTGACGTGGGGATCACTCTCAGCCCCCTGACCATGGTGATGCCCCAGCAGGGAGCCCAGGGAGCCAGCCGAAATGTTGCGGGGGAAGGAGAAATCCTTCTCATCACTCGGGTGGCTGGTGGGGCAGAGGGCAGTGAGGCAAAGGAGGGTCAATGACAAGGGCCAGGGCAGGTGGGCTGGATGAAGTGTTGTCCCCAGCTGGCCCACAGGGCCTCACCTGTGTTTCAGCAGCAGGGCCCGCAGCACATTGGCCCTGTCCTCGGCCTTGATCTGGTCAGAGATGACCATCTGCTCCACCACCTGGTGGGCCACTCCAGGCAGGGTCTGCTGGTCCAGATCCAAGAGCACAGCCCCTAGCATAAGACGGCACAGAGGGCCCCTCAGCCCCAGGTCGCAAAACAGTGGCAGGAGATGGGATGGCAGCAGGAGCTGGGGACAGGTGGGGCAGCCAGGTGGGTGGGTGCCGGGGCTGGAACACCAGCCTACACATGAAGGACGCGGGCTCGGGTTCTAGCTCCCTCAGGAGCCTAAGTCACATCAACCCTCTGGTTCCTCCCCTCCACCAGACCCCCAGGAACGTTACGAGGCTCCACAGAGACCACTGAACCTCAGTGACCAGAGAGGCCATCTAGGCCATGCCTGCCGGACACCCCTTCCAGGGAGCATCTGGCCTCCACAGGGACGGTCCAGGCCACCCACTCTGGTTGAACCCTCTTGGCTGTTAGAAAACTCTCCTCTGGCCGGGCGCGGTGGCTCAAGCCTGTAATCCCAGCACTTTGGGAGGCCGAGACGGGCGGATCACGAGGTCAGGAGATCGAGACCATCCTGGCTAACACGGTGAAACCCCGTCTCTACTAAAAAATACAAAAATCTAGCCGGGCGAGGTGGCGGGCACCTGTAGTCCCAGCTACTTGGGAGGCTGAGGCAGGAGAATGGCGTAAACCCGGGAGGCGGAGCTTGCAGTGAGCTGAGATCTGGCCACTGCACTCCAGCCTGGGAGACAGAGCGAGACTCCGTCTCAAAAAAAAAAAAAAAAAAAAGAAAAAAGAAAACTCTCCTCTAAGTGAGCCAGGTGCTGTGTCACTCTAGGGCCTAGTTCTACTCTCTGATACACAACTCAGCTGGTCTGTGGCCTCATCCGTGTGGCTGTCCTGGAGCCATCTGAAGACCCCCCTCTGCCCCAAACTTCTTGACTTCCCTGTCAGCTTCTGGACCTCCCCTCACCATTGCACACAGAAGTAACAGTCCCTTCGAAAGTTACCAGGTCATTCATCTGGCAGGGCCAACTTTCAGGAACAAAGACTAAAGAATAAACAGAACCGGCTGGGTGCCGTGGCTCACACCTGTAATCCCACTTTGGGAGGCTGAGGCGGGCAGATCACGAGGTCAGGAGATCGAGACCATCCTGGCTAACACAGTGAAACCCCATCTCTAATAAAAATGCAAAAAAATAAACCAGGCGTGGTGGCGGGCACCTGTTGTCCCAGCTACTTGGGAGGCTGAGGCAGGAGAATGGTGTGAACCCAGGAAGCGGAGCTTGCAGTGAGCTGAGATAGCGCCACGGGACTCCAGCCTGGGTGACAGAGCAAGACTCCGTCTCGAAAAAAAAAAAAAGAATAAACAGAACCAAAAGCTCCTAAGCAGCCAGGCTGGAGACCACAAGGCCTAGTGAGGGAGCCCTTCCACGGTGGCACTTTACCCAAAGCCCCTGAGCCTTACTCAGGGTCTATGGACTCTTCGTTGGGAAACAATTCTAAAAGCAGGTTTCTAGGTCCTCAGCTGCTTTGTTTTTTGTTTACTTTTTTTTTTTTTTTTAATTTAATTTTAAGCCAGGCACAGTGGCTCATGCCTGTACTCCCAACATTTTGGGAGGCTGAGGTGGGCAAATCGCTTGAGCTCAGGAGTTTGAGACCAGTCTGGGCCACATGATGAAACCCCATCTCTACTAAAAATACAACAATTAGGTAGGCATGGTGGCATGTGCCTGTAGTTCCAGCTACTTGGGAGGCTGAGGCAGGAGGATCACTTGAGCCTGGGAGGTGGAGGTTGCAGTGAGCCAAGACTACACCACTGTACTCCAGCCTGGGCAACAGAGCAAGATCTTGTCTCAAAATATATATATATATATATATATATTTAATTTTTTTCCTAAGCTGCCTCAAACCACAGAACCTCAGCTGCTTAGAAACAGGCCTTTTAACAACAACTGAGAGTGGTCGCCCATTGTGAAGGAGCAAGCAAGCAAACATAGGACTCGGAAGTCCTGCATCTGTGGTGAGTGGTCATTTTGTAAAGTCTATACAGCTACAGATTAGATCACATTCCACAGAATCTCTAAGATGGTACCAAGGCATGCCAGGAATTTCAGAAAGCTTTACATCAAAATGGCTTCTAGAACATTTTCGCAACCAAAACACAGTTGTTATCTGAGAATATCAAGAAGCTGCTGGCTAAAAATGCAAATACGAGCTGGGTGTGGACTACGCTCCCTCTGGGCTCTGGGGCTGTCACACATCATGGGGCTCAAGACAGATTTGGGGCCATTTGGGAGCGTTTCCTGGGGATTGGCCAGGCGGGAGAAGGAGGGGAGCGGGGTTACCATGGGCAAGGGTCCTGCGGAGCTCCAGGAGACTGCGGAAGGAGAGGGAGGCCACGTGGGGCTTCCCCCAGCGCTCTGTCTCCTCCTCCACGTCTTCTTCAAATTTGATCCAGCGAGCTGTCTCCCGCCACTGGGGCTCCTGGTTTTTGTCCAGCAGCAACTCATTCAGCTCCACAAACACCTCGGGGAGAGAAGAGAAGGCATTTCAGGGTACAGAGCCAGAGGCGGCCCTGGGTGGGGGTCAGAGGTGAGTGGTATCAGAGGGAGCCAGGTGACCCTGGACAGCATGAGCACAGTGGGTGGTGCACAAGCGCACCAGTCCCACAGCCAGCTGAGACCCTGGACAACTGACTAACCAATGAGATGCAGCTTCCCTCATCTGTCAAATGGGAACACCTCAAAGAACGGTCAGGAGGACAAAAGGGAAAAGCACATGGCACGCTACGTGACTCAGAGTAAGGGCTTGAGAAATGGCCACTGTGTATGAAAGCAATGGCGTTTTGTAGGCCTTTTAACAAGTGGAATGCCTACCGGCTATTCCATTGACAGGCATTCAAGAACTGGCAAAACTAATTGCAAAGGAAGGAAAAGTGGTCGCCTCTGAAAAATACTGATTGGGTGGGGCCGTGCAGGAACTTCTGGAGTGTGGGAAATGGCTAGGCAGGTATGGGCCTGCAACAGGGCACTGAGCTGGATGCTTCACACAGATGCAGCTTACTGTATGCTATTATGCCTTCATAAAATGAGGACAAAAACACAGTGCGTCAGAGTTCAGGACCAGGGCCCTTAAGATGGGCAGCATCACTAGGTAACCAAGTGACCTTGGCCAAGTCACAGCACTCTAGTTTATAGCTGACACCACCTGTTGTCATCTTCACAGGTGGCTGAGAGGATTGAACAAGTACAGAGGCAACTGGGTTTTGAAAAATGAAGTGTAGTGCTACACAGAGCCACCTTCAGCCCAAGGGGTGCCCTTTGTTCAAATCAGAAAATGGCATCTCTTTCTAAGATGGTCATGATACAGAAATCAACAATGGCTCAGATGTGAATTAAAACCACAATACTCAAATCAACGACATCCACCCTGGGGAGCATAATCACAGTGCCCAAGTCGATAAGCTCTAAGACGTGTACACTGCACTCTTGTGCAGTGTACAACCTTCATGACGAAAGATGGCATCCCTGGGCCCGGTGTGGTGGCTCACGCTTGTAATCCCAGCACTTTGGGAGGCCAAGGCAGGCGGATCCCTTGAGGCTAGGAGTTGGAGACCAGCCTGGCCAACATGGTGAAACCCCGTCTCTACTAAAAATACAAAAATTAGCTGGGTGTAGCAGGTGCCTGTAATTCCAGCTACTCTGGAGGCTGAGGCAGGAGAATCACTTGAACCCGGGAGGCAGAGGTTGCAGTGAGTTGAGATCACACCACTATACTCCAGCCTGGGCAAAAGAGCAAGACTTTCTCAAACAACAACAACAAAACAAAGGTTGCAATCCTGAGGCTTGAGATTATAGCTGGTCTGAGAGGTAGGGGCAGCGTCGTGGGGGGAAGCTGGATGGGAAGTTAATGGAAGACCCTGAAGCAGAGCGTGGTACCTCATGGGGCTTGTGGGGGGCCCGGGGTCGGGCCCGAGGTGTGGGGCCAGGCTCCCGCCCTTCTCGACCACTCTGTGTGGAACCTTTGGCATTCTTCCGCACCAAGTGCCGCCGCACCCCAGGAACGTCCTCAAACCGGTGACCTGTGGGGACAGAGGACCAAGGTTGGGCTCCCCCTTTCTCTCATTCCTTCGCCCACCAGTGCCAGGCTTGGCCCAGGCCCAGCACTCACTCTTCATGAGGTCTAGGTCAGCTGTGGCCAGCGTCTGGGCCTCACTCTCATCCGTGGGGACCCGAGGCAGCAGTGCCTGCTCAGCCCCGGTCATGCTCCCGATGCGCCTCCTCTCCTGAAGGTTGTAGCTGCGGTGCCCAGGCTGGGCTTTGGGCAGGGGGCGCCCCGAGGCACCCCCGTCGTCACCCCCTGCGGTGCCACTGGCCACCGCCACCGCCTCCTCCACCTGGGTTCTAGGCAGACAGAATGGCCGTGAGCCCGAGAAAGCCAGCCTCCTCCCTCACGCTCAGCACCCACACAGCGGGTAGCCAGGGAGGGGACATCGGACTCCGGGCCCTCCTAGCTCCCACTCCCGGGAGGCAGAGGTATGGGGAGGGGGAGGATTCTGGATGCAGACTCCCAGCATCCGAACCCCAGCTCCACCCTTTTCTAGCTGTGCAGCCCCAAACGATCACCCCAAGGCCCCTCTGAACATCCACTGCGAACGTCAACTGCTCCTCAGCAGCCAGGACTGAGGCCAGACTCTGGCAGTGCCATGAGGGGTGAGATTTTGGAAAAGTCCCAGTGCAGGGCCTGGCGCAGAAAAGGAGCTCAGGACGCTGCTTCCTGACAGTCAGCATTCATCCCCCTGCCCCCTCACCCCCGGCACACCCCTAGCCATGGGACTCAGAGGTTCACAGGGGCCTATGTTTAATCAAGAGGAATAAAGTCCGTGGCACTCGGCCTTGGAGATGGCAGACAGCTTCCTGCCCTGGGAGGAGGGGTGAGCCTCAGCCTTCACAGACGCCAGCTTCTGCTCTCTCCCTTCTCTCTGCCACACTGGGTGGCCAGGGCCCTGCCACATGGTCCTACCCCTCTCTCTCAACATCAAGATCCCCCAGAGCTCAAAGCTCGCATCCCCTCTCATGACCAGGCTTTCCTAGCCCCCACGTGCCCTAGCCCACAAATTCGACCCTTTCCTGCTGCCAGGCTTTCTCGGAAGCCCCAGCCTTCTCCTGGCCATCCTGGCGCCCCTAAGGCCGCTGTAACCCGCCGCCCGCAACTGTGCCACGGTCCCAGCAGGTTATGCGCTCCCAGAGGGGACAACGTGCCCTTCACTTCCCGCAGCCCTTCACGCTGCCTGGCACCCAGAAAACAACTGGTCTGTGATTGTAGTGACCTTGAGACCTAGTTCAAAGTCATTTTCTCCAGGAAGCCTTCCCCCAAATGCCAATCATCCACTGGTACTGAGACTTTCCCTGAACCAGCCACTGGGTGCAGTGACAACATGCTGATGCCATCTCACATGGTAACATTTGGTTTCCAACCAGCGTGTGTTGGCAGTGCTCCAAGGAGAGGGGCGTCTCCTTTGCCTCTTGAACCCTGGGGCCTCCAGCAAGTGCTGGGAGGTCACCAGTCCAGTACCTGAGCCAGTACTGGCTACTGCTCCCGCTACACCACAGGGAGGGGTGGGAGACGGGCAGGGGTGGGAGACGGGGAGGGGTGGGAGACGGGCAGGGGTGGGAGACGGGG
>NC_045441.1:139396007-139465344 GCF_002776525.5 Piliocolobus tephrosceles | reverse complement strand
GGAGGGGTGGGAGACGGGGAGGGGTGGGAGACGGGGAGGGGTGGGAGACGGGGAGGGGTGGGAGGCAGCTTAGGCAGCGCATGTTCTTTGCCAGGCTAAACCATACTTAGAACTTTAATTCACACCACCCTTAATCCCTACAGCCTCCCAGTGAGAAAGGTTCTATTATGCTTGGTTTCCGATAAGGAACCTGGGGCTTGGAGAGCTTAATTAAGTTACTTGCCCAGCCAGTGAGGGCAGGGCTGGGATTTGAACCCTGGCCTGGTGATTCCAAGGCTCATGCTTTGTTCTAGCATCATCTCTAGCAGGGGAGTGTCTGTCAGGGCCACTGTTTATTGGGGTAATCTTACCCAGCCTGGGCCCCTTTGGAGGCCCGAGGAATTGCCTCCTGGTGGGGCAGTGTTGTAGGGGAAGATGGACTGGTCCTCTCTGCCTTCCGGTCAGCACTGTCATCCTCTTGGAGAAAAAACTGTAACAAGGACCCATGTGGGCAGGAGTGACCAGAAGGGCCCTGTCAACATCCCCTAGGAGCCCACGCCCAGCGCACCTGCACCGAGGAGGGTGTGGAGGCAGGGGATGGCTGCGTGACCGCCCGGGCCCCCTCAGCCTCGCTGGCCTCATCCTCATCTTCCTCCCCCTCCTCAATGGTGGGGGTTTCTCCAGTCGGGGAGGCTCCTGGGCGCCTTCGAGTCTTCCGTCCCGGGCCCTGGGGTGTCTTGCGGCGGCGTGCATCCGGAGGCAGGTGGGTGGACAGTGGGTGATGGATGTGGTGGGAGGACTGGCGGTGGTCTGCAGGGAGGAGGGGGACTTGGCTGCGGCAGGCACAGCGTCCCCTCCCCTGCCATCCTGCCCCCCCCCGCCTCGCTCCTCCCATTAGGACCCCAGACCCTTCTCTACTGAAGAGTCAAACCTGATAACCCTGCCTCCCCCTTCCCTGCCTGCCCCCTCACACTCAAAGTCTTCCTCCCCATAGCTGCGGCCTGGCTCCTCCCCTCCGCGAGACGCGGCCTCATGTAGGATCTCCTCAAACCGCTCCACGCCCAGGGTGCGGTGAAGTTCGTCTTCCTCCTGCTCAGGGAACCCAGGTGTCCCAGGGCCCAAGCTCTCTGGCTCTGGCTGTGTGGAAGAAGGCATAGAGAAAAAACACACAGGGCTCACTGGGAATAGTACCCCGAAACCTCACCCTTCCCAGTGCCAGAGACCCAGGACCCCTCCCCTCAGCAGCTATCTCCTCTAATGCTGGTGACTCAATATCCCCCCAGCAGCTGTCCCTTAAATATAGGGACCCAGGCCAGGCACAGTGGCTCACGCCTGTAATCCCAGCACTTTGGGAGGCTGAGGTGGGTGGATTGCTGGAGGTCAGGAGTTGAAGACCAGCCTGACCAACATGGTGAAACCCCATCTCTACTAAAAACACAAAAATTAGCCAGGCGGTGGCGGGCACCTGTAATCCCAGCTACTCAGGAGGCTACTCAGGAGAATCACCTGAACCCGGGAGGCGGAGGTTGTAGTGAACCAAGAACGTGCCACTGTACTCCAGCCTGGGTGACAGAGTGAGACTCCGTCTCAAAAAAACAAAAGGAAACAAATCTAGGGACCCAGTCCTCCCAAGCAGTCTGCCCCGTCAAATGCAGGAAGCCAGTCCCCCTACCAGTACACAACCCTTCAAACACAGGGACCCAGTGTCCCCCCAGCAGTCTGCCCCCTCAGATGCAGAGACCCAGTTCCCCCAGCAGCTGTACCCTGGGTTCTGAACTACCCTCATCCCAGCCCAGCCCCCTTGGCTGTGCAGTCAGTTCAGGGCAGGTGGAAGAAATCCGTGTGTCCAGCCCGTCTGCAGCCTGGAGGGAGGGCGTGTGAACCGGGAAGTTCACATGACAGATAGTGAAGAAACTCCCGTTGGCCTGAGGACAACTACTGAGCCCAAAAAGTAACTTCTGGAGGCGCCCAAGCTGACCGCCCCAGAACCCGTCTGAGTCAAAAAAACTAGCCCCGCAGGGACAGGAATGGATGTCCTTCAGCCCCCAGGAGAGCTCCCCTAGCCCCCAGGCCCCCAGCCCGAGCCCTGGGCCAGCTCCCTAGCCCCACCCCTCACCCCCCCCCCACAGCCCCCACCTGAGTCATCCTGCGGGCGCGGAGCAGCGGCCGGCACAGCCGGCAGGGAATGCGGCGCTTGCAAGAGCTCAGTACAGCTAAGTGGCAACCGCCTGGCCAGGCAGCCTTGGTCCAGCCCCCCACCCACCCACGGTCTTAGCTCCAGGCGCCGCCAAATATTTGCTCAAGAGCTTCTGGACCTGAAGGGCATCGGGATCTCCAAGGGCGGGGGTATGCAGCCCCCTCCATGGCGGTGCCAGCAGCGAGAATAAGGAAGAGCGCGGGGAGGAGGGCTGGGGCGAAGGGCGGGTCTTAGGTGCGGGGCGAGGTGGGGACTGGAGCAGCTGGGACTGGCAGAACGCCGGATAAGAGGTGAGCGGGCCAGGGGGCTGGCTTCTTCCCTCTGTAAGTAAGGCTCCTGACCATCTCCTGGCTCCCCCATCGCCCAGCCCCACTCCCACCAGAAGCAGCCCCGTGGGACGAGGGGGCGGGGAGAGGCGCAGAGAGCTTGCCCCCCCATGAGGAGAGAGGGTAGCAGACCCCTCGCACCTGAGGCCGCAGGAGGAAGTCCATGGCCGGCAGGGGTGAACCTGAGAAGGAGGGGGAGGGGACCAGCCTGCGCCCCTTCCCAGTCACGTGCCCTTCTGGGCCAGAGTGACCAATAGCGGAGCTGATTGTGGCACGGGGTTAATCATTAGACTCCTTAGGAAAATCCAGAGGGGGCCATGTGGAGCGGTGGCCACGTGGGGGCAGCGAGGGGAGGGTCTGGGTGGCACGTGGGCAGGGGGCGTGGCCAGGCGCGGCAGGCGAGCTCCGCCCAGAACCCTCGCCCGCGTGCAGACTTGACCTGGGCCTCTAAGGCTCTGAGACGGGTTGCTGGGTGAGAGACCCAGGGTTCTCAAAGTTCCTCAACCGCTGAGGCTAAGCTACCTAGGTCTTCAGGTAACAGCCTCAACTCCCTCCCCAGGACTGGAAGACGTTTGATACCCCCACTACCCATCCCCCTGCACGACCATCATGCAAGGTCAGGGTAGGGATGGCAGCGTCCTCCCGGTCTGCACACTCACACACGCTCACACCCCTGGTTGGTGAGGACCCTCGGCCAGAGCACACAAGGCTGCCAGGGAGGGAAGGTCGGGCTGGCGACCTGGGGACCAAACTCACCGTGCGGAAAGAATCTGCGCCCTTGGCGGGGCACCGGGGGGCGCTGCTCATGGCCGAATCTTAGCCCTTTTCGCTGTCGCTGCGGCTTTCAGGGCAACAAGGCGGAGGCATAACCTGGATGGGGGAGAGGCCGGATCACCATCCAGAGCCCTGGGAGGGCAGGAGCCACCACGCGCAGGCTGCGCTGCTGGGGATCCTCCTGGACTATGAAGGGCCTCAGAGTGGCCCTTAGCGGCAGCCACAGCACAGAGAGTTATTTATAGGAAGAAAAGAGAAGAACAAGGAGACAGGAGAGGACTGAGGCGAGTGGGGCCAAAAAAGGCCGAGACTGAGTAGAGGGAGGAGGAGAGAGAAGGTGGGAGAGGCCGCAGGAAAAATGAGGGAGAAAGGAGTCAAGGCCTAGGCCTGGAGAGAAAGCAACAGAGATGAGGGAGGGAGCGATAATGAGCCGGGGAAGGAGGGGAGTGAAGGCTCAGGCAGACAAGAGAGCCTCGCAGGGTCAGGGCACCCACCAGAGGTGGGCCTGAAACCAGAGAGGGTGTGGTGGGGAGGGTGAGACACCCCGTGGAGCCGGGGCCGGACTGCCGAGACAGGAAGCAGAGGAGAGGAAGAACTCTGGAGAGAGCCCAAGATGCCCCCGCAGGGAGGGGGCGCCCCCTCCCCAGTGCAGGCCGGCAGCAGTCTTCCCTCCCCCAGGTCCGTGGGGGCTGGCAGGAGGGAAGCAGGCTGGTTGGGTGGAGGGCAGGAGCTCAACTCCACTCACTCAGTGGGAGGGAGGAAGGCACAGAAGGTGGGCATGGGCTGGGCAGAGCTTTATAATGGGGGAGGGGCATGTGATGTGCTGGGAGGGGGTGGGCACCGCAACCTTGAGGTTCTGCCTCTGAGGGGCGGTCTGGATCCCGCCCCTCCAGAGCCTGGAGCCAGGAAAATCTGAGTGGCAGCCCTGCCACCCTCCTGACTGTGACTGTAGGGAGTCTGGGGAGGACACTGTGTGGTGGGGGCAGAGAAGGAGCTGCAGGAGGGAGCCCAATCCCTGCAAATAGGGGGCCTATTCCTAGTGGGTCAGCACAGGGGACACCCAAGACTGGCAAAAAGTGACGGTACCGATGCTGCCAGTGTGTTGCTGGGGACGGGGGGTGCCCGACTCAGGAGTAAGACAAGTCAGTGTAGGGTCAAACAATATAGGTCTGGGGGGGGGCTCACCCAGGATGGGGAGCCTGGCAACACACATTCTTGGCAAGCACTCCAATTCGTCTAACCACGCTCTTCCCCTCCCCCTCAGCAGGCCTTCAGCCAGGGCGGGCGGTGTGGGTGAGCCTGAGGGCACCCAGTCTGGGAAGGGTGTGGGAAGAGTCCGCCCTGAGCACCTGCAGGCGCCCACTCCCACCTCAGGCTGTGCCCTCAACGCGCTCCTCCACACTCTTCTGCACCCCCTCCCCCGCTGTCCCAGAACACAAAGCAGCTTCTGTCCAGAGCATCGGTGCCGATAATCCGGGTAGGGGCACATTCCTGGGACCAGCCCCGACCGGCCCAGAGGATTAGCATCTCTCCCCTTGCCCAAAGGATTAGCATCTCGGACCCCCACTTGGGCATTAACCACCCCCCAAGTGAACTCGTAAATTCCACAGCTCTTCCATGTGGGACTGGCGGGGGAAACGAAGCGGGATAAAGTAGACCCTGAATTTCAGGCAGTGCGGTCTCTCACACCCAGCACAGGACTCCCCGCCTAGACAAACCGACTCTGGGAGTCAGGTCTAACTCTCCGGGCTCGTCTTTCCCATCCCCACCCAGCTGCTCCCTCTTCTGCCTGACCCCTTGTCCCGACCTTACCCGCCACCCGCCTTTCCTGGCTTCGCCTCCCACAACGCAGACTGGGGATGGGGAGGCCCTGGGCAACCCCCAGTCTGGGCGCCCCGGACGGGACTGAAGGACTATGCGGGGTGGCCGGAGGGGAGGGGTGGTCTGGAGCCAGCCGGGGAGTGGGAGGGCCGGAGGCTCCTCAGGGAAAGTACCCACTCCTGGTGGCAGGGGGCGCGGCACCATGGCTTTAGGGAACTCTGAAAAAGGGACCCCGGAATGCCCGCCTCCGACCAGCACTCCATCCGCCTCCTCATCCTTCTCCCGAAGACCGCGGTTCCCCGCGCCCCAGTCTCCGCCCTTTCCTCCACTTCCACTCCCTCCCTGCTCGAGTCCCGAGTTCCCCCCTCTCCTTCCCCCTCCCTTCCTCCCTCCGCGGCCCTGGCCCTCCCCCGCCACCGCCTCTCCGCTTACCCGCTCGCTCTGGACTTCGTGCCCCGGGGGTCTCGGGGTCTCTCCCCGTCCTCCGGCACCCTCGCGCGCTCCCGACGACTGCCCCGTGCCCACCCCGGGGCGCGCCCCTGCCGCTCCCAACTTCTCCCAACTCAACTTTCCCCCGCGCCACGGGCAGGCCAGCCCCCTGCGTGCGCGCCCCCCGGCGCACCGTGCGCGGTCCCGCCGCCGCGGGTGGAGAGGCGGGAGCGGGGGCCGGGGCGGGGGCGCGCTTCCAGGCACAGCCCGGCACCAGGGGCCGCCCCCGCCGTCCCTCTGCCCCAAGCTTCCCCACTCCGGGCTTGGGCGCCCCGAGGATGCCGTCTCTTGGCTCCATTACGGCACCTCTGGGTGGAAAGGAGCCCGCCTCACGCTACGGATCCCAGGCAGTAAAACGCAGGCACAAGGAAATTCGGAGAAGTCGAAACATAAACGTATCGGGATTAAGATTCTCTTGCAGGCCCCCCTCCCAAATAACCCCCGTGCCTCCAAGAAAGCCCCTGAGGGACGGGTGGCGAGCAGGTGAGAAGGGTGACAGCGGCTGGAGGCTGACTGCCCAGTACCCTGAGCTGATCTGGGAGAGGGCAACTTGTTAGGGGCTCCCCACTTCCCGAGAGGGACAGAGATTCGCTATGGTGGCCTCCTTCCTCTTGAATGGAACCTCCACACTGAATCGAACCCTAGTTATAGTCATCACTTATCATTCAAGACCTGTGTGTAGTTCTTGTTTGCCCAACGAAATCACAAAATCTTCCAGATAAGGAATGCACTTTTCGCTTGTTTTCTCTTGTGTATGCAAAAGCATTCAGATAGAAACGAGTTAATTAACACGTGTTTGGCAGTAACTCTGGTTCCGGTGCTGAGGAGTGTTGTTTGGGATCCTCAAGAATGCAATCACGAGACAATTAGAGAGGCAGCGCAAGGGACTCTATAATCAACTCCTTTAAGGGATGAGGTAGAGGCTGCTGCAAGTTGAGCATCGGTCTGTGGTCTTGTCTGTGGAGTGGGTTAACCAACCTGCCGGCCACACCCTGGCTGACTCCAGTGGGCCCTGTTCCGGAGACTGGGGTCTGGGGGGACCCCCAGGGCTCCACCCAGCTTTCCTCAGCATGTCAGAGTTCAGCGGCTGGAGTCGGGTGGGCTCGGAGACAACAAACGGGGCCCAGCCGAGAGGGGTCTTTGGCGTGTGTGCCTCCACTAAAATCCAGCCTCAAAGGGGCACAGCTGTTCTCTTCCCAGCCCTGCGGTCAGCTGTTCCCTGTGAGGTCATCATCGCTCACATGCATTCCCCAGTCAATCCTGGGGTCACTAGGTGGCTTGAGGGAGAGGTGGAGGAAACCCGTGCTGAGGTCGTCAAGAGGCCGTTGGGAACTCAATGCCACCAACCAGGTCAGAGCTGGGCCGCCAAGGCTCGGGATCTAGGCCGCCAAACCCCAAACCCCTAACCGAGAGCGCTCCGCCCCCATCCCCGCTGCATTCTGGAACGCGTAGTCCCGGAGCGGCCCTTTTCAAGAAGGCTGGGAGCAATAAAAGGAATAACAACAGCGGGGCACACTGGGAACCGCGGCGCCGCGGCGGGGCGCCCGGAAAACGGACACGCGTTGCTCCCTGGGACTTGAAGTCCAGGGTTTGCCTCCGCGGTGGAACCGGAGCCCTGGAGTCGACTGCTGCAGAGAGCGTGAGCGCAGACGGCTGGGGGTTGTAGTCTTCTTGTCCTCGGTCTCGGGCACTGCGGGGAGACCTTGTCGTCTTAGGACTACAAGCCCCAGAAGGTACTGCGCGGGCAGGCGGGGCGGGGCTGGAGGCTCGGGTGCCGCCTCCTCTGCAACGCCGGGGCCAGAGTCTTAAGACCGAGGGCCCGCAGGGGTCCCCGCGGCCGCCGCGATGCAGAAATACGAGAAACTGGAAAAGATTGGGGAAGGTAATGGAATCTCGAGATGTTCCTGCAAGAGCTCCTCTGCAGATCCTTCGGCATTCCTTGCAGCCCTGGCTCCCTTACCGTCAGCAATACCTACAGGCTCCGACCTCAGCAGCGGCTGCAGCCCTGGCCCCCGAGCTCAGCACTCCGTGCAGACACCAGTCTTCCCCGTGTTAGCATTTCCCGCAGGCTCTCACTCCAACCTTAGCGTTCCCAGTAGACCCGACCTCCCAACCGAGACACTTCCTGAATATCTCACCCCAGCCTCAGCACCACTTGGACAACCTCACCCCGAGCCCCAGCCTCGGTTCTTGCTGCAGACCTCCAACCTCAATATTTCTGCAGCCCCTCAGTCCTCTCCCAGGCCCCTTCTCACCATTTCCAGACCCTTCCGGAGCACCGCCTTCATTTTAGACATCCTTGCCCTGGCAGCCGCACTCGCCCCTCCTGCCGAGCCCCTGGAGCCTCCGCGGGTACCTTCTCCGCCCTCCTCACCTGCCACATCCTCACTCACAGAGCTCACCCACCTAACTTCACCCTGAATCCCTTTCTTTGCATATTCAGATACTGCCTTCACCTCCCGGGAGGCATTTCCTGGCTTAGGGAAGAGTGCTCATCCTCCCCCGACCCCTGACCTCCTTCCCCTAGGCACCTACGGAACAGTGTTCAAGGCCAAAAACCGGGAGACTCATGAGATCGTGGCTCTGAAACGGGTGAGGCTGGATGACGATGATGAGGTAGGACTGGGGACTGGGATAGGGCCTGGAGAGGGGGTTCCAGGGCCTGGGCTGGGTGGGATCTGACTGCTGCCCACCCGGCCCCCTCACATATGCAGGGTGTGCCGAGTTCTGCCCTCCGGGAGATCTGCCTACTCAAGGAGCTGAAGCACAAGAACATCGTCAGGTGTGCGGGAGGCGGGTGCTCCTTGCCGGTGTGGCCCCTTGGGGGAGGCAGGGGCTGACACTGGACGTCTGTCAGGTGGACCTGCCTGGCTGAGCCCTTCTTTTGCCCTAGGCTTCATGATGTCCTGCACAGCGACAAGAAGCTGACTTTGGTTTTTGAATTCTGTGACCAGGTGAAAGGCGGGGTTTGGGGGACAGTAGCCTTGGGAAGGTATAGGGGCCCAGACTGAGGTTAAACTCTGTCCCATTCCTCCACTCATGTCCCTTTTCAGGACCTGAAGAAGTATTTTGACAGTTGCAATGGTGACCTTGATCCTGAGATTGTAAAGGTGAGGAGAGTGGTGTTGGGGGACCCCTCAGGCTGGGGTCGGAGTCTGCATTCAGTGTAAGCACTCCTTGGGCTCTAACTTTGGGCCCTGAACAGGGACGCTCTGGGGTGTCAGAGAATGAGAAAACCCTGTTTCTGCCCTCTAGGAGCCTCCAGTCTTAGCGAACATTTTCACGTGGTCGTCTTTGACCCGCACAGTGGCACTCTGACGTCAGTGATAGTATTTACACTCAGAGATGAGAAAATGAGGTTCAAGGAGATATACTCATTCATTCAATACAGACTTACTGAATGCTTCACTGTGTGCCAGGTGCTCTTCTAGGCCCAAGACCAAATGCCTTGGTCCAGGTTCCAGGGGAGCCAGTCCTGAATGATACTACAACACGATATTTATGTGCTGTAGTATCGTGTGCATACTCAGATGCGGCCAGGAAGGGAAGATCAGCATGGGCTAGGATCTAGGTGGGATCTAGGATCCACCTGGCAAGGCCCATTAGGCTATATGGTCCAGGAAGATGGGGACCAGGACCAGTTTCTTCACTCTTGTCCCTCTAATGTCTAGTACAGTATAAAGCAGGTTCTGGATGGCGAATGAATGGTGTCACTCTGAACCAACTGCTGAAAGGTGGGTGGGGTGGAGTGAAGCACAGGGTGAGGAGAGGAGCCAACCCGTTGCTGGGCACAGTTGCATGTTCAGGGCGTCTGACTCCCTTCTGCCTGCTCTCCTCCCAGTCATTCCTCTTCCAGCTACTGAAAGGCCTGGGATTCTGTCATAGCCGCAATGTGCTACACAGGGACCTGAAGCCCCAGAACCTGCTAATAAACAGGGTACTTCTTGGGAAGAAGGTGGGGAGTGGGAAGCCTGGGGCCAGGGCATGGGGAGCACGGAGGGAAGAGGACTGGGAGGATGGAGTCTGTGCTGTCCCAAGGCTGCTGAAAGGCCCTTCTCCATGTCCCCTTTCCATTCCCCTCAGAATGGGGAGCTGAAATTGGCTGATTTCGGCCTGGCTCGAGCCTTTGGGATCCCTGTCCGCTGTTACTCAGCTGAGGTGAGCTAGGAGATGGGATATGGGATTGGGGGAGGGAGTCCCGCAGCTCCAACCCCAGGACCCAAAACACTATTTTCCTCTCCTCTCTGAGCCTCCTCCTCAAACCTCCTCCCCAGCCCTCTAAGTGGGAGTCCCCCGTCGGGGGGCGGTCTCCTCCAGGTGGTCACACTGTGGTACCGCCCACCGGATGTCCTCTTTGGGGCCAAGCTGTACTCCACATCCATCGACATGTGGTCAGCCGGCTGCATCTTTGCAGGTGACATGCTGGGGCACTGCAGAGGCACCTTCTTTCCCATTTGGGTTGACAAATAGGGTCCGGAGGGTTCCCTCTAGGGGAAGGGAGGGAGGCCCTGGGACTGGGGCTGGAAGGTCAGGGGGTACCTCAGAGTGAGGGGTCCTTCACATGTCATGCCTTAGCTCCCTGTCTGTCCCCCAGAGCTGGCCAATGCTGGGCGGCCTCTTTTTCCCGGCAATGATGTTGATGACCAGTTGAAGAGGATCTTCCGATATCCTTGTTTTCCTCTGCCTTGAGCCCTCTGGGAGGGGAGAGCCCATGGAGTTTTGAGTGCAGTGGGTGAGGGCAGTGATGGTGTGGGGTGGGGTGATGGGGTCTGTAGGGCTTCTCCTGAGGGCAAGGGGAGACAGCAGAGGTGCTGGACACCCTGATTGTCACAGTGCAGATGCACACTGGAGAAGGTATGGCTTGGAGACAGGCAGTGTGCCCTGGGGGGCGAAGCCAAGAGGGTGTCCCTCCAGGTGAGAGATAGATGCCAGGATGAAGGAGCCAAAGACAGCAGGACACATTTTGTGGGAGTGGGGCAGGGACCAGTTCATTAGGACTAGGACAGCAGCATGTGGGTTAGACTAGTTAGTGGTTGTCATGGGAAACGTGGTTGGATGTGTGAGTGATGTGCCCGGGGTTGCTTCTGTCACGCTCAAGCCAGAGGGTGAAGGGAGGGTGAGAGAAGTAGGTGGTGGGTATGAGGAATCCTCCCGGGAGGGGAAGAGGCCCCCCCCGCCCCTGAAGATGCAGCTGTGGCCCTTTCCCAAGTGATCCTTGACTCCGTGGACACGCTGCTGGGGACGCCCACCGAGGAACAGTGGCCCTCTATGACCAAGCTGCCAGACTATAAGGTGTGATGGGGAATTGAGGGGTCATGGTTCATCAGGGTCACTCTTGTTTCACATTCCTAGCAGCCTCCACCCCCCTCCCCCTACCTCTAGTCTGACCCTCCCTGCCTCTCCACAGCCCTACCCGATGTACCCGGCCACAACATCCCTGGTGAACGTCGTGCCCAAACTCAACGCCACGGGGAGGGACCTGCTGCAGGTAGGTGACTTGGGGTAGAGGGCGGGTCAGGACACTTGCCCAGAGGAGACTACAGGAAGGCAGGGCTCTGGGCAGTGACCTGTCCTGAACTGCCGCCTCCTTTCCCCCATCTCCAGAACCTTCTGAAGTGTAACCCTGTCCAGCGTATCTCAGCAGAAGAGGCCCTGCAGCACCCCTACTTCTCCGACTTCTGTCCGCCCTAGGCCCCAGGATCCCCGGCCTCCAGGCTGGGGCCTGGCCTATTTAAGCCCCCTCTTGGGAGGGGCAAGATGGTGGGGGTGCCCCATGCACTGTGCTCCAGCTGTGCTGGGCCCAGCTGGGGTGGGGTGCCTGAGCCTAAGTTTCTCACTCCCTTTGTGGACTTTATTTAATTTCATAAATTGGCTCCTTTCCCACAGTCTGGCTGATGTGGTGGTCACGTGGCTCTCCAGGGGCCATGAGCTGGAGGGGTCTCTGCTCTGTTACTGCTGGCCGCAACCCTGCTTCTGGCTCAAAGACAGCACCTTGCTCTTCTACTTTAAGAGGCCATGACCCTCGCCCCTCATCCCTGGGGCAGGGCAGCACTGTCCCTGCGCACCCTTCCTCCCACCTGCCCTCCCTCTGCCCAGGAGGGCCTGACATGGTCCCTTGGAGTGAGGGGCCAGTGTCTAAGAGTGGGTGGGGTGGGCCTCTCCTTGTGGTTCTCCGTATCTCAGGTGGATCCTCTTGTCCCTTCCCTCATCATCCCCCCACACCCAGGCCTGCAGGCTGGCTCAGGAGAGCCCGAAAGATATGGTTCCATCAGGAACACCCCTTCCCACTCCCTGTTTGTCAGTTTCCCAATGTTTGGGGTACAGTGAAAGACAGGGAAGTTGGGCCTATGGCTGGGGCCTGGTATGTCCTTACTGGCAGGAAGGGGAAGGGAGAGCTCCCCCCACCCCCACCCCCACCGCCTCAAGCCTTAGGCCTTTAGCTCTTGTGGGGAGGCTGGGGAGACAGAACTTGTTGGTATGGAGACAGGCTGTGTGCCACACTTGGTCCCAAATGTGGGAAAGGAGTCAGGATATAAGGCAGGACACAGGTGTTCTTGAAAGTGGAGTCACCCCCAGTCTTCTCCCTGCCTCTTCTTGCTGGGCTCTGGGCAGAGCTTTCTTTCAGTTATACCTTTATTGCTGACTGTGATTCTGCGCTCACCCCTAAGCGTGGGCTTGGAAGATACCTGTCCTCCCTTCTCTCTAAGATGTCAGTCGGCTAAACTCACTCACACTGAGCTGCAAATGGCTGATAACCTCTTGCTACCATTCTTCCCTAGAGATTCATGGGGGTTCACGGGCCCAGCTCCACATTTCAGAAGCCACCTCCAGGTGGATGATGGCTGGCAGAGGACTTCCAATGCCTGAGTTGGGCTGACCTTGGCTCGGCTAGTCTCTGCCCTGTCAGAGAAACACCTGAGGCTGATGCATTAGGACTTTATTTGGGGTGAAGATGGAAAAGCTACGTGCAGGCTAGGCATGTCCAGGATGTCAGGGTGGGTCTCCGAGGACACAAACAGCAGGCCTAGAGCCGTGTGACAAGGTAGCAGGTGCGGTGGGAGGCGGAGAGAGTCTTGGTGACGGCACAAGGAGGGGTGGGAGGTCTTCGGAACAGAGCAGAGTGCTGGGTGGGAACCAGCACACCCGCTGCCCTGCGCCTGTCCCTGCCCTCCCTGGATTTTAGGGGCCACTGTGTTACCTGGGGCCCAGGCTGAGGCGGGGAACTTGGGTTCGATGGCTGCCCAGCCCTTCCTGAAGCTGTGGGAGGAGGAGAGGGTCAGAGGTGGGGTCTGGTCCTCCTCCCAGGGACCAGTTAAGGTCACTGCACACCCTCCTGCCTGTTTCTCCTCAGCTTGGGTGGGATGCTGTTCTAGGCTTCAGAGGTGGGGCCTAGAACCCTTGGAGCTGGCAGGGGCTCCAGAAGAGGGGCTGTTACCAGATTGGTGCTGGAATGCCTTTGGGAGTGCCTTCGGTTCCAGAAATATCCCAGGACCTTGTCTCGGAACACCTGGAGGCAAGCAGGATGGGAGGTGGCCAGTGTACGCCTTCCCCCTCATCCTAGGGGCCCTGATTCCCACCTCCCACCCCCTGCAGTGGGGGCCCTGGCCCACCTCACAGAGGTAGTCTAGGATCTCGAGGATGGTGAGCAGGCTGGCCCCGATGAACAGCCCCATCTGGCCCCCAATGTCGCCTGTGGAGACAGGGTCACCCTTCAACTCACAGCCACCTGCCTGCCCACACCTCCCCAGCCCTGGGGGCCCTGCACACACACCAAGCAGCTCCGACATCTCATAGGCCTTCTTCTGTTCCACGGTCTCATAGTTGAGGGCCTCGAAGAAGATGTCCAGGGCCAGCACATTCTCCCTGAGGACAAGAAAGGCCTCAAATGTGTGTTGGCCACTACCTGGTACCCACTGCTGGCAAGAAGCAGCTGTGGGTTCTCCCACCCCTTTCAAGAACCCTGGGAGGGGCTGGGCGCGGTGGCTTACACCTGTACTCCCAGCACTCTGGGAGGATGAGGAGGGAGGATCTTGAGGCCAGGAGTTTGAGACCAGCCTGGGCAATATAGCGAGACCCCCCTCTCCCCCATCCCCCGCCGTCTCCATTTTTTAAAAGTAAAGATTTAAAAAGGAAAGGGAAAAAACATCCCTGGGAGGAGGCGTCAGCATCCCCCGGGGGCAGAAAGGTTAAGCAACCAGCACGGAGCCCCAGAGCCAGTGAGGCTGCGGAGGCTGCTCCGCCCGGGCTGTGTGCACGAGAGCTCCGGCTTGCCCCGCTCCGCCCCGTCGGGAGCCCCCGGCTCGGAGGAGCCCGCCCGCCCCGCGCAGCTCACGCGATGTAGGCCTCGCTGCGGTTGAGCTTCCGGGCCAGGAAGCGCGCGGCGGCGCGGCTCGGGATCCGCACCATGGAGAGCTCCTTGGCGTAGCGCGTGCTGGCGCACGGGTTGGGGCAGGCACACGAGTCCTTGCGAAGCATGGCATCTGCGGGCCACCGGGCCACGTCAGCCGCCAGTTGGGCGGAGCGGGGCGGACGGGAGGTGGGGGAGGCTTGCCCTTACCTATGGCCGGGTGGGCACAGTTCTTGTACTGCTGGGGGCTGCACACTGGCGTGTCGCCTGCGGGTGCCGGGGAGATGGTTTCAGGAGCAGCCCCAGCTCTCTGGGCCCTGCCCACCATGGGACGAAGACCCCAGCCCCTCACCTGGCATGTACATCATTCGGCAGCCGCACTTCCGAGCCACGTAGCGGGTTTCGCAGGCCAGGCGACACCCCATTAGGGTATAGGGAGGGCTGGGGCTGGGGGAGCCTATGGGATCAGAGGGCTCTGGCTCATAGTTGGGGTTCAGAGATGCTGAACTGCAGTCGCCCCAAGGCGGTGGCAGGAAGCTCAGCTGTGGGGGGACAGGGTTAAGGAGACTTCCCAGAGAGCGTGAGAGGTCAGCTGGGGAGAGGCCCCTGGACAGGTCTGAGGAGCTGAAGGTTTAGGGCCCGTGGTGGTGTGGGCTTGAATAGTGGGTGTAGAAGCACACGGGAGGGTACCTGCTGCTGCTGGCAAGAAACAAAGGTCTGGTAGCCCGGGGACACCCCCAAGCCCAGCTGGTCGATGATGGGCGGCTCCTCCTGGCTGTGGATCTGCACTCGGATCCCCACCTCAAAGGGGGTCTCCTCTGCCGGAGAGGGACCTATGAGGCCTGAGACCCTGTGGTCAGGTCTCCTGCCCAACCAGACAAGACCTCTCACTGCAGCCCCCTCTCCCCAAGACAGGGATGAGCCAGCCCAGCCCCTTTCACAGGTTCTGGGGGACACCCTGACACCTCCTCTCCTTCCCCTAGCCTTTTGCACCCCATCCATGCCCTCCCCCCGCCTCATTCGTGTGCTCCCTACCATTGTCCCTCCACACAGGTAGATATTCCTCCTGCTGCACGTCCAGCATGATATCCAGCCCATTGCCCGTGCCACCCCTAGTCGTGGTGAGCAGCTCTGCCCCATCGGCGCCAGAGTTAAATGTGTAGCACTTTCCCATCCGGGTGAAGATCTGGGGTGGGCAGACAGGGTGATGGCCATCTCCCCCAGGCAAGCACGTGGTCATGGGACCTCTCCCCACCTCCTGGTGTGTTTGCATCTCTTCTTTGAACACTGAAGCCCACATCTCAATGCCCCCAGCCCCACGCTCCACGTGGGCACAGGTTGCAGGATGTTCTTGGGAGCCCATCAACCCAACTCCTCCTCCCCGCCAGTCCCCACCAAAGCCCAGGGCACATCCTACAGGTTTTTCCGTGTTTCTCTGGAGACTGGGGGAAAAGGAAGTGGGCCCCTGTGGCTGTCCTCCGGGGCTGGCAGTATGTTGAAAAGATAGAGGGAAAGCAAGACCCCCTCCTGGCAGAGACAGGGGTCTTCTGCCCCAGAATGGTCCCACCAGGGAGGACCTCCAGCCTCAGAAGCAGGGCCTCCATGGGCCAGACCTCAGGCCTAGGGCCAGCCAGGGTCAGTGTGGCCTCACTTGCTCCCCCCGGGCTGGGAAACAGAGACAGCCCCAAGGAGGACAGCTTCCTGGGCTGCACGGAGTGGCACTGGGGGGTGGGGAGTCCGTGGCTGGTAGGAAGGAAGAAGTCTCCTGGCTTTGGGGGAGCCTACGCTGGCTAGGGGATTGTGGGTGCTGGGCAGGGGCTGCTCGGCTCTCTGGGTCCCTGGCAGGACAGGTAGGGAGGTCAGCTCACCGTGGTGAAGTTCTCAGGCCCACAAGGTTCGCCACGGAAGCGACAGTCCAGCAGCATGTCGTCCAGGGAGTGCCCAGCACGGGCATAGAGTTGCGCCATGTCAAAGGTGGGACTGGGCATGAAGCTGGGCGGTGCGGGGGGCCGGCCCAGGGCACGCAGGAAGGCGGGGTGCTCTGCGGGATCCAGGCCCAGCAGCGCAGACCCAGCCCAGTGCAGGTCGTTGGGCGTTAGGCGCGAGCGGCGCAGCGGGTTGATGTTGCACAGGGTAACAGCTGGGAAGACGAGCCGGTGGCTTTCTCGCTCATCCAGGGCAGTCTGGTGGTGGAACTCTCTGTAGTAGCGCACTCTCTCAGCCACCTGGTAGAGGAAGGTGGCCACGGACAGGACCACGGCCACTGCCCACATCCCCCGGCGCAGGCTCAGGCTGCCTGGCCCGAAGACATGGCCCAGCCCGTGCATCGAGCACTTGCTGGCAAACACGCGGATGTCCGAGGCCGGCCGCTGGGCCTCCTCTGGGCCTGAGGTGGGCTTCATGGCTAGAACCCAGGAGGGGGGCCAGCTACAGAGGCTTGGAAGGAGCGAGAGAGGGTCAGTCAGGGGGCTGAGCGGGTTAAGATAGGATTCAGGGGGCCAGGCAAGGAGAAGAAAGGAGAGGGTGGGAGAGAGCCAAGGTTGGGAGGCAGGGAGGCACTAGCCTGACAGGATTGGAGGAGGTAACCTGGCCGGTCAGGTCCCACTCAACCTTCCCGAGGAACAGGCAGTGGCTCCACTGGGCTAGACACTGGGCTGGGGACTCCGCAGCAGACCAGGTGGGGCACAGCTGACCGTGGCAGGCAGGGGCTGCGGAGTGGTGCTGAGGTGGTGCTGAGCCGGCGCTGCTGCAGAGGATTGGGTTTCAGCAGTGAGGGAGGAAAGGGGGCCGGCAGAGCAGTCTGGGGGGGGGGGGGGGGGGGGGCCCCGGGGCCCCAGGCTGAGCCATTAGTGCAGCATGGAGGGGGGCATGGCTGTCCAAGACGAGAGCTGCCAGGAGGAAATCACAGTGATCCCAGGGAGAGCTCGAGGGAAGTCCAGGGGTAAATTGAGCCTAGAGGTGCCTTGGAGGCCCCCTAGGCTCTGAGTTGCAGCCCCTGTACACCAGCCCCGAGGGTCGGTCGCTGACCCCTGGCCTAGCTCCTCCCTCCTTTTGCCTCTCCGGCCTTCCCTCTAGCTTCACCCAGGATCATCTGTTCCTTCCCAAAGACCAGAGCTGGCTCTTGGCCAAACTGAGAAGTGGTTGGAAGGTTGGCATCGGCGAATCTCTTCTTTCTGTGCCCCCACCACCTCAGCCTACACTGGATGGCCAGGGCACTCTTCACGTCCCACTTCCAGGGCCCGTCTGTTTCCTAAGTGTCCCTCTCTCCCTAGGGAGTCAGAGCCTACCTCCCCACACTTAGGCCCTCCTGTTGAGAATGTCGGCCTCTGCAATGGTTTTGGGCTCACCTGCCACCCCACGTAGAACATGGGTGCCCCACCTGCCACCGTCCTGGGTACCACGGATGCCCACCTGCCACCCTCCTGGGTATAACATGGGTATTCTGTGATTTCTCATTTTACACTGCTATATCCAGGACCTGGAAAACCTTCATTTTTCCAAAGGGCTGCATACCACCCAGTATGTGCACACACCAGTTTATTGAATGACTGCCCCACTGATGCAATGGGGGTCTCCAGTCTTTCCATTACAATGTTGCTGTATCATCACACAGATGTGAACTCCCAGGACGACTGCTGGGCCAAGAGACCGCGGGGTTGGTAATCTGATAGATGACACTGAATTTCCCCCACAGGAGTCATGCCATTGTGCACTTCCACCAGTAATGTGGGAGCAGGCCTGCTTTGCATGGGGCTTTTCTAGAGTCGCTGTGTCCATGGTGTGAGACAGCGAGCCTGCAGAAGGCAGAGCCAGCGTATTATCTGACCTAAGATGCTTCCAATGATCCAGGGTAGAAGGTAACGGGTTGGGGGTGGAGGCAGGCTCCCAGAGGGTAGGCAGAGACCTCCAGAAGGCCGTGTTACGTAGTGCAAAGTAGTGCCAGCTGACCTGAAGTGGGATGAGGACACTGTGCTGATCCATGGTCCTGGAGATGAGGTGTTGCCCAGCTCAGGGCCACAGGTGCCAGCCCAGGAACACCTGAGGTTCTGGGAGGAAGCCCTGGACCTGGGGAGGAGAGCCAGGCAGTCCTCATCAGTGTCACACTCTGCATTTGGCTAAATGGTCATCTGCCCCCACGTATCTGGGAGTGAGGTGACATTCCTTGTAGACCTGTGGGAAAGCCGGCTCATCTCCATTAACTTACTAAAATTTATTTCTGTTCTAGCTTTGCCTAAAAAAGCACCTGAGGTCGCCAGGCTGACTTTGGTGGGCTTTTTTTGACCATGAGTGGTAGAAACATGGTTCCACCAACCAAATGTGTGCACACACCATGCTGCAACTGCTGGGCCACCTGTCTGTCCTCTCAACAGGACACAAACTTCATGGGGGAAGGGACCGTCCGCATTCCCCATCGTGGGCTCAATGGCACATGACAGGTGCTTGATTAATAAACATTTCGGAAGGACTGAGTGAGTGCCATGGTTACAGCACAGGCGTACCAGTTCCCCAGAGCCACAGCGCTGTGCTTTGCAAGTATTGTACTGTAGATGATCCCACTCAACACTCTCAAAACAGGCATTCACCATCAAGCACAGCCAGGCTCCCGCTCTCCACTGTGGAGCTAAGGCCGAGGCGAGGTTAGGAAGATGGCACGGTTCTTGCAATATAGCTCTTCCAGCTGGACTAGCTGTGAGGTTTCACTGCTTCTCTAGGGGGCGGGTAAAGGGCTGGATTTGGAGAAGCCATCCAGAAGATATAAATCTGGTGACAGAGGCATCTTGGGCAGCTTGAGGCTGGTGACTGAGCGGGTGAAGCAGGAATCGCCTTGGCTGGTTGCCTGGTGAGGGAGGGGTCAGGTCAACAAGCAGGGCCCCGGCAGGGCTTGTGGACTCGCCAGAAGCTAAGGCCCTACTCTGCCCTAGGGAGGGGTTTAGCTGTGAACCAGCCCCAGGCTCTGCTCCTGGGCCTCCACTGCCTAGAGACATAGCCTCTGGTCTGTCAGAAAGTGGGATATCAAATCAGGGTGGATGTGGGCCTGGGGTTTTTGGATGGCTTGTCCCCAAAGTACCATCTAGTTCTAAACCATACCCACAAGAGCCTGTGAATCCCACTCTGGCTCCTGCACACAAACTTGAGCCACTGCTGCCTCTTCCAGGATGGCCTCCCAGCAGCATCAGCTGCTCCATCAGTGCACTGCACCACACCCCTGAAAGAGGGTACCATCCTTCTTTACGCAGGATAAATCCAGAACACTTGGCTGGCTGTGAAGGTGCACCGCAGGCACCACCTCTTCTCCTGCCCAAGGGAGCAGGGCCCCGTGTGGTCCCACAGCCTGGGTGTCACTGGATGGGGGGAAGGATCCCAGTAGGAAGTGACAGTGGCACCAAGGTGGGGAGGGCTGGTGTATCTGCAGCAGTGCAGGGACACGAGGTCCTGCTGGGTGCCAGTTCAGCCAAGGCCCTACTTCTGTGCCTTTCCAGGCCCCTCAGAAGCCAGCTGAAGCGTAGCCCCCTCATCCATAGCCTCGGGGCCACAGGCGCCCATCACTCAGGACGTCTGCCTTCCCCTTTCAAGATGCGCCTCCCAGAACTTGCGGTGGGGGCGGGGCTGGCCTGTCCACAGCCGCGCCCTCCTGGACTGATTCTGTACTGGATTCTGCAGTAGTTGCTCCATTTAGTTCTGTACTTGTCAGCATTGTGGGCAGGAAGCTGAGAGCTTCAGGTGGGCATCAGTCCCTCCCATCTCCTTTAGAGCTGGGTGTTCCTGGTATAGATGGAGGCTGGTCCACGATCTCAGTGGCTGAAAAACTCCAGGCACACAGGGCAGGGTCGGTGGAAGACAGCCAGGCAGGCTGGCGCCTCTCATGGGAAATGGCCACCGTGGCCCTGTCCCTCCTACCCTGACCCAAGTGTTGGGCCCTGTGAGGCCTGTGTCCCTTGGGGGTGGGGAGGGGAGGTGAAATCTAGAAATCAGGACGTGTTCACTGTGCAGGGAGAAGGCAGGGAGGCTGTTTGGAAGATGGGGACTGTGGGTTCCGGGGTGAGCCAGCTGATAGGCTCCTTCTCCCATGGTCCAGTGAGGCAGTGGGGACACAGGAGAGGGAGTCAGTCCCCAGTCTAGGGAAATGAGGTCCTAGCAAGGGTGTGGGAAGAGCCTTAGGTTTGAATTCCCAGGCCCACTTCCAGACCCTGATTTTTAAAAACTCCCTGGAGCTACAGGCCTGGTCAACTTGAGGCTGCTGGGTGGGGCAGGGAGACTGGCCAGAACGTCTCTGAGAGGTCTGGAGGGGTCTGGGCAAAGGGAGAACAGAGTGGGGAACTCTGCCTCTGCCCATTGCAGCCCAATGACTCTGGCAGACTCTGGTGGGAGGGAGGCAGCCGGCAGGACTAGGGAGGGGAGGGAGGGATTGGCCTCCCCTGCCAACCGCTCGGCCCCGGCTTTATTGTGAGCAGGAGCAGCCGCAGTGACTCTCCACATGCTGGCCCTCCCGGGGCCTCAGTCTCCAGTAAGCTCCCCGCAGGCTGAGCCCCAGCCTAGCACTGATGCTTGGCAGCGACCACACCTCAGGGGGCCCTTCTCAGGACTTGTGCTGCTGGCTCCTGGGGCCTTCTGGCTTTTTGGGCGGTGGGGCCACTGTCCTCGGGGCATCCAGGGCCTGCCTCCGGATGAGCTCGGCGTACAGCCCGCCTTTCTTCAGGAGCTCTTCATGGGTGCCAGCCTGGAAGATGGGAGGGAGGGGCGAATGGTTGCTCCAAGGCGTGCAGGCCTCAGAACGTTTGGAGGGCTAAGCCTCCCTATCAGCCATTGGGCCCAAAGTCACTTAGGCCAGTGTCCCTTCTGGGCACACTCTGAAACCAATGCCCAATCTGAAAGGAACCGCCACTGGCATGCTGCATTAGTTACTGCCACTTCCCCACTTAGCTGAATTTTGGAAAAACATGATTCCCTGTCCCGCTTACAGAGCCCAAGGCTCCAACTCAGGATCCATCTCCCTGCACAAGCCCCTCAGCCTTGGCTTGAATGAGTGGCTGTGAACCAATGCCACAGAGCCTCCGGGGTCCTACTTCTGACTCCCTGCACTGGTTCCTTGGTGCTGCTTCTTCTGTAACTGATACCCTGGGCAGCCAGCCCTGTTCCTCGCTCACAGTACCATACTCTTTCTGTTTCCTTTTTGTTTTTTTTAGACAGGGCCTCATTCTGATGCCAGGCTGGAGTGCAATTGCACAATCATTGTTCACTGCAGCCTCAACCTCTGGGGTCAAGTAATCCTCCCGCCTCAGCCTCCAGAGTAGCTGGGAGTACAGGCACATGCCAACACATCCAGCTAATTTTTTATTGGGTATTTTGTAGAGACAGGTCTCGCTATGTTGCCCAGGATGGCCTCAAGAGATCCTTCTGCTTTGGCCTCCCAAAATGCTGGGATTACAGGCACACGGCTAGTACTTTTCCTTTTGATCCTGGGAGCTGATGGTGCAACTATACTATCCCAGGGGACAGAGGAAGAAACTGAGGGCCTAAGAGGCCAGGGCTTGGCTGAATGCAGGAACTCCTGACTCTACCTGGGATGCTGCTTCCAGAATACAGCCCCGAAGGCCCTGGGGCCAGGCCACACCTTCGTGTAACTCATTGCAGCATTGTGCCACTGTTCGTGATGAAGCCATCCTCAACCCACTGATCCATGCCCCCAGGACGACTAACCTCCCAGACACGGCCATCAGCCATGACGATGATGCGGTGGGCCCCACGGACGGTGCTGAGCCGGTGGGCAATTACCAGCACCGTGCGGCCTGCACTGGCCCGGTCCAGGGCCTCCTGCACAACCCGCTCAGACTCTGCGTCCAGTGCGCTGGTGGCTTCATCCAGTATCAGCACCGTGGGCTGCTTGATAAGGGCTCGGGCAATGGCCAGGCGCTGCTTCTGGCCCCCAGACAGGGTGGTGCCCCGTTCACCTGGGAAGGGAGGGGCAGAGCAGGAGCCTGAAGCTGTGCACTTGAGGTTGGCCCACAAAGGGGCACAGGGTCCTTCCTGAACTCCCATCAAGATCCTCTAAGTGCCCCTCTCAGCACTGTGCACCCTCGTCATGCCTCTGACCCTCCACCCCACACTGTGCACGCTTGTCCTGCCTCTGACCTTCCACCCCGCATTGTGCACCCTAGTCCTGCCTCTGACACCCCACCCCGCACTGTGCACCCTCCTCCTGTCTCTGACCCCCCCCCCCCGCACTGTGCACCCTCCCCCCGCCTCTGCCCCCCACCCCACACTGTGCACCCTCCTCCTGCCTCTGACCCCCACCCTGCACTGTGCACCCTCCTCCTGCCTCTGACCCCCACCCCGCACTGTGCACACTCCTCCTGCCTCTGAGGGTGGCGTGACACCTGCCAGCAGGGCTTGGTGCACTCCAAGGGAGTTGCCAAATGCCCCTCCCCAGCCATGGCAGTGCCTCAGGCCAGGATGACCCACACCCTGCCCCGTGCCTGCAGCTCCAAGCCACCTTCCCAGCCTCCCGGGTCTCTGTGGCTGTGGGGAACATCCAGCACCCAAACATGGGCTCTGGGGTCCAGTGACTCCAGGGAAGTGGGATTCGAAGCCCACGGAGGACAGCACAAGTGGCAGCCTGGGAGCCAAAAAGAACCTCAAGGTGACAGGTCAGTAAGGACGCAGCCCCAGGAAGGCCCAAATGAGCAGAGAGTACTAGGATCAGAGACACAAGGAAAGTGCCATCCAAGAGAGATGTGGGAGAGCACCCGGTGAGGACAGCTGGCATCTGGACAGTATCTGAACGCGGCTGGAGGAGCCATCTAGAACACGATGCTGGGCTGGACACACTGGCCCCACGGCTCAGAAGGCTGGACTCAGACTGACCGGAGTTGAGAAGCTCAGGTATCCCTGCATCTTGAGAAGTGCTGAAACACTGTGCAACAGAGCCAAGACGTTGGCCGAGAAACATGGCCCCGAAGGCTGGGAAAAGACCTGGGAGCTCCACACATCAAGCTGCAAGGTGCACGCCCTGCAGTGCCAGGCTGCGTGTTCCTAGTTCAGAACCACCAGAGTCCTCTCCTGGGGCCCATCCAGTCACCCCGATTCTAATGAGGAGAAACAACTTTAGAGATAAAAAGCTCAGGAAGGAAACAGGAGCCAGAGGGGGATGGACGGTGGAGAGGAGGCAACCCCCGTTTCTTCTGTTCAGTCTGGGGAGGTGGCGGCCTTTTAGACTCAGTGAGGACTCCAAATACCATGCATCACTGTGTCCCTGGCCAGGGGCCTGCCATATGCCCGTCGCCTTCTCCAGTTCCTCCTGGAGCCTGTCCTGTCTCTGCAGGCTGCTTGGTCTGCTGGTTCTAAACCACATTGGCCTGGACTCCCCTGTCCCCACAGAACAACTCTGTCCCCTTTGGCTGTGGTTCTGGTCTTCCCTGACACAACTGTCTTTCTCCCCAGCTGTCCCTGCTGCCCTCAGTCCCGCTGGGCTGCTCACTGCTCCTGCGGAATCCTGTGTCCCAATGCCTGACCACCTGGTTCCCGGCAGACCCGAGCACCTACCAACGATGGTGTTGTAGCCCTCGGGGAAGCTGGTGATGAACTCATGAGCATTGGCTTCCCGGGCGGCTGCGTACACCTCTTCATCGGAAGCTTCCAGCTTCCCAAAGCGGATGTTTTCCATGATGGTCGTCCCAAACAGGACAGGCTCCTGTGGGTGAGGGGTTATGGAGACAGAGTCCACAGAAACATTCTCTTTGCCCCAGAAACCTGAGGGGCCACCATGTACATCGGGACATTCCATTTGGTGGATTAGATTAGGATCTCTTGAAGAATGAGATGTTCAAAGTCAGAGGTGAAGTGAGGACGCAGAGTGGACCCCAAAAGGGAAGGACAGGTTGACCTCCTACCAAGGACCCAGAACCCTCCTCAGGGGCAGGAGTGGGAGGAGCTGGCACGGCGGGGTGCTGGGAATTGGGAGCTTGCATTTGCCTTTCTTCTGCACAGGCACTCTCCCTGGCGGGACAGGAGGCATGCCCTCTTCATTCACGGCCCTCGAAGGGAAGGGTGGACCCTCGCTGGGCAGTGCCACCTCAAGGAGAGGGAGAATAGCTGCAGGCTCAGCAACTCCGCCACGGGCTTCTCTAGACCTGGATGCTATGGGATTTTCGAGAATCCCATGGATTCCCCATCTGTGTAGACTGTTGCAAACGGGGACAAAGAGTCCCTGTTCTGGGAGACCAGGCAGAGCTGTGGCTGCTCCCAGGACAGGGATGCCTCATCCAGACAACAGCCGAGGACATGTGAAGAAGGCCAGGGGTCTCCCGAGAGCAGCAAGGATGATGACGGTGGAAAGAAAAGAAAAGGCACCTGAGGACTAAGAGGGGCAGGGCCCAGGGGAGGACGGGCAGTGGGAGCCAAGGGCTGCCCATGTGGCCCCGCACCTGGCTGATGAAGCCGACAACCTGGCCCCGGAGCCAGGAGGGGTCCAGGGTGCGCAGGTCCCGCCCGTCCAGCATCACCACGCCTGCCGTGGGGTCGTAGAAGCGCTCCAGCAGGGAAGCCACGGTGGTCTTTCCTGGGGAATTGGGTTGAGAGGGAGGGAGGCCAGGGATTCTGGGGATTGTCCCAGGAAAGAAGGCCCCTTGTGGCAGTGGAGGAAGGGACCCCACCGGGGGTGCAGGGCTCACTGCTCCCAGCCTTGCTCTGAGTGGCTGCTAGAGAAGAGTCAGAGGGTGAGGAGAAGATGGTGGGCTCCCCTTACCTCCCCCAGACTGGCCCACGAGGGCCACGATCTTGCCAGGGGGCAGCGTCAGGGTGAAGTCTTTCAGCACCTCGAAGCCGGGGCGGCAGGGGTAGCTGGGAGGAGCCGAGAGACCCCCAGTCAGACCAGGCTCCCAGCCCTTGTTGCCCGGGTCCCTCCTGAAGTCTCCTGTAGCCCTCTGAGAGGGCCTGTTTATGGGGGGCATGAAGCCAGACCTCCACCCCCGAATCCTCTCGCCTCATGCTCAGCCCAGGGACCCATCCCCACACCTGCTCACCCGTGCTGACCTGAAGCAGACGTTCTGAAACGTAACGGAGCCACGCAGGTGCTCTCTGGGGACGCAGCAGCCCCCAGACAGTGGGATGCAGGGGCTCAGGGCCATGTACTCAAAGACCCGGGCGCCTGCACTCAGCCCCCGGACCACCTGTGGGAGGGGATCCAGAGTCCGCAGAGAGGCAGGAGTGGGGGTGACCACATTATCTCCAGGGAGTGGCCATGGCTCTGGGCTGGGGTCTCCCCAGTTCCTCTGCCCGCCCACACCCAGTCAACAGGCAACTCCCACAGTGGCACATACACGGCACAAACTCCACACCCCAGGCCCTCTACCCTATTGGCCACTCACCTGACCAAACAGGACAGAGAGGTTGGCCATGGACCTGGCAGAAGAAGGAGAGAGGGTTGGAATAGATGGGAACAAGAAGAGCCAGAGAGGAGGGGAAGGAAGCCATGGTGGGGTGGGGGAGCAAGGAAGCAGGTGGCCTGCGGTCAAATGCAGACTGCTTCTGCACCATGGGGGCACGGAGCCCTGACACGCAGCAACACCAGATCGCTGAGCCCTAGCTCCCTCCTTGGCCAGATGAGGATGACAGCTGTCCCTCAGCCCAGCCCAAGCCCCAGGAGGCGGTGCTCCAGGAGGACATGGAAGTGAAGGCACAGGCCTCTGTGGGTGTCCTCCACTGCCCTGGCCTATGGTCTGCAGGGTGAGGCCTGTGCACACATGTAGGGGTGATATCGGCCCACGAGGAAGGGAGTCCAGCTGACCCACAAACTCCCTGCTGTGCCCTGAGGATGTGGAGGCCACCACCGTGAACACAGATCAAGGGTACGTGGCTCACAAGGGGAGAGCAGATCTAACACTGCAGACTCTTGGGGAAGCAATGACTTCGGCTGACATTTAGGTGGAAAAAGTGATGTTAAATCTTTTTGGAGAAAGAAGAAAACAAGACACTCGGTCACAGGGGAACTCTTGGGAGAACCCAAAACAAAATTCCCTGAAAAAAACTTTTCTCATGAGCTTGCCCTGCAGGTGAGTATACCCACGGTGTTATCTGTCTAGACAGTGGGTGGCCTCCTTTGTCGCGGCAGGGCTGGGGTAGGGCTGGCCAGCTGCCAGGAGGCTGGGGAGGAAGGTGAGTCACTGGTCCCTGACTGGCCCGGCTGACCCGTGACAGTGTGTGTATGGCTGGTCCCCTCCTTAGGAAGAGGAAAGACTGACTCCCCAGCAACCCTTCAGCTGCAGACTCACTTCTTCCAGCACTGGGGTGGGGGTGAGTGGGAGGAGCCTCAAAACCCAAAAGGAAAAGGTCCCACTGGACTCAGCGCAGTCAGCACTTGCTAAAGGGAGCAGGGAGGCACCAGGCAGGAAGGAAGCAGCCCAGTGAGCTATCTGTTGAAGAGCAGGGGAACATTCTCCACCTGGCAAAGGGGCTGGGCAGCAACTGAAATTCAAAATGCACATGACTCACTGGAGTGCGATGACCCTGCTCTCAGGGACCATGCGCTGTGGGCTACCGGCCTATTCCCAGGTGAAGCCTGGCCCTGATTCTGATGAGGCGGCTGGGCCCTGCTTGCTGTCTGTCTAGGCACCTCCCCATCTCCATCAGGAGTGCTGAGGATGGGCTCATAGGTTAGGCTGCCTGAGGCAGGTTGGGCCATCCTGCTCCCCTCTCTGCCTTCTCTCTGCTAGACCCCAGTGCCAATGCATGGGCCCTTGGCTTAGCTGGCAGGACCCAGTGGGAAACACACCAGCTGCTTTATGCAACAAACCCAATTCCCCCAAGGTGGGTGGGGAAGAATCTCCACATAGCCAGGGCTAGAAGGACCCCCAAGAGGATGGGTCTAGGGCCTGTGGCTGTGGGAGCAGCCAGCGAAACAGCACAGACAAGCCCCTGGGGGTTCTTGTGTGTGTCATAAAATTGCTGGATGGACAAGCAGTACGGTGAGAGGTAAAGTCAGAGTCTCAGCTGGGCACAGTGGCTCACGCCTGTAATCCCAGCACTTTGGGAGGCCAAGGCGGGCGGATCACGAGGTCAGGAGATCAAGACCATCCTGGCTAACATAGTGAAACCCCGTCTCTACTAAAAATACAAGAAAAAATTAGCTGGGCGTGGTGGCGGGCGCCTGTAGTCCCAGCTACTCTGGAGGCTGAGGCAGGAGAATGGCGTGAACCTGGGGGGGCGGAGCTTGCAGTGAGCCGAAATCGCACCACTGCACTCCAGCCTGGGTGACAGAGCGAGACTCCGTTTCAAAAAAAAAAAAAAAAAAAAAAGTCAGAGTCTCAGGCCCTAAAGGGGAAGTAGGGGCCCCGAAGCGGGAGGGTTGGGGCTGGACAGTACAGCCACCCTCCCTACAGGGAGACTGTCCCACCACTGCCCACCACAGAGGGCTAAGCAGTGATTTTATTAAGGGAGCCACTGGGCTTTTCTTTTGGAACTGGGCTTTTCTTGCTTTTTTTTTGAGACGGAGTCTTGCTCTGTTGCCAGGCTGGAGTGCAGTGGCGCAATCTCAGCTCACTGCAACCTCTGCCTCCCAGGTTCAAGCGATTCTCCTGCCTCAGCCTCCCGAGTAGCTGGGACTACAGGCGCACATCGCCACGCCCAGCTAAATTTTGTATTTTTAGTAGAGACGGGGTTTCACCATGTTGGCCAGGATGGTCTCGATCTCTTAACTTCATGATCTGCCCACCCTGGCCTCCCAAAGTGCTGGGGTTACAGGTGTGAGCCACCATGCCCGGTCACCACTAGGCTTCTTATGGGTCCTCAGGACTAAAACGACTGTCCTGTTCAGTGAGGCCAAAGCTCTGGTCAAGGGAAGTGGGTCAGCACTGAGCAGGGCAGGCAGTGGTGGAAGCAGCCTCCCCCAGGTCCCATCTCTATCACAGTGAGAACGCCTGAATTCCAAAGCCACGAGGGAATAGCTCCCTGGGCTGGAGGATGGACGAGGCTGCCCAGGAGGCCTGAGCCCAGGACCAGAAAGGGTCTGAATGTGTTCAGATTAGGGAGCATCGAGCAGAAATGGGGCCCACGAGGGTGTCCGTGCATCTGCGGAAATGGGAGGAACATCTCTGTGGAATGTCAGGTTTGGGGCTGAAAATGGGAGCCTGTCTCCATCCGCCCCCACTTCCTGGGACAGTACGCCCTGCAGTGAGGGCTTTCCGACCCAGTGGACACACACGCAGGGGTGCACCATGCAGCAGGGGGAGGACACATGCCTCAGCAGAATGGGGTGGGGGCCCGGGAGGAAGAGCAGGGGGCTTGTTGGGGAGGGAGGGGGCGGCAGCGGTGATGCACGGTTGGTGGAGACAGGTCTTCACCCTTTGATGATCTGCTGCAGCATATTTACTATCTCATTATTTACGATATTTATGTAGAACTGCTTTTGTTTAGCTTGGAAAGAGACAAGAACGGGGAGGCCCGCCTCGAGCCGTCTGGTGATCGGCTCTGGTCACCCCAGAGGCTCAGCTGAGCGGGTGGTTTCGGACCAACGCAAAGCAATAAGCTATGAGGGTGGGGTGTGTGGGGACAGGGGTCAATTTGTCATCCCTGGAAGTGGCAGGCATAGGGAAGGGCAGCTCACAAAACCTGGCAAGGATGGTCCTTCCATGCAGGGAATGTCACAGCCTACAGCGGAAGAGAATTCGGACAGGCTGCAACACGGAGGAAGCTGAGGACACAATGTGGAGTGACAAAATGCAGTCACAAAAGGACACAGTCTGACTCCACTTATAGGACGTCTCTAGAGTTGTCAAATCCTAAGGACAGAAAGCGCAATGGTGGGTGCCAGGGGCTGGGGGAGGGCGAATGGGGATTCGCTCCGCTCTGCCAGATAAGAGTTCTGGAGACGGACGGCAGTGCCAGCCACACAGCAATGTGAGTGCGCCCACTGCCAATGAGCCGCATGCTTCAAAATGGTTAAAATGCTGCATTTTATGTTATGCGTACTTTACCACAGTTAAAACAAATTTTTAAAAACCTGTCAAGGAAATTTCTGGGTCCTTTGGAAGGCTGAAGATGACAAGCACCTGCCTGCTGCAGCGCCACTGCCCGGCCGGGAGGGTTGTTATGGACCCTGAGGGGCTCTCTCTCCCCGACCCTATGCATCCCTGGGGGAGCTGGGCAGGCCTGGAGCCGCACAGCAGTCAGCCCCCAGAGAAGGCTGCACCCGTGTCCGTTGACCCAGCAGGGCTCTGGAGGGTGGCAGGGGGATCTGTAGCGATGGGAACGGCCCCCACTTACCTTTGTACTGTCTGGGAAGCCACCAGGAAGGACATGAGGTCTCCTCCTGTCAGCTGCTGTCCGGCCACAAGGGAGCCCCCAATAAACAGGGTACCCAAGACCATGCCTGCAGGAGAGGGTACAGTGAGGGAGGACGAAGCAGGAGCAGAGGAAACAGCACTGGGCCTGCTCTGCCAGTGCTGTCTGTGAGAGTCAGGTGAGGCGCATGGCTGGTCCCAGCCTTGGCTTCCTCCTTGGAAGAGCAAGTCGGGGTGGGCACGCCTCCATGGCCTCCTCGAGGGTGGCCCTGTGCGTTCCGCATGGAACCCCATAGCTGGGTTGGGACATCGGCGCCCTCCCTTTACCTGCGAGAGTTAGCAGCTGGCCCGAGGCGAATGCAGGCAGCCAGCAGATGGAGGGCGGGCCTTCGCCTGCCTTGGCTGCTCCCAGATCCTCCCCAGCCCACAAGTGCCCCTCCAACCCCCAACTGGCTCACTCACAGTTGAAGGCGATGTTGGAAAGCCCTTGGAACAAGGCGATGCCCCGGCCCAGCTCCTCTGCCCGGCAGCGGCACGCTTCCAGCTCTGCCCCGTAGCGCCTGGTGAGAGAGGCCAGTGCACTCAGGAGGCAGCTGGGCTGGCACGAAGGGTGGGCAGGGTGTAGGGGGCATCTCTGCTTTGTGCTTGGCCCTCCCAGGACTCACTCCTCTTCCCGCTGCTCCATGGCGAAGGCACGCACAGTCCGGACGTTGCCCAGGGCCTCATCTGCTACGCCCATTGCCCTGGCGATCTGCAAGGAGTTCAGGAAACGGGACAAGGAGTCCGGGTTGGGGAGAGAGAGGAGTTCCAGGGAGCGGAAAGAGAGACGGTGTGGGGAGAGTGAGGGGGATGGTCAGGAATGCCGGTACCTGCTCCTGACACTGGCGAGACAATTTTCGGAGGCCGGAGCCCATCAGGGTGCCCACTCCCATCAGGGCTGGTGTGGCCACCATCAGCAGGAGCGTCAGGCGTGTAGACAGCATGGACAGGGATACCAGGCAGCCTGCCACCTGGGTGCAGCTTCGCAGTCCCTAGGGAGGGGGAGGGAAGGCGGGAGGCTACAGCGTCCGCACCATGACAGGAAGGACTTTTCCAAGGGTCAGCGGGCTGTAGCTCTGCACTCCCAAGGCCAAGGCCCCAGGTCTTGGCCCCTGGGAGGCCCAGTGGCAGTCCACTGGTCACAGTACATAACCCTAACTTGGCCAGTTTGGGTGCGAGCAGCAGGCCTGAAGGGGCCGAGCGAGAACGTTATGAACTGTGGCATCCTTCCCCTGGACAAATCCCAGCTTGCTCATCTTTCTGTTCTAGGAACTGGACAAAGAGAACCGCGTGGCAGTACACCAGTGACCGCCTAGGCCAGTGTGTGGCACGATCCCGCAGCCACAGAGTCGGTGGGGGAGGATAAGGGGAGGGCATTGGTGTTAGGTAGGCAATGGGCGTAGCAGACGAGGCCCTGGGCAACGTCCAGACTGTGTGTGCCTTCGCCATGGAGCAATGGGAAGAGGAGTGAGTCCTGGGAGGGCCGAGCACAAAGCAGACCCTCTGTGCACGCTCAATGCTTGTCAGCAATCCAGGCACTCTGGGGACAAGGCAGGAGAAGTGATTTTGCTCTTGCCAGGAAAGGCTCTTGTCTGAGTGCTTGGGAAGGCTTTCCAGGGAAGATTCGGCTTCAGAGCAGTGGAGAAGCAGCCTGTACTGACCTTGGACGCTGCCTCTACACTTTCCTTCCATGAACTTCCATGGTCCCTCACCCACGGCCTCACCAGGCAGTGGGCTTCTCAAGTCAGCGTGCGCCTGTCAGCCCAACATCAGGACTGGGGCGGGCAGGGCTGGCCTGGCGAGTCCACGTGGGAAAGTGTGTGTGTGGATGTGGAGGGGCCACTGGGCCACTGACCTGGGAGATGACGAGCTTGAAGGATGACTTAAACTCCTGCACGTCAGTCGTCAAGCGGCTCACCAGCTGCCCTGTCTTATTGGTGTCAAAGAAGGCGATGTCTTGTCTGGCATGGGACATGGACCAACAAGGAGGGAAGAAGAGGGAGACGTTACTTCAGGATGAGGCCCCACCCCCAGGCCCCCTCGGACCATCAGTCACCCCAACTCTGCACCCTGCGGCTGGCAGTACCGGAGCAGGGAGCTGAAGAGGGCCCTCCGCATGTCCACAGCCATGCGCTCGCCAATGTGGGACAGCAGCACCAGGTACCCGAAGGTCAGCAGTCCCTGCGAAAGAGCCCAGTGCACTCAGGGATGCCTCGGGTGGCTCCTCGGCGGCCCCCAGCCCCACTCCCAGCTGTACCTGGACACCATAGAGGATAAGCAGCTGGGTGCTGAGATTCCGGGACTCAGTCATGAAACTCCCCATGTGGTCCCTCGTGTACTTGGCCACAATCTCTACCAGCTGGCCCAGGAGCAGGGGGATCTGCACATTCACTAGCGCCGCACCCAAGGCCAGCTGGAATGGGGAGGCGGAGGGTACAAATGTTTTGAGTGGGGGAGCCACACTCCTCCCCATCCCCAGCCAGATCTTGGTTCTTCCTCTCCCACTACTGAGCCCTGCTCTAGTCCAGGTCGTGGCTGGTCATTTGGACCGACATCAGTGCCTCTCAGAGGTTCAAATCCTGGCTTCCAGCCCCCACGGACCTCTGCACATCCAGCCACCCAGTGTTGATGCCCCTGGCACCCTGGCTAGCCCTCACTGCTCCCGTGAGCTCTCCCCTAAGAGGCAGCGAGGCAGGAATGCCATCCCTTTGTAGCTCTGGGTCCTGCCCTGTCCCCAGGATGGAGAAGTGGGGAAAGCCTCACCACGATGGCTACCCCCAGAGCCAGCAGGTGGGGGCGCAGAAACTGCCAGAAGAGCTTCCAGTTAAAGCGAGACCCCACGACACGGGGTGTGGAGCTGGTAGGAGGGGCCTCTTCTGCCTCACAGAGGGCCACAAAGTAGAGGCGGGGACACTTACTCAGTATCACGGGGCCTAGCAGGGCTCCCCCAACCCAGCACCAGGCAGAGGGGCTCTGTCTGGGAGCTAGAGGGGCGCGAGGGAGGTGGGCCCAGAGCTGGGATCGCAGGTGGGCCACGGCCCGGAGGAGAGTGGAGCTGCGGTGGCCATCAGAGTACCTGTAAGGAGAAAGAGGCATGGATGGCTCAAGGCTCCAACTGCCCTCCAACTGACCAGCATACCCACGGGGCTCTGGCCGAGCCCTCTGGAAGCAGCACTTCCTCTTCCTTCAGGCCCTCGCCCCTGCCCTTCTCAGGGCTCTTCTGAAGCAACTTCGGTTTCTAAGACAGACGTCCACGGGCAAAGTCACAGAGGAACGAGACACTGAGCAAAAAATCGAGTCTTAAAAGTCTCATTCCCCTGGGCGCCTCTCAGGCCACACCCAGCCAGCCAGGGTCCTCGCAGCCTCGACTCCAGGCTCTGACAGAAGCACAGACTGAAGAACTGGATAGCACATTAGATGGCCACACACTGCCTGGACAGGAAGGGGCCGGGGGTTTAAGGGACGATGGTACAGAGGTGAGGAAAGAGAGCTGCTCCTGTGCCCGGCACTGGACTTGTTCACAGCAGCCACCAGGGCAGACATGGCCCCACCTCCTGGGGCTAATGGGCCACTTCCCTTCATCCTCACCTCCCTGGGAGGGAGGTGCCATTATTCTCACTTGACAGATGAAAAAAATCATGTGGAGCTAAGAGAGCTGAAATAATTTGTCCGCAGGCTGTAGAACTGGGACGAGCAGGGAATCAAGTCTGCAGTCTGACTCCAGCACCCAGACTGTCTGTGCTCTGCCAGTGTGCTGCGTCTTCTGACGTCCCAGGCCCATTACCCTACCTCCCCTCCCTGGCCTGGGGCACCATGGACACACACTCCTTCTCCACAGCTGAAGGAGGAAACAGAGAAAAATAAAAATTCTAATAACTTATCTTGTCATCTTGAATAGGCCAATTACCTTCTCTTTCCTTCAGCTGCCACATCTATAAAATGCTAACGTTGATTCCACTATTCTAAACAGTTTTTTTTTGTTTTGTTTTTTTTTGAGAAAGAGTCTCGCTCTGTCACCCCAGCTGGAGTGAAGTGGCATAATCTCAGCTCACTGCAACCTCTGCCTCCCGGGTACAAGGGATTCTTCTGCCTCAGCCTCCTGAGCAGCTGGTACTACAGGCACGTGCCACCACACCCAGCTAATTTTTGTATTTTTAGTAGAGACGGGGTTTTGCTATATTGGCAAGGCTGGTCTTGAACTCCTGACCTTGTGATCCACCTGCCTCAGCCTCCCAAAGTGCTGGGATTACAGGCATGAGTCACTGCACCCGGCCTATTCTAGACATTTTGAACCTACTGTGTGCAGGTGCTCTGCTTGGGTGATGGAGAGGATGGAGATGAACATGACAGCTGAAGTAACTCCCCTCACGGTAGTCATGCTTGAGTGCAGGAGACTCACAGTTAACTGGAAATCGGAGGCACAAAACAGCTTGAACTCCTGCTCCTCCTTCTCCTCAGAGGGAGTCAGGAAAGGTCTTCCAGGTGAGGCCTGAGGGGAACAGGAGGCCAGGCACAGGTGGGGGTGGGCTATAAAGGGGAGAGCTCTAGGCACAGGGAAAGTAAGTGTGAGTGTCTGCAGTGAGAAAGGATGGGAGAGAAGTTTCAGGAATTGTATGGCTGAAGCCTGGCCTACAAGAAGGGAGAAGAGACATGAGACTTGGGGGGAGGGGCAGTTTTCTAGTTCTTATAAAGCTCCTGGACTTGGGGGGCAATAAGGGTCGTGGTGATTTTTAGGACAAGATCAGGTTTGCATTTTAAAGATCACAGCATGGCCAGGTGCAGTGTCTCATGCCTGTAATCCCAACACTTTGGTAGGCTGAGGCGGGTGAATCATTTGAGGCCAGGAGCTCAAGATCAACATGCTGAAACCGTGTCTCTACTAAAAATTAGCCGTGTGTGGTGGTGTGTGCCTGTGGTCCCAGCTACTTGGGAGGCTGAAGCAGAGAATCACTTGAACCTGGGAGGAGGAGGTTGCAGTGAGCCAAGATCGTGCTACCGTACGCCAGCCTGGGCAACGGAGACTCTGTCTTGAAAAAAAAAAAAAAGATCATAGCAGAGGGGTGTGGGCTGGAGGCAGACAGGACTGGTTGTAGGAAGCAGAAGTTATCCAGCCAGGAGAGGAGGGTGAGATCTAGAAGATCTAGGTGAGGTTACTGATGGGGAAAGGCTTTAAAAAAACAATAGTGTGAGCTTTTCTCTTTACCATCATGGCCTTTCACACCCCTAGACCCTTCTAATTGCAGTCTTCACCTCATCCTTCCCTTGCTGTGCCTTTTGCCTACATGAGGCCTTCTCCCACCCCATTCCAACGTGCCAGGTTTTTATGTCCTGTTTTCCACTGTGTTCTTGTTTCTAGCATAAAGATAGAGATGCTTACTCTCCTTCTGCCTTGTGTAACTGTCCAGTTTTCCCATTACACCATGTGTTTCTGAAAGGCAGGAAATTATATCTTAGATAGCACTGGCAGAACTCCGGTATATAATAGATGTTCTGCAAATGTTTATGTTTGTTGAGCACATGCATGCCCTCATTAGAGGCGCAGGACAATCTGACCTAACTACTACAGGGTTTTGCAAATGTTTACACTTACTGTGGCCTACAGCAAGAAACAAATCTTACATTGCAACCCAGTACAATGAGCACATACATACCACACAAAATGGAAATGCTTCACAAAATAATATTTTCTCTAATTTTTAACATGCCCCTTCCCTCCCCTCCCCTCCTCTCCCTTCCCCTCCCTTTCCCGCCCTTCCCTTCCCTTCCTTTCCTTTCCTTTATCTAAGACAGGGTCTCACTGTTGCCCAGGCTGGAGAGTAAGTGGCGCTATCTTAGCTGACTGCAATCTCCACCTCCCAGGTTCAAGCGATTCTCCTGCTTTAGCCTCCCAAGTAGCTGGGACTACAGGCGCCCACAACCATGCCTGGTTAATTTTTGTATTTTTAGAACAGACAGGACTTCACCATGTTGGCTAGGCAGGTCTCGAACTCCTGGCCTCAAGTGATCTGCCTGTCCCGGCTCCTCAAAGTGCTGGGATTACAGGCGTGAGCCACCACACCTGGCTAATTTTTGTATTTTTAATAGAGATGGGGCTTCACTATGTTGGCCAGGCTGGTCTTGAACTCCTGACCTCCAGTGATCTGCCTGCCTTGGCCCCCAAAGTGCTGGGATTACAGGTGTGAACCACTGTGCCTGGCCTACATTTACATTTGTTTGTTTGTTTGTTTATTTATTTATTTGAGACGGAGTCTTGCTCTGTCATGCTGGAGTGCAATGGCGCAATCTCGGCTCACTGCAACCTCTGCCTCCTGGGTTTGAGCAATTCTCTTGCCTCAGCCTCCCGAATAGCTGGGACTACAGGCGCGTGCAACCACACCTGGCAAATTTTCGTATTTTTAATAGAGATGGGGTTTCACCACGTTGGCCAGGCTGGTCTTGAACTCCTGACCTCAGGTGATCCACCTGCCCTGGCCTCCCAAAGTGCTGGGATTATAGGCACAAGCCACCGCGCCCAGCTTATATTTACTTTTAAATGGTCCTGACCAACTGAATTCATTTCATAATCTATTGAAAAATACTGACTAATGAACACATATATACTTGAATATTATTTGATGTATTTCCTTGGGCTTTTCTCTGGTTTTAATAATATCTACATCCTTCCTCTTTCCTAAGGACTGTTTTTAAACCTTTCAATAATTTAGCATGGTCTTTTTCCAGCTTCTTGCATTGTCTCCAAACTAACACTCCAAGAAAGGCTTGGTCATTGCCAAGAGCATATGGATTACTTCCCAGCACCAATATTTCCAGCTCCAGCTCGATCCAGCTCTTGTCCTCCTTCAGTCAGATAGGCTTTCCAAATGACACAACTCCATATCCACCTGCCCTTGGGAATCTTCTATCTGTTTGGCCCCCAAGTAATTCGTTGTAGGATTAGAAAGGACAGCTAGGTGAGGTGGCTCACGCCTGTAATCCCAGCACTTTAGGAGGCCGAGGCAGGCAGATCGCCTGAGGTCAGGAGTTCAAGACCAGCCTGGCCACCAACATGACGAAACTCCATCTCTACTCAAAATACAAAAATTAGCCGGGTGTGGTGCACGTCTGTAATTCCAGCTACTTGGGTGGCTGAGGCATGAGAATTGCTCGAACCCAGGAGGTAGAGGTTGCAGTCAGCTGAGATCACGCCACTGCAGTGCAGTCCGGCCTGAGTGACAGAGCAAAACTGTCTCAAAAAAAAAAAAAAAAAAAAAGGAATCAGTCCCTTCTCATAAAATATTTACATTCCAGTTGTAGTTTCAGGGTCCTTGTTTGTTTCCCACCTGTCTGTCTGTCTGTCTCTCTCTCTCGACCAACCTGTGTAGAGTGTTTCGCCAAAAACACACATGTACAAGTTATTAGACTGACTTTTTTTTTTTTTTTTTTTTTTGAGATAGAGTCTCTCTATCACCCAGGGTGGAGTGCAGTGGTCGTGACCTCGGCTCACTGAAACCTCCGCCTCCCAGGTTGAAGCGATTCTCCTGCCTCAGCCTTCCAAGTAGCTGGAATTACAGGCGCGGTGCCACTAATCACGGCAAATTTTTGTATTTTTTGGTAGAGACGGGGTTTTGCCATGTTGGCCAGGCTGATCTCAAACTCCTGGCCTCCCAAAGTGCTGGGATTACAGGGGTGAGCCACCGCGCCCGGCCTATTAGATTGGCTCTTTATCCCTGCTGAACATCTCTAGCTCTTCTTCGACTCACTTTGAATCCTGGGAGCACCGCTACATTAAATGTCTCTTGATACTAATAAGAATTTTCGTCCAAGTCGCCCAATCAACTCGGGGTCCGGGAAAGGCGACCCCTGGTCGAGAGCGCAGACTGGGCGTAGTCACAGACCCGGAGCGTTCCCTCCTTCTGGCTGACACACCGATGCAGACGCCGGAACCTCCTGCTGGCGCCTGGAGTGTCACTATAAATAACTGAGACCAATACCCGCGGAGTGACATTCCACCCCGGCAGGCCTGGCCTACAGCTCCCAGCAAGCCTCGCGCGAGCCCGCGGACTCCATCTCCCGGCGGGCCCGGCACTGCCTTGCCGGCCGGTCAATGGCCCGCGCTGAGTAGGTTTTTCCCTTTTTACCTGACAGCTGAGAATGTCTGGAAGCGGAGGGGCACTAGCGGCCTGCCTGGGAATGGGCCACCCCGAATCCCGACCCGAAATAAATGCACCAGCATGCTGGGGCGCGAAAACAGGAGCAGCCGGCAATAGCACTTTCACCCTTATCCCATTGAGGGCTCCATGTTGGCTCCCGCCCTCATCCCGACAAGCCCCTCGCGCCTTGGCGGTGATTGGTGAAAAGACACATCAATCTCGCTTCAAGCTGTGACTGGAGGGTACGTTGTCAGCCCCCTCCTTTCGGAACTGTGATTGGAGAGACTCGCCTACCCGCCCGCCCCCCCCTGCTCTGGGCGGAGCCGAGTTGGAAGTGGGCCTGCCTTTTGCTCGGTGCGCCAGTCGGCTCCGAGTGACGTATAAAGGGTGTTCGCCGTCCGGCCCTCCATGCTATGGAGTATCCATGGTAACGCGTCAGCCGCTGACCTCGGGCCATTTTCCCAAGGCTCGAGGATCTCTAGATGTCCCGTCATCTCGAGGGCGTGTAGAACGGGCTTTGGGGGAGGAATGAACAAAAATTGACTGGGAGATTTTTCAAAACACGTACATATACCCTGCCACCCACCCCGCTCTCCTAGGCGCGTCAGAACTGCCGGGACATCTGTCAAGTGTATTTGGGGAAGAACTCCCCCGGTGATTCTGACACTCTTGCCCTACGCCTCAGCTATTGAGAACTACTGGTATGGAAGTCTTGTAATTTATCAAGGCGCGGCCTCAGATCTCTCTGCCTCGCAGATGCCTTCCTCACCCGGGTCAGAATGACTTGCCTCAGGCTCTTACCAGAGTTTGCACCACTCATTTCTTCTCTGTAATTATTTGCGTATCTGTCTCCCCATTGGGCTGCGGCTTCTTGTTGGGTACTGGCTCTGTTTTATTTATCTGTCCTCTTCCCTTCCAAATGCTTGGCCAGGAAAAGTGCCCTTTATAATAAATCGGCTTGAATTGGGGGTAGTGGTAGGGGGCTGTCAATGAGAATGAATTCAGGGTGAAACTAGGTAAGACAGTCTCCCAGGATTAGTTTGAGGTTGAGCTGGGGAGCTCCAGGTGTATAGGGAGGGGTCCTATTGTGACTATGGTGGAATAGCCATTATACTGAGCGACACTGGGTGAATGAGGTGGGGGAGAGACTAGACAACACCCCACATAACCCATCTTGACAGATGTCAAGAAAGATTTTGGGAATTTCCTGGCCCCGCTGCAATATGGGATTCCATTTTGCTCCCTCTAGAAGGACAGGGTTTTGTTTTCATAGCTCTGCCTCGTGCTCAGGTATAAAGGCATGCGAGACCTGAGCTACTACTACAATACCCCATACAGAAGGAGAAAAGCAGGCACATCTGGACTCAAGTTTTGTGGGTGAGTCCATGATTGCCTCCAGTGAACAATCTGAGAAGCACGGTGTCCATCTCTCCATTTCAGGGGTACTGGTCCCAACATCAGCCCTCGGGCCTAAGCCCTAGAGACCTTGACACCTGGTGGCTGAGTCAGCATCTCAGTAATGGGCTTTAGAAGGAAACCTGGTGATTCAGGGCCTCAAGAATGGCGTTGGGCAAGCCACCAGACCAGCTGCCTGGGTCTCCTCCTCCTTGTTAAGGTGACAACAAGGAACTCAATTCAGCTCCTCCCTGGGTACCCAAATTATCCTTCCAAGTCCCCGACTCAACAGCTGTCCTCCCTTCTGATTCAGCCCAGATGCTTTTCAGGGGGTCACAGAAGTTGGATCCAGACTTGAGAGAATGTCACAGTTCAAAATTAAAAGGATGGAAACAGAATGGAACTTTCAGAGAACCCCAATTTTCTACTCTAAGCTCTCCAAACCAACTCTCAAATCCGAGGCAGCTGCCTTTCCTTTCTTCACCTCCTTTTCTTAGTTTTCCCCAACTTGAGTGCAAAGTCAGGCTCCCCTCTTCCCTTCCTTAGCCCCTCAGATCAATAAAACATGCAGCCTTTTCTTATTCTTTAAAAAAAAAAAATTATTTTTGACCAGGCACAGTGGCTCATGCCTGTAATACCAGCACTTTGGGAGGCCAAGGTGGGTGGATCACGAGGTCAGGAGTTCAAGATCAACCTGGCCAAAATGGTGAAACCCCATCTCTACTAAAAATACAAAAAATCAACTGTGCGTAGTGGCGCACACCTGTAGTTCTAGCTACTCAGGAGGCTGAGGCAGAAGAATCACTTGAACCTGGGAGGCGGAGGTTGTAGTGAGCCAAGATTGTGCCACTGTACTCCAGCCTGGGTGACAGAGTGAGAATCTGTCTCAAAAAGAAAAAAATTATTTTGTTTGTTTTTTAGTTTTTATACAGATGGTGGCTCCCTAAGTTGCTCAGGCTGGTTTCGAACTCCTGGCCTCAAGTGATCCTCTCACCTGGGCCTCCCAAAGTGCTAGGATTACAGGTGTAAGCCAACATGCCTGGCCCCTTTACTTCTTCTTTTCTATTTTGGTCACAAAATATTTCCCTGCTGATCACTGTAGTGTGTGTGTGGAGGGAAGTGGGGGAGGTACACTCTTAAGAAACAAAATGGTTAACATCTTGGCCCTAAGATTTGTTGTAGAGATGGAGTCTTCTCATTCTGTTCCCCAGGCTGGTCTCGAACTCCTGGCCTCAAGCAATCCTCTTTCCTCGGCTTCCCAAAGTGCTGAGATTGATTACAAGTGTGAGGCACTGCGCCCAGCTACAATCTTTTAATAGGATATTTTGGGGGAGGGGTGGGGGGGCAGGATCTTTCCCAGGTGGGAGTGCAGTGGCTAGATCTAGCTCACTGTAACCCATACTGTTCCAATGTAACCTGCACCAAGCCATCCGCCCACCTCAGTCTCCTGAGTAGCTGGGAACACAAGCACATACCACCATACCTGGCTCTAATACGACTTTGCTTTTTGCTTTTGTCATTTCGGCTGCTGTTTTTATCTTTCATTCATTCAAGATCGGAAGATGGAGATAATAGGAATCTTCTCATCTCAATGTGCTCTTTAGCCCCTCACTCTTAAACTGATGCCCCTCTCAGGCCCTGAGGGATTTGGCCTCAGGTTGCCCTGGAAGGGGTGTGAGTGATGAGACAGGTGACTGAGAGCTGGGACGCCTGAGGCCTGCCTAGGCTGAGTCACCTAGTATTGTTGTTGTCATTGTTCCTGTTGAAGTCCCAGCTCAGTGTCACAGACCTTTGTGGAAGCAGCAACAGCTCCCATCCTTCCAACCTTTCTGGAGAAGCCGTGGCCTGATGGTGAGCCAAATGGGCTGGGGGGGGAGAAGAGGGCGGCTGGGGCGGTGGGGAGACCTGGGGCCTGGATCAGTGCCCCTGCTCCCCATGCCACTGCCACCTCCTCCTCCTCCTTCATGCCGGGGACCTGGGGGAGGGAGAATCTCCATCTTCTCTCTGTCCCCTGCCCCTCATACAAGAACCTCCCCCTCCTCATTTTCCCCTCCCACCCCAAGGCCCCCTTGCTCAGTGCTACAAGGGACAGGGGCTCAGCCTTGCCACAGTGCTCTCCCCACCCCAGCCACCCCCCCAACACAGGCTCAACCTGCAATGACACCTGCCTCTGCATCTCCCTCCTGGGGATCCCACTCAACCCCAGCCCTGGCCTCGGCAACTCCCCCTCCCTCACACCAGTGCCCCCAGGATTCTCCTGGGCTGCGGGTAGGCCCTTTGATCCCTGAACAGGATTATGAGCGGCTGGAGGACTGTGACCCTGAGGGGTCCCAAGACTCACCCATCCATGGGGAGGAGCAGCAACCCCTGCTTCATGTCCCTGAGGGGCTCTGCGGTATGTGTGTGGGTGTGGGTGGGGGTGGGAGCAGGTTAGTGGTGCCTGGGAGCTCCAGTACTTACCGCAGGCTGGGCCTCTGGCAGTGGGTTGAGAACATGGAGAACTGATCACATACCAGGGGCCGACACTCTCCCCTCTGTGCCCAGGCTCCTGGCATCACATCCAGAACCTGGACAGCTTCTTCACCAAGATATCCTTTGCGCTAGGCCTGCAGAGGTGGCACGGGAAGGTCCCCTTGGAGCTGGCACTGTTCTTGGCAGGGAGACTCCGTGAGGGTGTCGTGGGTGGGAGATGTGCTGGGGCTGAGGGGAGGCATCCTCAGGAGAGGCCCCCCGTGCCTCAGGCTTGTTCCTTGACATGCGTCCACATCTACAACTACCACCAGCGGAATGGCTTTGCTTGCATCCTGCTGGAGGATGTCTTCCAGTTGGGGTAAGACACTTAGCCCGGGCCTGGAACTTGGTCCCCTGGGCCCATGGGTTCTTCCTGTCATTTTGCTTCCTTAATTGTACCAGTTCCTTCCATCCCACACTTTCCCAAGCAGCCCAGGGGCTCAGCAGGGGCAGGGTGGGGGAGGATAACCATGGGCTGCTCTGGGGGATGGGGCAGGAGCCCACCTGGCTGTCCCTGATCACTGCAGCATCCTGGCATTTCCCTTCCTCCTGGCAGACAATTCATTTTCATTGTCACCTTCACAACCTTCCTCCTTCAATGTGTGGATTACAACGTTCTCTTTGCCAACCCACCAAGTAACCATACGGGACCTGGGCCGTTCCACAGCAAAGTGACCTTGTCAGATGCCATCCTACCCTCAGCCCAGTGTGCTGAGAGGTGAGTGAAAACCTGGTGGGACCCTGGGGGTGAAGCGTGGGAAGTGGGTAGAGGAGTAGACAGGAGCCCCACTTTGTCCCGTGATCTAGATCAGCAGTTCTCAAAGCTTTTGGTCTTAGGACCAAAAATACACTTAATACACTTTAAGTTGTACTTAAGTTGTATTAAGTTGTACTTAAAGTGTATTATGTGTATCTTTTTTTTTTTTTAGACAGAGTTTCACTCTTGTTGCTCAGGCTGGAGTGCAATGGTGAGGTCTAGGCTCACTGCAACCTCCATCTCCCAGGTTCAAGCAATTCTCCTGCCTCAGCCTCCCCAGTAGCCGGGATAACAGGTGTACACCACCACGTGTATTTTCTAAAGTAGAGACAGGATTTCACCATGTTGGCCAGGCTGGTCTGGAACTCCTGGCTTCAGGTGATCCACCCACTTTGGCCTTCCGAAGTGCTGGGATTACAGGCGTGAGCCACTGTGCCTGGCCTATTAAGTGTATCTTAATTAAAGTGTATTAAGTGTATCTTAATACACTTAAAATTGGTTGAGAACCCTAAAGAGCTTTTGTTTATGGGAGTCGTATCTATCTACAATTTACCTTATAAAAAATTAAAATTAGGCCAGGCACAGTGGTTTACACCTGTAATCCCAGCACTTTGGGAGGCTGAGGCAGGAGGATTGCTTGAAGCCAGGAGTTTGAGACCAGCCTGAGCAACAAAGTGAGACACCATCTCTATAAAAAATAAAAATTAGCTGGGCTTGGTGGCGCGTACCTGCAGTCCGAGCTAAGCCTAGTCAGGAGGCTAAGACAGTGACTGTCTGATCACTGCAGCATCCTTACACCCTTCTCCTCCCAGCAGACGATTCATTTTCATTGTTGCCTTCCCAACCTTCCTCCTTGAATGCGTGGATTGCAATGTTCTCTTTGCCAACCAACCAAATAACTGTACCAGACCTGGGCTGTTATTTGGCAGGGAGATAGGAGCTATGATTCTACTGCTGCACTACAGCCTGGGTAACAGAGAGAGAGCTTATTTCAATAAAAAGGAGAAAAAGAAGGAAATCATAGCTGAGAATAACTTTAAAATGTAATAGTGCGGCCAGGCGCGGTGGCTCATGCCTGTAATCCCACCACTTTGGGAGGCCGAGGTGGGCAGATCACAAGGTCAGGAGATCGAGACCATCCTGGCCAACATGGTAAAACCCTGTCTCTACTAAAATATACAAAGATTAGCCAGGCGTGGTGGCAGTCACCTGTAGTCCCAGCTACCCTGGAGGCTGAGACAGGAGAATCACTTGAATCCGGGAGGCGGAGGTTGCAGTGAGCTGAGATTGTGCCACTACACTCCAGCCTGGGCGACAGAGCAAGACTCCATCTCAAAAAAAAAAAAAAAAAGTGTACGAGCACACATTTCATCAGTTGTCAGTGTGATGTGACATGTTCACGTGTCTTGTAGCCTCTGGAAAACTCCACTGCACACTCAGAGAACAAGAATGAAAACATCAGAACGCATTAGTATTATTTGTAAAAGGCTTGACTTTGCACACTTGTGAGGGCCACTTCAGCTCCCCGCCCCTGCCCCAGGCCCTACTCTGAGAGCTGCTGGTCTAGCTGGATCCCCCTCCTCGTGACAGTTTTCCCTCGCTCCCGAAGTCTGGTCTCCCTCTTTCTCAGGCGCCCACCTTTCTCCCTCACTGCCCACCCAACCCCATACAGGATCCGCTCCAGCCCACTGCTCGTCCTCCTCCTGGTCCTGGCTGCGGGCTTCTGGCTGGTCCAACTGCTTCGCTCAGTCTGCAACCTCTTCAGCTACTGGGACATCCAGGTGTTTTACAGGGAGGCCCTGCACATCCCCCCGGTGAGCTGGGTGGCTGTGTCTGTGCGGAGGGTGCCATGAGAGGGTGGACAGAGAGGAGGGCAAGAAGTGGGACTGTACAGATAGAAGGGCCAACTGGAAAGAGGGCAGAAAGAATGACGCCTTATTGACACCTGCTCTAAGCCCAGAATAATGTCAGGAGGGGGTTACCACCACTTAGAGAGCATGGCCCTTACCCTAAGGGAGTTTAGTTTATTTAGATGGCTCATATAAGATGACATATAGTTACATGTTTGTGCTAAAAGCATTGCTTAGAGAAAGGATGGTCATCTGACTTTTCAGAGCTGGAGACATTTGGGTTGGGCTTGGAAGGGCAGGACAGGAGGGGAGGGGAGCACATTCCAAGCCCCAGTGCAGGAAGGTGGGGAAAAGCCATGAGCTTTTGGAAGCTGCAGCAGGGAGATGGACCCCACCAGCCTAAAACAGAGCCTTCAAAGCCATCCCCCCACCATTGCAGGAAACCACTGCATTGGCCTGTCACTGTCCTCTGCTTATGCTCTGCCCTTTGTTTCCTCACTATCTTGAGTCTGCTCCTCCGTCCTCTGTATCTAAGTTCTTTCTTTGAGGCACAGCTCGAAGGTAGCCTTCTGCAGCTTGCTTCCCTTGCTCCCCTGGGAGGTCCGAAGCCCTCTGCACAGCCTTTATGTGCAGCAAGGGGAGAGGTCTTAGAAGGCCCCTGAGCCGGGGGGAGGGAGGAGGCCAGGGAAATAGAGGTGGTGAGAGCGGAAGCTGGACCTCAGATCGGCTCTGGCAGGAGACTGCTCACCCGTCTCGTTCTCCTCTTCCCTTCTTTCCCCTCCTCCCCTGTTCCTTCCAGGGGAAGGGAAGGGAAGACACTGGGATGGACTGGAGAGGCCAGCCTGGGGGACTTGACTAACCTAGACTGGGAAAGCTGAGTGAAACTGGGCTGAAGTGAGGTTTGCAGCCTCCAAATGAGATCTGACAGTGCCCCACTGCCAGACACGGACATAGCCCAGGTCCTGGGAAGGCTTCTGGTGACAGAACTGAAGATGGCCTGGAGTTGGGTGGGACTGGGAGTATAAAGCATGCCCAGACAGAAGGTGGGGAGGATTCTGTTCCAGAGTTAGTGGGGGCACTGGAAACGGGAAGGAGAGGTTCTCCCATGAACTGCTGGACTTTCTGGGTTTTTGTTTTGTTTCTTTTGAGACAGGGTCTGGGTCTGTCCCCCAGGCTGGAGTGCAGTGCTGCGATATCAGCTCACTGCAGCCTCCGATCCCCAGTAGCTGGGACCACAGGCGCACATCACCACACCCTGCTTTTTTTGTATTTTTAGTAGAGACAGTGTCTCACCATGTTGCCCAGGCTGGTCTCGAGCTCCTAAGCTCAGGCGATCTGCCTGCCTCAACCTCCTAAAGTGCTGGGATTACAGGTGTGAGCCACCGCCCCCCGCCAGCCACTCTGTTTTGTGTGTACAACTGACGGGGCCTTAGGCCCTTTAAGGAGCTGAGAAGCTAGGTCCAACACCTGGAGGCGTCGCCAGGGAAGACATGACTACTGGCCACACGAATGGCAGGGATGATGAGGAACAGGGCAGTTTAGAAGAGGATGAAGGAAGTAGGGTGTGCCCTTTTTAGTGACAGGGTTAAGGGAGGGCAGAAAGGGAAAGGTGGGAGAGGGGGACAATGAGGCATGTAGCTTGGCCCTGGCGAGTTTGTGGTCGCAAACTCAGTTTGCGGGTTTTCAGGCCACACACTTAGGGGTGTGGAGCTTGAGCATCACTGTGGAGAGGAATGGGGGTCGCTGGCTCTCATCAGTGCCCGTTTCAGGAGGAGCTGAGCTCGGTTCCCTGGGCAGAGGTGCAGTCCCGCCTCTTGGCGCTGCAGCAGAGCGGGGGCCTGTGCGTGCAGCCGCGGCCCCTGACGGAGCTGGACGTCCACCACCGCATCCTGCGCTACACCAACTACCAGGTGGCGCTGGCCAACAAGGGCCTGCTGCCGGCCCGCTGCCCGCTACCCTGGGGAGGCAGTGCCGCTTTCCTCAGCCGCGGCCTGGCGCTCAATGTCGACCTGCTGCTCTTCCGCGGTCCCTTCTCGCTCTTCCGCGGGGGCTGGGAGCTGCCGCACGCCTACAAGCGCAGCGACCAGCGGGGCGCCCTGGCAGCGCGCTGGGGGCGCACAGTGCTGCTGCTGGCCGCCCTGAACCTGGCGCTGAGCCCACTGGTGCTGGCCTGGCAGGTGTTGCACGCCTTCTATAGCCACGTGGAGCTGCTACGGCGCGAGCCCGGCGCGCTTGGGGCGCGCGGCTGGTCCCGCCTGGCGCGCTTGCAGCTGCGCCACTTCAACGAGCTGCCGCACGAGCTGCGCGCGCGCCTGGCGCGCGCCTACCGCCCCGCCGCCGCCTTCCTGCGCACCGCTGCGCCCCCCGCGCCCCTGCGCGCGCTGCTGGCCCGCCAGATCGTTTTCTTCGCGGGCGCACTCTTCGCCGCGCTGCTTGTGCTCACGGTCTACGATGAGGACGTGCTGGCCGTGGAGCACGTGCTCACCGCCATGACCGCGCTCGGGGTCACCGCCACCGTGGCCAGGTGCGACGGCAGATGCCCGGGGAGGTGGTGTGTGTCGGTTTCTCTGATTTGGGGCCATGGGAGGTTCCCCCCCTTACCTCTCCCACCACTGGGGCCCTCCAGCCCTGCATCCCACTGCGCGTCCTCCTAACGGTAAGCCCCTTCCCCCCACGGATCTCGCCTTTCAGGTCTTTCATTCCCGAAGAGCAGTGCCAGGGTCGTGCGCCGCAGCTTCTGCTGCAGACCGCCCTGGCCCACATGCATTACCTCCCGGAGGAGCCTGGCCCCGGTGGCAGGGACCGCGCATACCGGCAGATGGCGCAGCTGCTGCAGTACCGAGCGGTGAGGGTGGGCGCGACAGCTGAGGAGGAAGTTGTGGGGTCTGTCTGCGCAGAGGGCATTGGACAAACGGGCTACCCCAGGAGTCTAGGGAGTGACTGGGTGGGGAGGCTTCTTGCCCTGGCGAGGGTCGCTGAGGGCTGCTTGGTCCTGATAACATGCCTGGGCCCCTCAGCGACCCCTGCTCAGCCTCACCGCTGCTTCCCCAGGTCTCCCTCCTGGAGGAGCTCCTGTCCCCGCTCCTCACCCCGTTGTTTCTGCTTTTCTGGTTCCGCCCTCGTGCCCTGGAGATTATCGACTTTTTTCATCACTTCACTGTGGATGTGGCTGGGGTTGGGGACATCTGTTCCTTTGCCCTTATGGATGTGAAGCGCCACGGCCACCCTCAGGTCAGAGCTGTTCCCTGGCCCTGGGGGGTTCGGCTGGGTGGGAGTTTGCTTGCCTCTCGGAGCAGACCTGGGTTCCAGCCCTGGCGCCACTGCTTGCTACCTGTGCCGTTGAGCAAGTCACTTCCCTTCCCTGTGCCCTCGTGCCCTCGTCTGTCAGATGGTGACAATGGCAATGTGCCCTCCAGAGCACAGCCAAGGCCAGGCTTGTGATGACACAGAAAATGTCTGTAGAGCCCATAATGGAGTTGCTGGCACATAGTAACGTCAGTAAATGGGAGCAAAGACCACCCGGGGATGAGGAATGGGCTTGGCCCATGGGTGGGGCTGAGTAAGGACTGGTGCCTGGACGAAGGCTGTCAGGATCACCCTGGGCAAAGCACTGAGGCTCAGCCCTATCCCTGAGCTGGGTCTAGACCCGGGTTCTGCTCCGCTGTTGTATTTTTGGGTGAGGGTGAACAAGTCCCCATTGTGGTCTGTTTCCTTCACATGGAAGATGGGGCGGTGTTTCCTGTCCCACTTGGCCCCATAAGGCTCAGCGTTCTTAGCACCTGAAAGACTGTCCTTGCTCACAGTGGCTCTCGGCGGGACAGACTGAGGCCTCGCTGTCTCAGCGTGCGGAGGATGGCAAGACTGAGCTTTCTTTGATGCGGTTCTCCCTGGCGCATCCGCTCTGGCGCCCCCCAGGGCACAGCTCTAAGTTTCTTGGGCACCTCTGGGGCCGAGTACAACAAGATGCAGCTGCCTGGGGCGCCACCTCGGCTCGCAGCCCCCCCACCCCGGGGGTGCTCAGCAATTGTACCTCGCCCCTGGTGAGTGAAAGCCTGGCCTCGCCTTCTGCCCTCAGCTCCACAACTCCTCTCCAAACCCTTCCCCTCTAGCCTCACCTTAGGTAGTAATCTGTCTCATCGGCCCCCGCCCCCAGCCTGCTCTCCTGCCTTCTTTAGGCCTCCCCTTCCTCCACATTCCCTTTCTGTCCTCTCTTCTGACTCCCTCTTTGGCTTTCCCTCTCCTCTCGCACCCAGCCTGAGGCCTTCCTGGCCAACCTCTTTGTGCACCCTCTCCTGCCTCCGAGGGATCTGAGCCCCACAGCCCCCTGTCCAGCTGCAGCCACAGCCAGCCTCCTTGCCTCCATTTCCCGAATTGCCCAGGACCCCAGGTAAGGAGTGGAGACTGAGTTGCAGCGGTGTGGGGGCTGGGCTGATCCTCTTGGAGCCGGGAGCTGGGGCACTGTTGGGGGGATTCAGAAGCGGAGCCCTCTGAGGTATGGTGGGTGGAGGTAATGTCTTTTGACCTGCTTCATGCTGTGTTCCAGCTCTGTGTCCCCAGGAGGCACTGGGGGCCAGAAGCTGGCCCAGCTTCCAGAACTTGCTTCTGCCGAGATGAGTCTCCATGCCATCTACCTGCACCAGGTGAGTAGAGCAGTGCCTGGAGAAATGTGGGGAGAAGGCTGGTGAACAACATGGAGACTGAGGCGGGGCAGAGTCTACGGAAGGGTCTAGCAGAGTCGCAGGAGGAGGCTGAAAAGCCCTCTGCTTCTAGTCCAGGCGCTTGGCCCTGCCCTCCTTGGGGGGCGGCCCTCATTCCTTCTCCTTTCCATGCAGCTTCACCAGCAGCAGCAGCAGCAGGAGCCGTGGGGTGAGGCTGCAGCCTCCGTCCTGTCCAGGCCCTACTCCAGCCCCTCACAACCACCCTCGCCTGATGAGGAGAAGCCATCCTGGTCAAGTGATGGTGAGGAGGGTGGGGCCTGCAGGGGACAGAGCCTGATGGACACTGGGCATCATGGAATGCCCAGTTGATGGCCTTTGTCACCAGGCTCCAGTCCTGCCTCCAGCCCCAGACAACAGTGGGGAACTCAGAGGGCCCGGAATCTGTTCCCTGGAGGGTTTCAGGTGACAACAGACACCCAGAAGGAGCCTGACGAGGCCTCTTGCACTGACTGAGACGACTCCTCAGGGTCAGTATTGCCTCCTGTGAGGGGAGGGAGAAAGGACTGCATAGGTAGTTGTTTTGGAGTCAGACTTAAAGCAATGGGAGCGATGGTGGGAATTTGGGGTGATGTGGGGTGGTCATCTCTGGAACCTAGACCCCTGCACTGCTTGCCAAGAGCCATCTCCTCCCACAGGTACCCTGGCTTCTGCAGCCACAGGAGATTGGAGGGTGGAGTGGAAGAACACAAGGAGCCATTGCTAGAGGCCCCATAGATGACAGGCCCAGGTGCTTTAGTTGGCCAGGACCTGGGAGTCAGTGAGGAACTCGCCCTGAGAACAGAGAAAAGGTAGGAGAGGAGATGCTGATGGCATCTGGAAACAAGTCTTAGAGATGGTCCCCACCCGGAAGGGATAAGGGGAGACACCCCCAACTGCAGTGTGTCCTGGAGCAGTTGCCTGGGAAGAAGTCCTTGCGTTTGCTCAAGGTGGGGGACAGAGGTCAAGGATGAGGCCAAGCTAAATGGAAGGGTGACAGTGAGGCAAGTGGGCTTTAAGGCTGTGGATTCGTCACACTGGCGGCTGCCGGCGCACTTTCAGTTCCCTGGGGCTTGCAGGGGATGGGGACTTGTGAGTGGAAAGACGAGAGGGCTGATGTTTTTGGACTTCAGCATGGGTGTGATGTCTGAGGAAGTGGGTGTGGCTCCCCATCCTGTATGAAATAAGCAGTAAAGCTTGCTTACGGCTGTTGCACATCTCTGTGACTCTTGTTTCTGGCAGCTCCCACTCCTGGCAGCTGAGTGCTGCACCTGCCTTCTCGATCACCAGCCTGAGAACGGCACGAGGGAGCAGCCCAGACTGGCTGGAAACCATGTTTTTAGAGAGCAGGGTCAAGTGGCATGTAGGACTCTCTGTCAAAAGAACGACCCCTTTCCCCGCCACATACCCACAACTGCACAGGTTAAAACAGAAATCTTGTCATTTGATAATTGTAATCCACGCCGGGCGCAGTGGTTCACGCCTGTAATCCCAGCACCTTTGGGAGGCTGAGTCAGGTGGATCACGAGGTTAGGAGTTCAAGACAAGCCTGGCCAAGATGGTGAAACCCTGTCTCTACTAAAAATACAAAAACTAGCCAGGCGCGGTGGCAGGAACCTGTAATCCCAACTACTCGAGAGGCTGAGGCAGGAGAATCACTTGAACTCGAGGGCAGAGGTTGCAGTGAGCTGAGATCATGTCACTGCACTCCAGCCTGGGCGGCAGAGTGAGACTCCCTTTAAAAAAAAAAATTGTAATCCACATGGGCTGGGTTAGGCACTTTAGTAGTTCTGGTAACATCTGGCACAGTCTCTTACAGTAAATCTTCAATAATAAATACTTGATTTAGAGATTAGAATTTACAGGTAAGATACTCCTGAGAGAGGTAAGGGGAATCTAACATTTGCCTAAGAAACAGGAAGGGGGTAGCAGTAGGCCCTAGGGTACCGCTGCTGGGAGGGGCCTTCCAGATTTAGGCGGACCCAGGCCCGAGGCAGCAGGCATACAGAGGGAAAGAGGCGTTTTGCTCCTTCCTGGTGGAATAATGCTGAATCCTTGCAGCCTCTGGACAGATGTGGGAAGGCACCATCTCAAGAGGGGAGGAGCGGGGCTGGTCCTGGTCGGGCGGACCTGAGTGGGGCAGCCGCTCTCCCGGAACTGGAAGGGAAAGCCAGGGGGCTCTCAGGGGCCGTTGGTGTTGGTGTCGGAGCCGGGCGGGTCGAACGCCCAGGGCACTGCGCCCCGCAGCTGCCGCTCCTGCAAGGAAAAGCTCTGGGTGCGTATGCGGCTTGTCACCTCCTGGGTGCGCAGCGTGAGCCCGAAAATGTCTTCGTGGTAGCGTTGCTGATCCTGTCGTAAAAGAGCGCAGTGGATCAGAACCCGACTCGGATACCTCAGCAGGAACCCCGCACGCCCGGGGCCTGGCCCCCGCCTCAGGCCCGCCCCGCCCCCGGCCCGCCCCTCCGCACCCGCAGCACGCCGATGACGTCGCCGGCCTCGTCCAGCTCCATGTCGCCCTCCGTCGCCAGGATGCGCTGCACGGTCTGCAGGACGTTGGTTGCCATGGTGACATCGCCGCAGACAAACATGTGGCCCCGCTCGAGGCACAGCACGCGGTGCACCTCCGCCGCCAGCTCCGTCCTCAGGATGTCCTGCACGTAGGTCTGCGGGAAGGCGGGGTTAGGGCGGGCCCTGGTGGGGGTGGGCGCGGGGGCGCAGCCCGGGGCTGCTGGCTGGCCCTGGGCGTGAAAGTCTACAGAGCGGGCCAGGTGGGGCCTGCATGCCCTGGGGCGGTGTCAAGAAGGGCAGAGCCAAAGGGGCGGGGCGGGCGGAGGTGGGCCTAGAGGGGCCGGGACACGAGGGTGGGCCAGAGTGTGCAGGGGTAGCTGAGTGGTCGTGGGAGGCCACGGAGGGCCATGGTTGGTGCGCTCCGCTGGAGAGCGCGAGTGCTCCCGTCTCTCCCTATCTTCACGTTACCATTGCGCGCTCAGGGTCTCACACCTTGGGGTTGTCAGGTTCCCGGGAGAAGGCAGTGAGGACTCGGCCAAACACCCCGCGCTGCTGGGCGTTCTGCACCTCGTCGCGGTAGAGATGGTCGAGTTGGGAGCATCGGCAGCCAAACACCAAAGTCATGGGAGTGGGCTGCAGCCCTGCAAGCAACCCCGCGCTTGGGAAGGCCCTTCTCCGAGGCACAGTGCTAGTGGGACCTCCCCACTAGCCACCCTCGCCCAGCCTGGCAACCCAGCGTTTTGGGCTGAAGCCATTACTTTCATCTACAAGAGGGTGCAGAATGCTTTCACAGAGACCCTGCACAGCCCTGATTTACAGAAGGAAGGGAAGCGCGGGTGAGGTGGTGGCCCCTGGTGGAGCTGCGCTAGAATGTGCGACTTGGGACTCAGAATTCCATACCCTTTGCACTGTGTGACATCGCAGTCCCCTTCCCTGCTCCCACTTCATATTCTCCCACACTTTTAACTCTCCTCCCAGTCACAGCCCTCTTCTTTTGATTGACAGACTACCCTGGGCACCCCATGCTCAATCTGAACACCTTGTAGCATCCTTAGGTCTTGGACAGACCTTGGTCAGCTCTGGCACAGTCAGGAATCCACCTTGGGCAGTTCTTCTTTGAGTCTTAGCCCTAATCCCTTTGAAAATTCTATTTTCCTTTGTCCTTAATCCAGTCAACACCTACTATGTGCCAGGCACCAGGAAGCCAGACACACAGGGCCCGGCCCTTGCCTTCGGTACCTGCCCTCCCCTTGGTCTCAGGAGCGTCTTTTCAGCTTTGTGGCCTCTGTTTCCTACTCTCTCTTTCCTATTTGCTGCCTTCCAGCCCCACCGCTCTGTCCCTAGATTTTGTGACTCCTTCCAGTCAGTCCTTTAGTCGCCAGCCTCACCTTTGCTCTCAATATCATGCAGCCGCTCCTGCCAGAATCCCCGGAAGGGGGCAATGCCAGTGCCTGGGCCCACCAGGATGCAGGGCAAGCTGGGATCGGGTGGCAGCCGGAAGGAGGGAGCCCTGGCGGGAGAGACACTCCATCAGGTCCCCTTTGCCATCCCTGCTCCCCCATTCTCACCATGCAGGGTGGGTGGGGCGAGGAGGAACCAGGCTCTCCTGATAAATAAGTTGATATTCATGAAGTCCTTAAAGCAGTGTCTGGCTCGTAGGAAGCATGATGGGTTTATTAAAAGAACTCTGGGCCGGGCCCAGTGGCTCATGTCTGTAATCCCAGCACTTTGGGAGGCCGAGGTGGGAGGATTGCTTGAGCCCAGGAGTTCAAGAGCAGCCTGTGCAACATAAAGAGACTTCCCATCTCAAAAACAAAAAAACAAAAAACTTCACCTTTGAGTTCGTGGTGACACCAAGGCCAAGGGTGGTCTTAACCCTAACTAGTAGTTCTCCCTGGATTGAGTGAGGATTTAGTGACTGTAGTTCCCAGGTGCCATGCTGCCCAACATCAGACAGCCCAGGGACATAGAGAGGAACACAGAAGCTTTCAGAAAGCCACAGGGCCAGCCAGTTTGATCCAAGCTCTGGCTCTGGGAGCTGTGGTTTCAGGGCAGGACTCTGAGTCTAAATGAATGAGAGAGCCAAAGCTTAACCAGAGTTCTGAAGTGACCTAATGACACCACATCCTTGACATGTTACAGAGCTCCTTCCTGTTTCCAGTGACACCCCTCACCAGTGACACTCCTCACTCCTCACCAAAGCTGCCACCCTGACCCTGGGCAGCTCCCCACCGAGTCCTCCATCTCACTTACCCCCGGATGAAGCAGGGCACAGGGTCTCCGGGCTTGAGTTGGCTTAGCCACGTGGAGCAGACTCCATAGTGCAGGGGGCCCAGCCCATCTAGGGGTGGGAAGGAGAGGCCGGTGAGGGGCCAGAGAAGGGCCAGTCCCACCCCCGCTGTGGCCAGGCCTGCTCCTGCTCGTTGCCTCACCCTGGGTCCTGTATGCCAGCACAGCTACAGTGAGGTGGATCTCTCCTGGGTGGGTGCTGGGTGCTGAGCTGACTGAGTAGTACCGGGGTTGAAGCAGAGGCAGCTGGGTGAGGAGCAGTGGGGCAGGCAGTGCCACCGAAGGGAACTGCTCCAGCACCTCCAGCAGCGTGGGGCAGCGGAACCACTTCCACTCCTCGTAGCGTCGGGGATCCTGGCAGGGCAGGATGCAGTGGGTTGGGGGCCCCATAGCCCTTCCTAGTGACCTCCCTTCTTGTCCCCTCCCCTGCTGAGCCTCTTTAGGGTTTCTCCCTCCTTAGTTCAGGCCAGTAGAGCTTTCTGTAAGACCCGGAGAACACAGCCGTGAATTCCTCCCTGGGGAGCTGGGTTTTTTTTTTTTTTTTTTGAGACCAAGTCTCGCTGTCACCCTGGCTGGAGTGCAGTGGCCGGATCTCAGCTCACTGCAAGCTCCGCCTCCCGGGTTTATGCCATTCTCCTGCCTCAGCCTCCCGAGTAGCTGGGACTACAGGCGCCAGCCACCTTGCCCCGCTAGCTTTTTGTATTTTTTAGTAGAGACGGGGTTTCACCATGTTAGCCAGGATGGTCTCGAACTCCTGACCTCGTGATCCGCCCGTCTCGGCCTCCCAAAGTGCTGGGATTACAGGCTTGAGCCACCGCGCCCGGCTGGGAGCTGAGTCTTAAAGCACCAGTGCACGTCAGCCAGAAGAAAGTCCCCGGGGGACCTTGCATGGAGGTTTCCTGCCCCTGGGGCTCCCCCAGTTCATCCCGTCTCTCTAGCCCCTGTGCCTTATTGGGGTGGCCCCCAACCTGACTGAGGGCCTCCAGCTCCTGCTGTTCCCTGGGCTCTTCTGCCAAGGTGCTGAGCAGCCGCAAGAGCTGAGGGCTGGGCGGGGAGGTGATGTCCAGGAAGAAGGTGAGAGCCTGGCGCAGCGTGCACGGGGGCAGCCGGGGGTCCCGCACCCAGCCGGGGGGAGGGCCACCTGGGATGGTGCACAGGGACCTCTGAGGACAGGGCCCAGCAGAACTGTAGTACCTGGGCTGATGTTTGTGTTTGGGTGACTGTTAGGGAGCCTGCCCTTGAGCAGCGGGGTGGGCCTGTCTGGGTAGCCTCAGTGTGTTGTGTGGGGGCCTCTGGCTGGACTGGGTTGGTCTGGGCTCCTCTGACTCCACCCCCTTATTTTAAATAAAGCCCAGGCATTGATGTGGCAGCAAATAGCCCCATTGCCAGCTCCAGAGCAAGCTAGATTGCCAGGGGAGCTTTGGAGAGGAGCCCGGAGGGAGGGGACAGCCTTTTGGTGGGGGTGCATTTGAGGGTGTGGGGATGGTCCAGCAACAAGGCCAGCTGGGCAGTGAGCAGCACAGCCAGCTCTGAGCCTGCCTGCTGAGCTGTGGAGGAGGTGGCCATCCCCCGGGGCCTGAGCTCCTGGAGGCCTGGGGTTGGGGGTGGGGCTGGGCATGGGGCTGGTGTGCCCTGTTGCATCCCAGGCTGCCCCTCACCAGGGCTGCCCTTCTCCAGTTGCTCTACTGCCACGGGCTCGGTGGGCGCAGGCGGGTCCTCCACGCGGCTCAGCAGCGCCTCCACAAGGCCAGGCCGGTTGGGTGGGCAGACACCTATGTGGTCCCCCGGCTGGTACTGCAGCCCCTCCTGGCCTCCAGTGTCCAGGCGCACCAGGATGGTGGCCCTCCTGAGGGTGGAGAGAGGGGCACTTATGGGGAGTCAGAGAGGGGTGGCGGTGGGAGAATGTGGGAGGAGGAGGGTCCAGGGTCGGGGTGTGCAGGACAGGGGTTGGGGGGCGGTAAAGCCGTCGTCCTCACGTGGACTTGCTGCTTTGCAGGTTTTCCACTGAGAGAATTGTAGCCTGGAACATCTTCCGCCTGTGCACGTGGATCAGACCTGGTGGCGGGGAGGGGCAAACGAGGCAGCCTGAGCCAGGGAGCAGGGCCTGGCTCCTGAGTGCTTTAGTCCCGGGGTGCGGGGTCCTCTGAGAACCAGCCGGGTGAGGGTGAGGCCGGGGCCCACCTGGCAGCAACTGCAGGCCCTCGGCCTGGGCGCTCAGCCGGTACCTCTGGCGCTTCCAACTCCTTTTGGGGCTGAAGATGTCTCGGGCGGCAGCCTTGGCATCCTCTCCCACACAGAAGGTCTCACAGGCGGCCTGCGGGATAGGCCGGTGAGGGCTGAGGACTTCCCGTCACCAGGGGGCGACGTAGTGAGGAGCCTGGGCAGCTTCACTGCCTCTTGCTCCTGGGGGGTTGGCAGCCCCAGTGGCTGAGGCTGGCGCCAACAACAGCACCTTTTCCACCAGCCCATTTCATGGATTCGCTGCTGGGCCCAGGGACCCAGCTGGCTCCTCCTCTGCACGTCCTGATTGGTGCATCGTCCCTTATCTGGTGAGTGTTAATCCCGTGACCCGAGAAGCACAGTGCTTGGCACACAGTAGCTCTGTGAAGGCATCTGTGTGTTCAGACCTGCATTCAAATTCCGACTCCCGTACATACAGTGACATGCCTCAGTTTCCCCATCTTTACACCTCATTGTGTTCTGGTGAAGATTAGATGAGATACTTTATGGAATGCCCTTAGCGTTCCATAAAGTGCGTGCAGATAGTAAGTGCTCCTGGGAAGGGACGCACAATTCGGGCGGCAGAGGGGACCCCACAGGGCAGACCCCTGAGGGGATGTGGATCCTGTCAGGCACACAGCTGGAAAACTGCTGGGCCATTCCCAGGCTTGAAATCCAGGGCTCACCTGTGATTGGCTGAGCCTCATATCACCAAGTCCCGTTAATCTTTCTTTTGTGGTGCGTGTGAAGTCTTATATCTCTGCCTTCCTTCCTCGGCCCCCTCCCTCCCTCCCTTCCTTCCTATCTCCACTGTTGGTGCTCTGCTTAGCTCAGCCTTCCTGCTTCTGGTTCAGTGATGCTGTCATGGATTCTACACCTCTAAAGTCCTATTCCCAAAACCTTAGGATGTGGTCTCGTCCCACTCCAATGGCTCTTTTTGTTTAAATTCTTTAAGTCTTATTTTCCGTTCCCTTCTTCCCAATCCGGGCCTATGTGTTTCTGCAGCCTGACCTCCCCGTCCCTGAGGTAGCCCTTCCTCTCCCCCTCCTCCTAGGATGCCCTCCTCCTCCAATCAAGGCAAATCTGCTGAGCTCCAGCCTGGGCCCCGGGGGAGCAGCACTGCTCTGAACAGTGTGGCACTGGGGAGACCGAGCCCCTGTCAACTGCAGACATGATCCCCAGACAGGCAGTGCTGCCCCTGAGGAAGCCCAGGCTTAAAAAGCCATGGCCCCCAGGGACCCACCTCTCCTTGAGCTTGCTTGCCTGGCCCTGGACCAGTTCTGCGGTGCCGGCACCGCCCCAGGCTGTCTGGCCTCTGACTTCCTGTGGCTTCTGTGCTGGCCTCAGCTTCAGCCCTTGCCTCTGTCTGACCTTCTCTCTGTCCCTTCCTTCTCCCTCCATCCTGCCCGTCCTGGGTGGGGTGGCCTGTCCTGCCCTGCACCCCCTCCCTTTGTGCGCCCACTCATGAGGCCCAGCCTGTGCCTGGCTGAAGCTCCCTCCTGCCAGGGCCCTGCCTGCTCTCTTTCGGCTGCACTTCTGCCTGGGCTAGGCACCCCCTGTGGTCGGCAGGGCCACATCGTCCTCTGCCTCTGACCCAGAAGAGCTGGCTATGCCATGGAGAGATGAGGGTGGATTTTGGGAGGAACAGGAAGGGACCAAAGAACCAGACAGAATCAGGACAGAGTGAGGCTGGAGGAGGCATCCCAGGTGGGAGGAGTCAGAACAGGGGCTGGGCTGGGCTCACCTGGAAGGCAGCCTGGGCCCAGGCGCGGAAGGCCTCCTCCTGGCCACACAGCTCGTCGCCCTGGCCCAGCTGCAGCAGCCGCTCCCCGCCCAGTTCCTCCAGCCGCGTGTCCACCGCACGAGCAAAGGCGCAGAAATGGGGGTAGGCCCGGGAGCCCAGCCCGAACACACAGAACCTGGGGTGCAGGGGTTGTCACTGGAGCTCCCTTCGCAGCCCACGTTTGCCCAGGCAGCTTGCCCACCCATTGCACCCCTCTTGGTGAGGCCCCAACCTGAGCGTGCCCAGGGCCCCTGCACTGTCTGTGTTACTGGACTCCTTCCTCTTCCGCCGCCAAGAGGACACCAATGGGTCTGAGCAGGAGATGCTGTTGAAGCGGATCTTATAACTCCTGGCAAGAGAGGACAAAGACAAGGTTGTCACAGGGTCCTGGAGATATATCCCAGGCCTAGGTGCAGCCCCAGGGACAGCTTCAAGGTCTCTGCCTCTGGGACAGGAAAGGTCCTGCCCTTGGGAGGGGCCGAGGGCCAGCATCCCAGGTGCTTCTGAGCCTGGGGCCCTGCCACACCACACCCCCATATCTGAAGACCTCAGGACTGTCTCGGCTCTCAGAAGCAGGCAGGTCTGGACTGCCGCTCCAGCCTGGAAGGGAGGGCATCCTGGAGCCCTGGCTTTTGGTGGGAAAACGAGTTGAGGCACAGAGGGAGGGCTTTTCAGACCCGCTTTCTGTTTGTGTCTCCAAATGCCTCAGCTCCCCCAGCCCCCTCAAACTCTCAGCCAACTCACTTGTGCTGTTCCGGCCGAGGGGAGCTGTTGTAGGGACCGGACATCTCCATCAGGGCAGCTGCAAAGCTCTGGCGAGGGGAGCGTTTGCATCAGGGTTAGTTTTGTTTCATTTCAAACAACACAGAAGTTTAAAACTGTACCAGCTTACCCTCATTATTATTGATTCATAACTTTTAATTTTTGTTTGTTTTGAAAATTTCAAAAGCGATCTGATGTTTTTGAAAAATGACATTACAGAAATGTGAGAAGTAATAACGATCACCCCATCTTCCCTCCAGGCACATGTACCATTGACAGGTGTTAACCTTCCAGCCCTTTTTCCTTGAACTTATGTGCATATTTATAGTATTTTTAAAAAATAAAGGTGGTACCATACTATACTTCCTTGTTTTTAATCAATAATTTTTTTTTTTTTTTTTTTTTGAGATGGAGTCTCGCTTTGTTACCCAGGCTGGACTACAGTGGCGCAATCTCACTGCAACCTCTGCCTCCCGGGTTCACGCCATTCTCCTGCCTCAGCCTCCCGAGTAGCTGGGACTACAGGCGCTCACCACTGCACCGGCTAATTTTTTTGTATTTTTAGTAGAGACAGGTTTCACTGTGTTAGCCAGGATGGTCTCGATTTCCTGACCTTGTGATCCGCCTGCCTTGGCCTTCCAAAGTGCTGGGATTACAGGTGTGAGCCACCGCGCCCGGCCTTTAATCAATAATTTATTGCAGGCATCCCTCCAGGCCAATACAACAATATTGACCTAATTAAGTAGTATTGTTTTTAGATATGGGTCTTGCTGTGTTGCCCAGGTTGAGATGCAGTGGCTCGATCATATTTCACTGTAACCTCGAATTCCTGGGCTTAAGGGATTTTTCTGCCGTCCTAGTAGCTAGATCTATAGGTTTGTGACACCACTCCTGGTTAATTGTTAAATTTTCTGAAGAGATGGAGTCTCACTGTGTTGTTCAGTCTGGCCTTGAACTCCTGGGCTCAAGCGATCCTCCTGCCTGGACTTCCCAAAACATGACCTCATTCTTTTTAGTGGCTACATTGTACTTCAGTGAGACTGAAGGGCAGCTGGGTGGTCTGGGAGCAATGCTCCCTCAAACGCCCTTGTACCTGTGCCTCGCTCCCACTTTTAAATGCTTCAGCTGGGTAATCCTTAGAAGTGGGGTTGCTGAATCCCCACTTGTTGGGGCAGGCAGATATCCTTGCAGCTGCAGGGGAGGGCACGGCTCTTTCCTCAGTCCCAGCTAACAATGGCTAGGGCACATCTTTCCTGTGTTAGTGGATCTCATGGGTGGACAAACTCTCAGTTCCTTTGGCAGTGTCCTGGTCACTAGCAGACATTGTGCAGGTCGCCCTCCTCAGAAGACCATGGCCCTGTTTGTGATGCCATGACGAAGCGGCACGAAGCGGACCTCCTGGGGGAAGGAAGCTGGAAGGAACGGCATCTGGTGCTCAACTGCAGATGCCTCTGGGTGCTGGTTCCCAGGTTCGCCAGAGTTAGCAAGCATGATTTGAATTTCATTTTTGAATGTTTTGTCAACGTGCAACACAAGTCCAGAGGTGCACACATGTTGTAAATGTACAGCTCTATAGGTTGTCACAAACTGAACACACCTGTGCAACCGGCATCCCATCGAGAAACATTACCCATGGCTGGGCGCAGTGGCTCACTCCTGTAATCCCAGCACTTTGGGAGGCTGAGGTGGGTGGATCACCTGAGGTCAGGAATTCAAGACCAGCCTGGCCAACATGGTGAAACCCCGTCTCTACTAAAAATACAAAAATTAGCTGGCCATGGTGGCGGGCACCTGTAATCCCAACTACTCGGGAGGCTGAGGGAGGAGAATCACTGGAACCGGGGAGGCAGAGCTTGCAGTGAGCCGAGATCGTGCCATTGCACTCCAGCCTGGGCAACAGAGCGAGACTCCATCTCAAAAAAAAAAGAAAAGAAAAAAAAAGAAACATTACCAGCATCCTAGAAGCCACCTTTGTGCCTCCTTCCTGTCACTGCCACCCCCACCCCAGTGACTAGCTCCTCTCCCAATTTCTAACTCCATGGATTAGTTCTGTCTGTTTCTGAACTTTATATAAAGTGAATCCTGTAGTACAGTATGTATTCTTTGGTCTGGCTTTTTTTTTCTCTTCACTCTTTTTTTTTTTTTTTTTTTTGAGGTGGGGTTTCGCTCTGTCACCCCGCCCGGAGTGCAGTGGCCGGATCTCAGCTCACTGCAAGCTCCGCCTTCTGGGTTCACGCCATTCTCCTGCCTCAGCCTCCCAAGTAGCTGGGACTACAGGTGCCCGCCACCTCGCCCGGCTAGTTTTTTGTATTTTTAGTAGAGACGGGGTTTCACCGTGTTAGCCAGGATGGTCTCGATCTCCTGACCTCGTGATCCGCCCGTCTCGGCCTCCCAAAGTGCTGGGATTACAGGCTTGAGCCACCGCGCCCGGCCCTCTTCACATTTTTTGAGATTCACCTGCATTGTTGTGTGTGGTTGTCTTTTGTTCACACTTAGTGCAATATGGCACTTGAGTATACCAGAATTTATCCATTTTTGTCGATGGTCATTTGAATTGTTTCCAGGGTGGGGTAGTACAAACAAATTTGCTATAAATATTCCTGTTCATATTTTAGTGAATATACCCCATTTTCTGTGAGCTGTATTCTTAGATTTGTTAAAAGTTTGGCATAAAATTACATACATTGAACTGCACAGATCTTAAAGGGCAGTTTAATTTGCTTTGCTGTTTGACAGTTTTATTTTATTTATTTGTATTTTATTTTGAGTAGAATTCTTGCTTTGTCACCCACCTAGGCTGGAGTGCAGTGGCGTGATCTCGGCTCACTGCAACCTCCACCTCCCAGCTTCAAACAATTCTCCTGCCTCAGCCTCCTGAGTAGCTGGGACTACAAGCATGCACCACCATGCCCAACTAATTTTTGTATTTTTAGTAGAGATAGGGTTTTGCCATGTTGGCCAGGCTGGTCTTGAGCTTCTGACCTCAAGTGATCTGCCCACCTGGGCCTCCCAAAGTGCTAGGATTATAGGCGTGAGCCACTGCGCCTGGCCTGGCAGTTTTATTTTTTAAAAAAGAGATTCAACATGCATCTACCCTATGACCTACCAATTCTACTCCTAGGTATTTATCCAAGAGAAATAAAAACATAAGCCCACAAAAGCCGGGTACAAGAATGTTCATAACAGCTTTATTCATAATAGCCCCGACCTGGAAACAGCCCAAGTGTCACCAACAGGAGAACGGATAAACAAACTGGGGATATTCACACAATGAACGGCACTCAGCAGCAGAATGAGTGAAATACTGAGTCACGCAACAACACGGGTGGGCCTCAAAAACAGACTCAGCAGGAGATGCCGTAACATTGCGTGCTTCCATCTCAGTGCTGTTCTAGAGCAGGTGAAACTAATCTGTGGTGACAGACACTTCTGACGACAGACTGGAAAGGGATTCACGTGAGGAACTGATGAGGGAACTTTCCAGGGTGATGAAAATGTGCTATGCCTTGTGAAGGCTGTAGCTTATATGGGTGTCTATACACCTTTATGCTAAAAAAAGTCAATTGCTGGTGCTATTTTTCTTTAAAAGGTAGGTCAGAATGGAGGCTGAAATGGACACTAAGGCAGCAAAAAGGCTTTCACCAGATTCAAGCTTGCTTATGATACTGAGGGCCAGGTGCAGTGGCTCATGTCTGTAATCCCAGTACTTTGGAAGGCCGAGGCAGGTGGATTGCTTGAACCCAGGAGTTAGAGACCAGCCTGGGCAACATGGCGAAACCCCATCTCTACAAAAAATACAAAAATTAGCTAGGCATCATGGCATGCGCCTGTGGTCCCAGCTACTTGGGAGGCTGAAGTGGCAGGATTGCTTGAGTTTGGGAGGTTGAGGCTGCAGTGAGCCATGATCATACTACTGTACTCCAGCCTGGGCCACAAAGTGAGACCCTGTCTCAAAGGCGAAAAAAAAAAAAAAAGAGTACTGAGGAGGTACTTAGTGCTAATAAGGGCTTTAACGCCTAGAAGCTGGAGCAGGTAAGACCCAGAAATGAACCTAGCCTGGGGCAGCTCAGAGACACACCTACGCTTGCAAGAGAAGGCATTCAATGATGGCACTCTAGCTTTGTGTTTCTTTTTAAAAAGTGAAGTTATTGGCCGGGCGCGGTGGCTCAAGCCTGTAATCCCAGCACTTTGGGAGGCCGAGACAGGCGGATCACAAGGTCAGGAGATGGAGACCATCCTGGCGAACACGGTGAAACCCCGTCTCTACTAAAAAATACAAAAAACTAGCCGGGCGAGGTGGCGGGCGCCTGTAGTCCCAGCTACTTGGGAGGCTGAGCCAGGAGAATGGCGTAAACCCGAGAGGTGGAGCTTGCAGTGAGCTGAGATCCTGCCACTGCACTCCAGCCTGGGCGACAGAGCGAGACTCCGTCCCAAAAACAGAAAAAAAAAAAAGTGAAGTTAATTTATCTATGTTGGCATCGAAACAGCACTCTATTTCTTCTTTTAAAAAAGGAACCTGTAGGCCGGGCGTGGTGGCTCAAGCCTGTAATCCCGGCACTTTGGGAGGCCGAGACGGGCGGATCACGAGGTCAGGAGATCGAGACTATCCTGGCTAAGATGGTGAAACCCCGTCTCCACTAGAAAATACAAAAAATTAGCCGGGCGAGGTGGCGGGTGCCTGTAGTCCCAGCTACATGGGAGGCTGAGGCAGGAGAATGGCATAAACCCGGGAGGCGGAGCTTGCAATGGGCTGATATCCGGCCACTGCACTCCAGCCCCGGCGACAGACTCCGTCTCAAAAAAAAAAAGGAACCTGTGGCAGGAGGATCTCTTGAGGCTAGGAGTTCAAGGCCAGCCTGGGCAACATAAATAGATTCTCAAAACAAAGAAAAGAAAAGAAAATGCTGGAATAGTGTTGTACGTGTTGTAAATGTGCAGCTCTATGGATTTTTACAAACTGAATACACCTGTGTAACTGGCATCCCATTAGGAAACATTACCCGCATCCTAGAAGCCGCCCTCAGTGACATATCCCTGCTTTTCTTGTCAGTGCCAGAGCACAGTCTAACCTCTTGGTCAGCCAGGACGTGCCTTCCTTGTATTAAAAACTTGCACTGATAATGGAAATGACTTGGGGACGCAGTTCAGCAGATGTGCTTGTAGGCGGGCAGCCACGTGGATGGGCTAGGAGTGTGGCTTATGTGGGGTTTCAGGCTCCGGGGGTCTCTTAGCATCATCTCCCTTTCCATCCTGGTGTGTGTGTGTGTGTGTGTGTGTGTGTGTGTGTGTGTGTGTGTGTGTTGAACAGAGGTTCCTGCCCAGTCACTCCAATTCTGAGTCCTCATTCCCAGCAGCCCCTTTCCTGGAAGCTCTCACCTCTCCATTCTCCGGGGGATCCCCATTCCCGAATGTGCTGGTTACCACCAGCACCAGCGTCTCGTGTTCAAGGGACACCACATCGTACTCATCCATACACAGGACCTGTGGGTGGGAAGACAGATATCCTGGGTTCTGTGACCCCCAGAGGCCCTGTCCTCCTCACTCTGGCCTCCTTGGCAGTGCAAGATTCAGGCCCCAATTTGATCTCTAAAGACCTGTGGTTCCGGGTGTCAAGTCACACCTGTGAGTCCTGACTTTTAACACTTCCTGTCCTCCAGGGCACCCCTGAAGATACTGATAGAGCCCCCTCTTTCTAGCTCCCTGCTCCCCTGGGCTCAGCCCTACCCGGGGATCAAAAGCCTTCCGGAAAAGCCTCCCCAGCTGCTGTGCGTAGCTCTGGGCCCGGCCGGTCTCGGAGCCGTACAGGATTGTCGCCTTCACTCGCTTCGCCATCACGGTGCCCATGAGTGAGGCAGAGATCTTCACGGCACTGCGGGAGAGGGAGGCGTGAGGGTGTCCCAGGTGCACAGAGGCAGGGCCTCCCCAGGCATGGGTCCGCTCCCCTCACAACAGGGTTTTGGGGTGCTGAGTGGGGCCCAGAAGGCTGCTGGGGCAGGGTCCCCCAGGATGCATGGGGGAGGGCAGTGCTCCTGGGTACCCACTTGGCCACTTCTTTAAAGGTCTTCTTCCTGGTGATGCCAGTGCCCTTGGCCGCACTCCCCTTCCAGGGGTCTGGCTGCAGAGAGGTGATGGGGTTGGGAGGGGAGGTAAAGAAAAGGAAAGGTTAGAGGTCCCCAGGGGCTGCTTAGAATTAGAGCTGGGCCCAGGCTGGCAGAGCCAGTTAGGGTGGGCACCTGGTAGCGGAAGGCTGGGGACAGGAAATAGTTGACCATCTCCTGATGGAAGACAGGAGTGAGGCTGCCCGAGATGGGGGGCACGATCCAGGCCCAGTCTGCAGGGCAGCCCCCCCTGGCCTTCTGCTCATTCTCCAGGTGCTTCATGAAGGAGGCTGTGGCGGCGTGGTGGTCCACAATGGTGACTTTGGCCAGCTGGAAGGGAGAGAGGGGAGAGAGGCTCAGACCAGACCCACAGACCTCGCCCATTCTCCCTCCACCACTCCTGTCACCCAAAACCACATGTGCCTAGGTTACCCCATATCTAACACACCCTGTGTCCCCTCAGACCACAATGTCGCCCTCACCCCAAACTGCATCATGCATGGTCATGCTCCAAGTTCAACATGAAACAACAGCTCTAATCTCCAGCATCTATATGCCTGGCCCCCAAACCAAATAGCCCACAGAAATTCTCAGCAGGCCCCGTTTTCCTCAAACTATGACTCCTGGTGTGCCCTCAATCCTAGTATTCGTTTCCAGGATCCAGTGGGTCCCCCAAAACTAAAATACCCAATATGCCCTGAGAATCAATATGACTGGGCATGCTGTAAACAGCAAGGTCCCTGGCACACAGTAAGCTGCCAGATGACAGCGCCTGGAATAGTACCTGCCCTGTCCCCAAACCGCAGGCAAGTGTGTGCCACGGCACTGGGACTATGGAACTTCTGTCTGTCCAAATCCTGCCCCAGTTTCTAAACGGCTCCCTTTCTTCCATCCCCCGCCCCTGCTGCCCCCGTACGCAAACCCTTTGCCTTCCTGGCCAGTCTGGGCCTAGGCACCTGGTAACTGTGCAGCACGGCCACGTTGATTTCCACCGCTGCCTTGTCTTTCCATAGGGACGAAGTTGTCCGGGTGTCCAGGTCCATGCAGACAGCCACGTCCTGGGGCAGGAGGGTGTGTGGCATTGGTAGGGACAGAGGTGATGGGGGTGGGGTGGGGAGACTATCTGTTTCCCACGCATGGCTGGAAGGAGTGGGGTGGCTGGTGTCCATTGGGAGGCCTGGCTGTCGAGTGGACTGGTTCAGGTTTTTGCCTGCAAAGGCACCTCAGAGCAGAGAGGGATCTTGGGCCGGTCACTCTTCAGCCCCAGGCTTTAATTTCTCATCTATAAAATGGGTCTTAACCTTTTCTGAGTCAAGGTCCCCTTTGAGAATCTGATGAAAGCTCTAGAGCTATGGGTCCTATACCTGAAAGAACAACTACATGTTCACACCTACGCCCATGCCCCCCTCACCCACCCACTCACGCTCACACCCCCCCACCAACCCACACTCACCCACCCCCACAAACCCACACACTCACACTCACCCCTACAAACCCACACTCACCCATACTCACCTACCCTTGCAAACCCACAAACCCACACTCACCTACCCCCACAAACCCACACTCATCTACCCCTACAAACCCCCACACTCACACTCACCCCTACAAACCCACACTCACCTACCCCTACAAACCCTAGACACCCACACACTCACACTTGCCCCTACACACACCCACAAACCCACACCCACCCCCACAAACCCACAGTCTCTCACCTACCCCAACAAACCCACATACTCACATTCGCCCCCTACACACACCCACAAACCCACCCCCACCCACCCCCACAAACCCACACACTCACACTCACACCCCCCCACACGCCCTCCCATCCCCCCACCCCTTTGCCTCAGTGGTTCCAGAGCTCGTCCTCAGTTCCTATTTAGGAGGCAGCCCTGGACCTGCTCTGATTGTCCCCGTGGCTGGCATTTTGGGGATGGAGTGAGAGCCAGACTTCCGCCTGGGGCAGGGACATTCGGTGCCTGAGCCCCGCCCCGTGCCTCACCTCCAGGATGTTGTAACGGTGAGGGTCACACAGGTTCCTCGTGCCGATCTCAGTGCTCATGTACCAGCCACTGAAGGGGGCTGCGGGGAACTCCAGGCCCCCAATTTCCAGCAGCATGTTGGACACTGCTGGGAGGGCGTACCAGCGCAGGCCCAGAGCTGCAAACCACTCCAGCCTGGGGGTGTTGGGGTGTGGGATCAGCACCTCCTTGCAGGTCCTCTCCGAGAGGCTCAGGGATGGCCCCCTCCATCCCACCCAGTCAATCCCTTTGGTGCTCACGTGGGGTGCTCCAGTGGCACCTCAAGGACCAGCTCAGGGGGCAGAAGGAAGAGTTCTGGGGGCTCATCCGGGGCCTGGAGCAGCAGGGGCAGCACGTCAAAGCGACCGTTTCCTGGGGTCCAGCCGTGCTGAATGCAGAGCTGTGGGGAGCGGGCCAGAGGGGGGCCTGGGGGCTGAGCCTCATGCCCTCCTCAGGGACCCCTCCGTCCACTGTCTCCTGCCTTCAACTCCAGGACCTCTCATCGACTGGGTCTCCGTGACCACCCAGGCACTCCTCCTTTGGCGTTTTTCATCCTTTATCTCACCAAAGCTCCCCTCTTCCTGCCTGGATCCCCAGAGCCTTCTCCCACTGGTTTCCTCATTCTCCACCTTGGGGACACCCTTGTTGGTGGTTCTCGGTGCCCACCTCGGTGATCTCGACGTTGGCTGGGTCCCCCCGCACAGAGCCGTCCTGCTGCCGGTAGCCCGCATAGCGCACCAGCTGGCTGTTCCAGATTCGGAAGTCTCCTCGGCCAGGGCAGCGCTGCGGGAACACTGTGATGGCCGAGCTGGCATGCATGGGGAAAGAGCTGGTCAGAGCCCTGCCTTCCCTGCCTCGGGGGAGAAGGCTGGGGCCTGGTGTGGTGGGGAGCACTCACCGAAGGTTGCCCCGGTTGGTGGCGTATTTGATGTGGTTGCAGATGTAGGTGAACATTTCCTGTGCAGACCTGCAGTCCCGGGCATCGAACACCTGAGCCAGCCGAGGCAGCGAGAGAGGAGGGTGAGGAGAGAGACGGGATCTTGAGTATCAGCCCCAGAGGAGCTGCTGATGAAGAGGCAGGGGCCATGGTTCACCCCATGGCGCCCTCCTGACCATTGGCATCCACACTGATCCCTTCCTGCCCTGCTCTCTGACATATGTAGCACCATCCGGGCTGCTCCTCATCTCCTCCCTGGGCCAGGTGTCTCCCCATCCCTACAGAAGCTGACTTGGTAGCCAGTACAGAGGAGGGACTCAGCCTCTGTCAAACTGATGCTTGGGTTAGGCACTAACAGATGTCTAAGAGGCCGCCTAAGAGTGTGGGCAGCAAATCCCCCATGATCCATGGCACTCAAGAAAGGATGGGCGACCCCAGCCAGCCATCTGATTTTCTTTGAGCACATGGATGGTAGGAAGGGAAGTCTGCACCAGGGGCCTCCTAGGACCCTGCTCATCCTGACGTTCTAGGGCTTGGAGGAGCTGTTTTGGCTGGCTGAGTGGAGGCCCCAGGAGGAGGCTGGGAGGTCCCACTCCTGCCTGAGGGAGGAGGAAACATGTGCCAGTGACAGGGGCAGGGGAGTGGCAGGGACCAGCTTGGGGTCAAGGGAGGGATGCAGCTCTGAGTGGGGTCCACTATGGCAGCTCAGATGGATCAAAGTTGAGTTAAAGCTTTGAACGACTTAGAGCGTTAGGCAAGTGTCAGATAGGATTGTTTTTATTTTATTTGAGGCTCCTTTGGGATTCACTGGGCACGTGGCTTTATTTCAAACTCTTTGGCGGCCAGTGATGGTGAAGGAGGCCAAGGCCATGGGACCAAGTCCCCCATGGGGCAGCTTGCTTCTCTCAGTGCTCTGGTCACGGGCTGTTCCAGTAACCAAGGCCAGCCCCGAGTCTGTGGGCTGGGGTGTGAGGGAGGGTGCACGTCGAGGCAGGGGAACTGGGGGAGCAGCGGGTGTGGGTGAGGGGCTGCACAGGGCTGGCCTAACAGGAGAAGCCTTCTCCCTTGGGGGAGAAGCAGCAGCCAGGGTTTTTCCAGGAGGCTGCTCCTGCTACTTACAGAACCACCCAAGGAAGCTCCACTCAGCTGTCCTCACCCCTGCAGCAGGTCTAGACTTCTTTCCCCTCCTCTAGCCAAGGTACTACCATAGAGCCTAATAACCAGGTCTTCACTACTGGGTTGAGGTTCCCCTAGGTGCTGAGGGTGGGGCGGTCCCCCTACCTTTCCAGTCTCTAAGGGAACAGGCAAAGATCTCCCCCACTGTTTGGGACCTCCCGGTCCCTGGGAAGCCTCAGGAACTGCCCCGCCACCCTGTTCCCCTTTTATTAGTGCCTGGGCCTCTCGCTTGCTGGCCTCACCTGCAGCTTCCCCCACTGGATCCGGCCCACACAGCGGGGAGCGTTGCGCCAGGCCTGCTTGGCCCCGAACACTAGCTCATTCTCCCTAAGCTGGTAGGTGCCTGTGGCTGCCACCTCGGCTTCCACCTCTTGAAGCCGCTGTTCATGGGCCTGGGAGCCGCTCCTGGGGAGGAGAGGGGTGGGAAAGGGACAAGCAGGAAGTTGTGTGGGACAGGGAGGCCCTCCTCCAGGCTATGTGTGAGCGCTGGGGGAGGGCTGGAGGGGCCCATGTGGTGTTAGGATCTGGGAAGGGAGTGGGCCGCGTTGGGATCTGGGAAGGGAGTGGGCCGCGTTAGGATCTGGGAAGGGAGTGGGTCGTGGGAAGGTTGTCATGGGGTTTCTGGGGCCTCAGTGGGACAAGGGAGGCTGTGGCATCCGGGAAGCTGTCACCTCTTGATGGAGCTGTAGTACTGGTTGATGAAGTCCCGGGCCTGACTCAGCAGCTGCTCAGGGGCCGGGGGGCCGGGGGAGGGCCGGCCCTGTAGTTTCCGTGGAAATACCAGGGAGCCCAGGCAGCGTCTTGGGGTGCAGGGCCCATCCTGGGTCGAGGGAGTGCAAAGGTCAGGCCAGGCCAGGGAGCAGGGGTGGGACGGGAATGGGGGAGAGGGAGGAAGGGTGCATGGGTGGGACAGGGGAAAGGGAGGAGGGATGCAGGGGTGGGATGGGGAGAGGGAGG
>NC_045441.1:139326738-139391007 GCF_002776525.5 Piliocolobus tephrosceles | reverse complement strand
CCAGGGTGCAGGGGTAAGGCTGGAGGCTGAGGGTCACCCAAGTCCCGTGCATGTCCCTCAACTCTGCTGGTTCTTCCCAGTCCTCTCCTCTTTTTGGAAACAAGAGGCCAATTCAGAGAAGGGTGGCGCTTCCCTCTCGGGCCCCATCTGAGGCCTGGCCTTACCCACCCTTTCCCCTGGAGACGATGGGGATGGGGACATGTCAGGCCGGCCTCACCTGCTGCGCCTGGGCGCTGAGGGTGTCATAGGCGATGCTCCCCACCTCCCAGTTCTTCACACGAGGGAACTTGGGCCCCTCCGGGGGCTGGGTTAGCGGGGAGCTCGGAGGGCTGTTGGGAGCCAGGGATAGAGTCATCAGGAAAGGGTTTGTTTCCTTTTGGCCTCCCCAGGTGTCACCCGGAGGCCACTGTTACAGCACAGGCGATCTCAAGGCCCACCTGCTGCATGCCTTCTGACATCCCCCATGCCTTAGGAGGTAGGCGTGAGCTGTGCCTCTGTTTATAGACCAGGGTCCTGGGCCACAGGGGCTGCTGGTGCTGAGCTCCTGAGTCCCTGCCCAGAGGCTGAGTTTGCACCCCACCTGCAGCACCCACCTCACCTCTTCTGGAGATGGGGTGTCCAATCCCCACAAAGTTGCTATAAGCCCTACCCTGAGGGGGACAGAGCCTGGTGCTTGAGTGGAGGGAAGCCCTGCAGGGATTCCTCAGCCCTGATTTCCCTCCACACTCACACCCCCTCCTGACAGCAGCCCCTTGTGTGAAGGGAAGCCTCGCAGGCCTTATCACTTCCTCCCAGAGCCACTAGCGGCAGGGAGGAAGGGAGGGACTCAGGCCAAGGGTGCGCCTGAGCAGCAGGGCCCCAGCCCTCAGCCTTCCCCGCATAGCTGCCTGCAGCTCCAGCCTGCCCCCCGGCCTGGCACCCCACCAGGCCTCTGGGTCCTTCCTCTCTACTGGGACCTCTGCCCCAGGGAGGACTCTTCTGGGAACTGCATGGTCCAGTTTTCGGGTGACAGCCACTAGGAGAGGGGGCTGGAGCAGGGGAAAAAAGGCTGGTGGCTCTGTCTTCTCAGTCCCCTTACCCCCAGGGCCTGAGTCTCCTGCCCAACTCTCTCCCTCTTCTGGGAGACCCCACCTTCTCACTCTCCTGTAACCACTGCTGTCCGCTCCTTTCTTCTCCAGCTAAATAATCATCGCTGCAGTTGAATGCTTGCTGTGAGCTAGAAACTTACTACCCCACAGAGTAAGTATTGCCGTATCTCCGTTCTATAGAAATGGAGGTTCAGGGAGGTTAAGTAACTTGCTCAAACAGCTCTTGGCGGCACAGCAGCATTCAAACCCTGGCCGGATTCTATAGCTGGCACCCTTACTCCCAGCTTTCACCTGCTGACTCTGATCCTGGTCTCCTTTCTGAGCCTCCCAGACTGTCCTGTTCTGTGCATACCGATAGCCCTTTCGCATTTGTGACCTGGCTCTCCTGGCTGGGCTACAGGTTCCAGACCTTCCCAGCCCCAGGCTTCAGGCCTTGACACCACCCTTGTGCCCACCTGCTCCTAGCTGCCTGGCCCTTACCTGTGTTCTGGCGCTGGCGGGGGTAGGGATGCCGGGGCCCGGCTGGGCTCAGGGGCAGAGGTGGCTGGGCCCTGCTTGCCGCACAGCCCAAGGCCCAGCCCCAGCCCCAGGCCACAGGGTGGCCCAGGTTCCTGGGCCACACTCTTCAAGTTGCCCATGGCACTGTGCGTCCACTCTGCTGCCCGCTCCAGCAGAGCCCTGGCCTTTTCCTTAGGAAGAGGGAGGGGACCGAGAGGAGGGGGCAGTGGGAGGGGGCTCTCCAGTGCTGGCCCTCGCCCCGCCCCTGTCCCATACACAATGGGACAGGAACAAGCCCGGCTGGGAGGCTCTAAAGCCTCAGCTCCACGCCCGCCAGCCTGGAGGGTGGGGGGCCGGACGCCTGGGTTCCGCTGTGAGGACTGAGGCTGATAAGTGGGACCCAGGTGTCCAGCAGAGCCCTGGGGCTGCAGCGTGGGGGCTGGGGTGTGGGGGAGTGGCAGGGTAGAGCCACCAGGGGGTCATAAAGGCCCTTCTGTGATGTGGCATCAGGCGGAAGGGCCTTTGGCCTCACCCCTGTGAGCCTTTCCCTGAAAGGTCGGGCAGAAGGTGAGCACCCTTTCTGCAGCAGGGCATGGCATCCCACACTCTCAGTGACCACAGGGACCTCTAGGGTCACGCAGGTTCTCTCCTTCACCTCCCCAATACATACAAGAGCTCCTGGATCCCCACCCTTGAGTTCTTTTGGGTTCTTGGGGATAGAGGCCCAGCAAGGATGCAGTGACTTTTTGTCCTTGAGTCTGACATTAGGGTATACCTTCCCCTCCCAGCCCCAATTTCCTGGAACCCCCACACCCCCATGACTCAAGTGGGGGACACAAAAGAGCAGGAAGTTGCCATCCAGGGCCTCCACCCCCACCCTGTCATTCAGTGACGCATGCTTCCCAGGGCTGCAGGTCAGCAGAGACTAGGGCCGAGGCAGGGTCAGCCAGCCAGGGAAGAACTTTATGCCTTGGCGAGAGCATGTGGGGCTAGGGAAACTACAGTTCCTAGAATGCAGGTGGGGCGTACCAGTGCTCTCAAAGCACTTCAGGCCAGAGTGCATGCTGGGGTTTGTAGTTCTGTGCCATCTTGGGAGGGGGCTGGAGAAAGGCCACTAGCTGGACATCTGGTCCACAGGGGTCGAAGCCTCATGATTTTGAGACCTCAGAGACTGAGAGAAAGTTCAAGAAAGAAACAGAAGCTGAGAGACTGGGAGAGGCAGAGACTGGGAGCGGCAGACAGACAAACAAACAAGAGAATTTTTGTTGGCCAGACTCCTCTGAAAAGCAGTGGAGGATAAGATTGGGGTGGGTCTGGGTGGGGGACAGGCAGGCGGAAGGAACGGGCTGTGCTCAGAGATCTGGGGTCACACCAAGAAGGTGGGGTCTGCCAGTTTTGGAGGGTGGAGGGTGAAGGGGCCACATAAGCATGCAGAAGGCTGTTCCTGGACACTAGCGTGCCCTGCTGCCCCTGTCTCAGGAGGAGGGAGATGGAAGGGCAGCTTGGGCTTTGTCCCATGGCCCCAAACCTGAGGGCCACCCCACCCCATCAGCTCGCCTTCCCAGTGGGGCAGGGGATGGGATCTAGCCCCTACTTTTCAGGCATCTTCCACCATGCTAGAGGAGACAACAGATCCCAAGTCTGGCTTCCGCCACCACTTGAAATGTGCATGACCAAGGATGACTCATTTTCCCAGGTCCCGGTTAATGGAGCTGTGACTGGCATCCTCGGGGTCAAGGTGACAGCCAGCATCAGATGCTGACATCCTTCTGTCTTTTTATTTTTTAGACAGTCTTGCTCTGTCACCCAGGCTGGAGTGCACTGGCGTGATCTTAGTTCATTGCAACCTCTGCCTCCTGGAGTAATTCTCATGCCTCAGCCTCCCAAGGACAACAGGCATCCGCCACCACGCCTGGCTAATTTTTTTTTTTTTTTTTTGAGACGGAGTCTCACTTCTGTCGCCCAGGCTGGAATGCAATGGTGCTATCTTGGCTTACTAAAACCTCCGCCTCCTGGGTTCAAGCGATTCTCCTGCCCCAGGCTCCTGAGTAGCTGAGATTACAGGCACCTGCCACCACACCTAGCTAATTTTTGTATATTTAGTAGAGACAGGGTTTCACCATGTTGACCAGGCTGGTCTCAAACTCCTGACCTCAGGTGATCCACCTGCCTCGACCTCCCAACAGGCTGGGATTCCAGGTGTGAGCCGCAGTGGACTGCCGTTGTCTTCTTGCCTGCACCACTGGCTGTGGCCTGTCCCTGTGGCCTCCTGACCCCTCCCAGGCCGTCCAGTCCCATCTGTGCTCCACGCTCTGCTAGATTCCTCTGGAAAGCAGGGCTTACCTTACGCTTTGGCTCTACCCAAAACCCTCAGCCAAGGCCAAAGCCGCTCCAGCACATTGGCCTGGCCCTCAGTTTCCTCAGTGCACTGCTTGAATCCTCTGTTCCAGACAAATGGGCTTTCTCATGTTTCCCTAATGGTCCTGTGCTTCCCTGCCCCTGGGCCGCTACTGTGCTGTTCCCTCCACCTCTCCCTTCCCCCTTTGACAAATGAAAATCTTTCTCTTCCTTGAGGCCCAGCCCGGGCAGCTCTGGAGGTGCACCACCCATACCTCCCTCCTAGAGAGCAGGTACCTGCTGCAGAAAGTGCTGGTGGCTGACAGCTTTCAGATGCCAGCCTTCAGTCCAAGGCCATGTGCTTCCCTGGAGGCTTGTGTAGGATATAATAAATTCCTCTTCTAAGGTTTTAGACTGTAAATTGTTAAGTACAATGAGTTCTGAGATCCTCTCCAAAGAACCAATGCATCAGTATGTTCAGCTCCCCTGTTATTTGTTCTTCATTTTAAAGTTTAACTTCCATGTACTCTTCATCTCCTTTCCCCTAGTTTCAGTAAACAACCCCCTCCTAGCCTCTATCACCTGCTCCAACCTGAGTCACTCCTGGTCACCTGCTCTGACCTGAGTCATCCTGAGTCACCTGTTCTGTAACCGTAGTTCCTGCCAAACTACTCACCCTGCCAATCCGGCTCGTACCCCTGCTCTCTTTAAAATAGCCAATTGCAATTAGTTTAGATTGTGTGGTCCAACCCTAGCCAACAGGGGAATGACACAGCAGTAGGGGCTAGCTGCATTAGGGATAAAAACCCCTTCCCTTCCCTTGTTCAGGTGTGCTCTCGCCATTTCTCCATCTGTGAGATTCATCCTTCTCTAAAAGTAAAATTGCCTTGCTGAGAAAATTTGTATCTGAGTGCTACTTCTTCTGTGGCACCGAAAAATTCTTTCTAACACTAGACAGTAACTGAGCCCCAGGGTGTCTGTGGGCTTACCATCCCCTGCTGGGCTGATGTGAGGCCCTTCTTCTTCCCTCCCTTGCAGATGTGAGCCCAGCATTGTGGGCCAGATCCTGCCCCTGCCCGTCCTGCTCCTGCTCCCAGTCACTGTTACCTTTCTCAGGCATTGCCCCCAGTATTCCTCTTATGCTTCCAACTCCTGGGACCCTGCTTCCTGAAGGACCTAACCAACACAGCCGCAGGATGATTCCTCTGTGAGGCCTTCCTTACGTCCCCTTCTCCATGCTCCCTGGGTGGCTGTCACCCTGTCCACAAGGCCCTGGGGACAGCTCTTTCTCTGGGTTCTCCTGGTTGTGATTTCTGGGCAGCTTGGTCTGTGGGTGTGGGTTCTCACTGAAATGAACCTGTGTGCTCTGGAAGACACAGGCCAGTTCCCCTCTGTGGGGATCCTCTGCTGGGTTGAGGTCCTGCACTGAGCAGGATTGCTTCATACATTGGCTTGTTTTGTTGCAAATGTGTGCAGCCACCTGGGGACTGGAAGCTGTGTTCTGGTCCCCAGGTGGCTCACTGAGAGGCAATGGAGAGGGGCCACTGAGAGGGGAATTAGCTGAGGCTAGATGGGTCTGGGTGGGCAGAAAGAAATCAATCTAGGTGAAGGGGAGGGGTCCAAGAAGGAGCACTCTGTGACCACAGGGAGGATGGGTTTACAGTTCAGTACAGCCAGCACTGAAGGCTGAGGGTCACAGGGAGGATGGGGTCCAGTTCAGTACGGTCAGCGCTGAGAGCTGAGGGTCAGAGTAGGCCTGGATTGGGTTTGAATTGGGGTGGAGGATGCCATGGCAGGGTCTTAAGAAAAGGAGGAAGAAAAAGTCAAACAGACAGGAAAAGTCAGAGGTGAATGCTCTCTGGACAGGGGATTCCCTGCTTCCCCTTTCTTGGGCCGTGGCCAGTGTTGTCCTGAGTGTCCTGCCTTCCACCAAGGTGCTCTGATGAGAACAGCTGATTCCCCCGCCTGTCGGAGGAGGCCTGCCCTCCCCAGGGCTCTGCCTAGTGCTGGCCTGCTCCATGCCTGCAGCCCTGCCAGGAATGATGCCGATGCATCTTAGTGGCTGATTGCTCATGTTGGTAACCATGTTTTAAAGAGTACTTTCCGAAAAAAGTTTCCAAGGTTGGAGGTTTTGTATTTGGCTGAAAGAATTTCCATCTTAAATCATGAGATCTGAAGCTGAACGGGCTTTGGAGATGATTTGGTTGGGAACTGAGCCCCCTTGTCCCTGACAGTGGCTGTGCTCCTGCCTCGGGGAGGGACGGCCCAGTCCCCAGGGATAAGGTGACAGCCTTCTGTGGGTAAGGACCCCTCCCTGGGGGAGGGCTGTGCCCTGTGCCCCCTGCCCCCTCCACAACGCCGAAGAAGCGAAGAGGCGGCAAAGCTTGCTCCTGCCTTCCCTCTCAGACCAGAGTGCTGTGCAGGGCTGGGCGGGGGACGCCTTGACCTTGGAGGGCTGTGCTGGGAAGGGAAGGCCTTGGGCCTGGGGTGTGTGCATGGGGACCTGGGGGGTGAGGGTAGGGGTGACTGAGCGGAAGTCCCTGACTCTTTATAGCCCAGCCCGGGGCTGTTCAGTGTGAGCTGGAAGTACCCCACCCTTGCACTATGAGCAGCTTCCTTCCTGCCTGCTGGCAAGGACGGGGTGGGGAGCAGGGAAAGGAGGGAAGGGAGGCGGGAGCAGCGGGAGAGGGGCGGGGAGCAACTGCGGCCAGGCGTCCCCCTCCCGAGGATGTAACTCATGCTGAGTGCTGGGGGGCGGAGACATTTGCTCAGCTTCCAGATTGCAGAATTGGTGCTGAGCATTTGGTGAGGGCGTTGGGGCGGGTTCTGGGGTGCTGAGGGTTCCGGGCTGTGGACGGGGGTTGCCTGTCTGAAGAGGTTCCTGTGTTGATCCTGGGCGCCCCCTGGCAGCCTCAGCCCTTCTTGAGACAGCCACATGAGGGCAGCAGAGAGCCGAGGAGGAGCGATTCCAGCACAGCCCTAGGATCAGACACCACGAAGGGAGGGGGAGACCCAGGGGATGCAGGGGGAGACCCAGGGGTTGGGCGAGGAGCCCCCGGCGTGTGCCTCTGAGCCCACATCGGGTGGTGGGTCTACACCAGCCATCTGGGGTCCCAAGGTGGCTCATTTGGGCCCACCCCCAGAAGAGCAGGGGCCTTTATTGGGACAAATCCTCCTCTCACTGCTTCTTGCATAGACCACACAGGGTGTGTCAAACTGAAGGTTCAGGAGGTAACTTCACATACACACATACACGCACACACATACATCCATGCATGCATGCACACTTTCTCACACATACATATATCCAAGCATGCATGCACACACATGCATATACACACACAATACATACATGCATGTATGCACACACACACACGTACATCTATGCATACTCTCTCACACCCACATGTTTCGGGGAATGTTTGACTTCCCCACAAATTCATATGTTGAGATCCTAGCCCCCAAGGTGATGGTGTTAGGAGGAGAGGTGTTTGGGGTGTTGAGGTCGTGAGGGAGGAACCTTCCTGAATAGGATGCATGCCCTTAAGAAAAAAACCCCAGAGAGATCCCTCACCTGTCCATCATGTGAGGACACAGTGAGAAGGCGCTGTCTATGAAGGCGCTGTCACCAGACATGGAATGTGCCAGCACCTTGATCTTAGACTGCAGCGTCCAGAACTGTGAGAAATAAATTTATGTTGTCTTTAGGTCACCTGGTCCATGTTGTTTTCTTACAGCAGCCTGAATAAACTGAGACACACACACATCCATGCATGCATGCACTCTCTCTCTCACACACACACTCTCAGGGCAGTGGTGTGGAAGGAAGAATCTAAACCTGAAGGTTGATCAAGGCTTGGAGGTGCTCACATTTCCCTTGGGAAGGTGAAAGTTGGTCCAGACCCCCAGGAACCCCCAGAGGCTGGCAGACCCCTGCCACTGCCAGGGTAAGGTCTTGGGTTTCCAGGTCACTCAGTCTGGCAGCCAGGAGGCAGAAGCGTCTCTGGAAAAGGTTCACCAGGCTCTGCCCCAGGGAGCCCACCTGAGGGCCAGGCGGCATCTCCCCGTGCCCCCTCCCTGCTCCCCAGCTGGGGAGCTCCCCATCTCACAGTTCTGTGGTTGCCCATGGGTTGTGCATCCTGGGCTCCCTCACTGAATAACCTCCTCATCTGGGCCCTGCCCCTCCAAAGCTAATTTGGGCCGAGAGCATCTGGGTGGATATGAAGGCTTTCCCATCCGTGGGAACTTGAAATTTCCCTTTTTTGGCCGGGCGCGGTGGCTCACGCCTGTAATCCCAGCACTTTGGGAGGCCAAGGCGGGTGGATCACGAGGTCAGGAGATGGAGACCATCCTGGCTAACACGGCGAAACCCCGTCTCTACTAAAAATACAAAAAACTAGCCGGGCGTGGTGGCGGGCGCCTGTAGTCCCAGTTGCTCGGAGGCTGAGGCAGGAGAATGGCGGGAACCCGGGAGGCGGAGCTTGCAGTGAGCTGAGATCGCACCACTGCACTCCAGCCTGGGCGACAGAGCCAGACTCCGTCCCCGCCCCCGCCCCCCAAAAAAAGTCCTTCTTTTTTTTTTTTTTTTTTTGAGACGGAGTCTCGCTTTGTCTCCTGACCTCGTGATCCTCCCGCCTCGGCCTCCCAAAGTGCTGGGAAAACAGGCGTGAGCCACCGCGCCCGGCCGAAATTGCCCTTTATTCCGGGGATCCAGAGTGAGAAGGAGGGGGTTTCAGAAGCAGGCTGAGGCCTCCTGAATGCTCACAATAGGTGCCCTGTCTTGGGCTGTGAGGGCCCTACGTACAAAGTCATCCTATCTGCTGAGGCAAAGATATAAGGTTACCTCGGACTTGAGATGGATGGTTGTCAGGGATCCATCTGACAGGCCCTGCCCGCTTCTTGCCTCCTCCTGTCTCCCTCTGCTGCCACCCCTCAGCCTGGCCCAGTTTCCTGGCATGGTTGCTGTGGCACTAGGTCTTTTGGGAATCGGGGCTTTGAGCCTCAAGTGTGCCCAGCATGGAAATTCCATAGCAACTGTCACTGGGATCGTCTGGGCAGAACCCTCTCAGGTGCCCCCAGGAGGGGCTGGGCCCCCTCTCCAGACCAGGGTGGGAGAAGCAGCCTTTAGAGCCCCCTGTTGATTTGTGAGATGTGGAAATTCTGACTCCAAGCCCTGGTGAACCTTCAGTCATTGGTGACTTGTCTTTTTTTCCTGCTCTCCCCAAATAGATTACATGCCCCTGACTCCCAGTGGCCTCCTAGAGGCGTCCGTGACATATTTGCTGTTGATAATAACCTGAGGCTTCCCTGGGGCTCCCAGGAAATGGGGTTCCCAGTCTGTTGTCTGGTTTCCCAAACACCAGCCCCGGAGGCGCTGGGCACTGCTGAGCCCACCTCCTAGAGGAAGATGGTGTTCTGCCGCGCGGATCCAGAAGGGGGAGCTCTCAGGGCCTATTCTTTCTCAGCGGGGAAAGATTGAGTCCTCGGACATTCAGCGCCCCAGCATTGCGATCGGCCTCTGCCCTCACTTGCACACCCTCACTGACTCTATCTGGCCCTGCACTGGACTGCTGGTTCCCCAGAGGGACAGAGATGAGGTCCTGACCACAATTCTCAGCTCAGCCAAATTCTCCCTAAGCCTTCCTCCCTTGCGAAGCCTTCCCTTACACTTCTGGCTTTAAAACGATTCCTTCAGACCCTGAAGTCAAAGCATTCATTGTCTGTCCGCGCGCCGTGGCTCACACCTGCAATCCCAGCACTTTGGGAGGCCCAGGTGGGAGGATCGCGTGAGCCCAGGAGTTTGAGACCATTTTGGGCAACATAGGGAGATCCTGTCTCTATTTTACAAAAATGAGTAACACTTTTAGAAAAAGAAAAAGCATTCATGGTCCGCACCACTTCTTAGACTTGGGATCTAGGACTATGTAACTTCTCTTGTCAGCTGCCATTATTTGTATTTGGCTCCTGTAATATTGTCTAATCATAGGTGAAAATCTTGTCTTCCCAACTAATTGCAAATTTTGTAAGGCCAGGGACTGTATTGTATATCATATATTTCCTTAGGAGCATTTCTCAGTGGGGGGCACATAGAAAGCGATGGATAATTGTTTGTGGGCATATCAGAGAGATGATGGAGTGGGAGACCTGTTTGTTTTTTGTTTTTGTTTTTTGAGACCGGTTCTCACTCTGTTGCCCAGGCTGGAGTGCAGTGGTGCCATCACGGCTCACTGCAGCTGGGCACGGTGGCTTATGCCTGTAATCCCAGTACTTTTAGGAGGCTGAGGAGGGTGGATCACTTGAGTCCAGGAGGTCAAAACCAGACTGGGCAACATAGTGAGACCTTGTCTCTAAAAAAAAAAAAAAAAAAAAATTGCAAAAATTAGCCAGGCATAATGGCGCACGCCTGTAGTCCTAGCTGCTTGGGGGGGCTGAAGTGGGAGGATCACCTAAGCCCGAGAGGTCAAGGCTACAGTGGGCCATGATTGTGTCACTGCACCCCAGCCTGGGAGACAGAGTGACACCCTGTCTCAGAAAAAGAGAAGTTAACAGCTAGCTGCAGCCTTGACTTACCCGGCTCAAGCGATGCTCTTGCTTCAACTTCCTGAATAGCTGGGACTATAGGTGTGTGCCATCACATCGAACTAATATTTTCTTTTTGCAGAGATGAGGTCTCACTATGTTGCCTAGGCTGGTCTTGAACACCTGGGCTCAAGCCATCCTCCCACCTCAGCCTCCCAAAGTGCTGGGATTACAGGTGTGAGCCACTGTTTCTGGCCATGTAAGACCTATTTGAACCTGAGTTATCTTCTCAGGTCCTTGGTGTTGGCTGGCTCAGTAGCTGATGATCCTTGGGATGGGCTAGGATATGAAGCTACTGTTGGGTTAGCATTTTCATTCCAAGCTGGGGTAGGCTCTTAATTCTGCCTGATATTAGCAGAATGAACAGGAAAAGTTCTGGAGAGCTGGCAGAGCCACCTCTGTATCTAGAGTGCTCTGGTCTCTCTCTCTCTCACACACACATATCTCAAATTTCTTTAGCTCTTGTTATATGTGGTATGTAATCCCCCACCTGGCTTGGTGTGGTGGAAAAATCACTTAACTGAGAACCAGGAGACACTATTTCATGTCCAGCTCCATTTCTAACCTGTGGCACAACCTTGAGGCAGAGTCCTTGCCACTGTGAATCTCTGTTTTATTGTCTAATATATGAAAGTGTTTGTTCCTGGCTCTAATATTTTATAAAGCAACAAACTACCAAAGTAAATCCTAAGAGTTGCAAGTGTAAAGTTCAGGGGTTTATTCACATCTTTTTCTGATGGCTGTTGGGGGAGTGAGGGAGGAAGGCACACACTGAAAGTGCGTGAGACGTGGTATTCTCAACACTGACTGGCAAACCGAGCTCTTGTTTCACCCTGTGCTGCCTCCAGGAGCTACTGTCCAGCTCCAGAGGCATTTTCAGGATTTGGGGTGACCATCTAATGCACTGTGTCCTGAAGAGTGCCTCAGTCTTGTCACCTGGGCTGCCCTCCCTGGTTTTCTGCTGAGCCTGCCATAAAGTGTTTTCAGCACCTTGGACAGAGACAAAGCTCCAACCTGGCTGGAGGCATTGAGTAGCTAAGAGAGCTTGGGATCTCCTCCAGGGCCAGCTTCCCTGGCAAGGTAGCCCAAAGCATGTCTTGGTTCTTCATATTTTTTAATCCCTCAAAGCTACTAAAAAATAAATCCCCTAATATATGTCAAAACAGTGTACTAGTTCTGCAAACTGTCAGGGCATGATTTAAAACAAAACCAACCTATTTTCTAGAATAGTGTTAGGTACACATTAGGTGCTTAGTAAATACATTTAAAAAGGAATACATGCAAATTCAACCTCCAGACAAATGTCCCAGCCTCCTTATAATCGGATTCTTTCTCCCTATCAGCCTATCCTATATACTAATTCTGGAGCTTCCAGTACTTGCTAAGTTTTGGAGCCTCACTTGAAGCCCCTTCTTGTGTCTAAAAATCCCAGTCCTTAAATCAAAGGAACAGATGACTATTGAGTTTTCAGTCAGAGGAAACTGAAACTGACCCCTTCTCTTTCTCATCTGGGGTATAAGTATAGATTGATGGGGAAACCCACACCTGACTCCTCTTTGGATCTTGCTTTATGAAGATGTTCACTGCCTTCCTTTGTACCCAAGAAAGCCCTTACCATGCAGAAGGACCAAAATCCCCCAGAAAGTTTTCCAAGCTGCCCCAGCCCACCCAGAGCCCTCTTCTTCTGGACAACCCCTGCATATATCCTCAATGTCACCAGATTGTTCTTCTGATATTTCATATCCAAGTTTTTTCTTGCCCGTTGGTTCTTTTCCCAGTTAGATAATGAGTTCTTTGTGTTTGTGGTTTCCAGTAGATGCTACTGTGATGCAAACACAGCAGATAAGATGGGAGATTGATCAGTCTCAGGGGCTTCTATATTGTCCTTAGGGGTCTCCTGCGTCACATTTTTAGTATGACATGGTGCTATTTGTGGAGTAACCACTGGCTCCAAGCGCACCCAGGATGAGAGAGCAGAGGCAGGAGGTGGAGGTGAAGATGGGTATTGAGGAGAAATGGAGGAACCACTCATGGGTGGGTGTGTTGCTGTGTGGAATTAAGGAATCATTCACTGCTAGAGCTGGAAGGGATCTCAAAGATCAGCTTGTTTGGTCTCCTCGTTTTACAGGTAAGGAAAGTGAGATTTAGTGGTACTCCTAAAGTTACACAACAAATGGGCTCTTTTTCATCACCTCTGACCCGGTTCAAGTGTTGGGCATCTCTCCCTTGGACTATTGTATTGCTCTGTGTGGCAGACGATATTTTCCCAAGGTGGTCGTGCCAATACATATGCTTTTCTTCCAGTGTGACAGCAACACTCCTCCACTGAGAGGTGGGGGGTATATGTTGGTTCTCCTTGCATCTGATGGGCCACGATTACAGCAGAAGTTGCTTTATGTGATTTTTTAAGGCTAAGTTACTCAAGGTAATACAGCTGCTGACTGGACTTCTCTTGGGACACTGGCCCTTGGAACACAGCCAACATGCTGTGAGGGAGCCAAGTGGCCACACAGAAGGGCTTCGTGTAGCTGTCTGGCCCCAGTCCTAGCTCAGGTCCCAGCCAACAGCCAGCACCAACCACCAAATGTAAGTAGATGAACCTTCCAGTCTCTAGTTTGGAGTAAAGCAGAGAAAAGTGGTCCTGGTGGAAACAACCCCATTTGCAAATCCATGAGCAAAATATATCCAGTTAGGCCACTGGATCTTGGGATGGCTGTTACACAGCAATAGGTAATGGAAAAACCTCATATCCACCTCATTTTCTCCAAACTATTTTACACGTGTCATTCAATCAATAAACCTTTTTTGGATACCTACTCTTTGCCAGGGTCTGTACAAAGACGGACACAATACCTATATTTGTGGCTTCTGCATTCAGCTGCCACTACTATTTCCTTACTCTTTCCTGCCACTACTGTGTCCCCTTTGCAGACAGAATAAAATTCATAGTCCTCAGCCCTCTGCAAATGGTGCCAGCCTGCTGCTCCACTGCCACCACTTCAAACTATTTTGTCCCTAGACCCAGTCTCCATTCTCCTTTCTTTATATATCTTTATGTTGTCTCTTCTATCTGCAATGCTTCTGCCCTGCCCCATCTCCAACCTTCAAGAACCTGCTCTGAAATCTCCTTCCCTGGCAAGGCCCTCCAAGACTCCTCCAGTTGAAATTAACTGGCACCTCCTCGTAATCCCACAGCACTGACTGCAGACTGCAGTTTCTGTCTGCCCACCGTCTCCTCAAAACTCACTAGACTGTGAATCCCTGGAGGAGGGATCCTGGCTTATCTCTCTTGTCCCTCAGCAGTGTCTGGCACAGAGCCCAGTACTTAGAAAGCCCCCAGTAAACACTTGTCGATGCAACTAGTAGCAGAACCAGAATTAGAAGTCAGATCTCCCGAATCCTAGTCTCCAGGGCCTTACTTGCTTCTTTTGACATCACAAAGGCAGGGAAAATGTCCCACCAAAGGTGGGGATCAGGTTGTCCAGAGAAGACCTTGGAATGTGCCAGGAGTTGGCGGGATTGCTACACGTGGAGCTGCAGAGGCGATGAGTGAAGAGAGTCCTAGCTTCTAGCTAGGGGTTTCAGGTGAGTTCCTTCCTTCCGTCCTTTCTTCCTTCTTTCTTTCCTTCCTACTTCCTTTCTTTCTATCAATAAGCCCTGATCATCTACTTCTGGAGGGGAAACATGCTGTTTCTTTGATTCTTTTCTCCTCCAATTCCAGTTCATATCTGAAAAAAATCTCTATTCTAGGGACCCAGTTGCACAGAAAAACAAAAAGCTCCACCATGTTCAAGCATCAAGGGACTACTCATGCTGTTCTGCCTCCCCCAGGGTTTCCCAGGAACCATTGCTCTGTAAGCTGTCTCTCCTGTGCCCAGCTGACTGGAACAGCTTCCCAGTCCCCTGTGGGTAACCCCAGGCTCTCCTGGGCCTGACTTTGGTGGTGTCTTGCCTGGCCTGCTCCTTGGCGGACCTCTGGCATAGCAGGCTTCCATTTCTCTTTTTCCTTCCAAGATGTCCTGGCTCCACGCCTTCGGACTGAGCAGGAGCAGAGAGCAGGGTGGGCAAGATGCTTTCTGCAGACTTTTCTCCCTAAATTGTTTCTTTTTGGGAGCTGGGAGGAGCCTAGATATCTCACTGTAGCCCCTCTCTTCCCTCAGTCACAGGCAGGGTGCGGGAGAGCTCTTCCCAGGAATGGTCTCTGAAATGGCTCTTGGAGCTGAGATGGGGGTGGGGCAGATTCTAGAGGCTTAACGGCCCTTGGTATTAGGGCTGGACACTTTTCTCTTTGTCCCAGATCTGGAGGTAGCAGAGGTGGGAAGTTGATGGCAGTGGGGGCTTCTCCATCAGCTCATCTGAAGGCCCAGAAACGTTGCTTTGGGGAGAGCTTGCCCCCTCTCACAGCTTCTCTTCCTCAGCTCAATTCTTGAGTGTGGGGGTGGCTAAGTGGGTCTGCCTTGAGGCCTCCTAGGAAGTCAGAAATCTACATTCAGCTTTGACTTCTGAGTATGTGGAGTGGGTTGGGGGGAGAGAGGGAGAGATCTGGCTCTCCTCAGCTTGAGGGAGCAGCTCTCTTCTTGCCTCTGTGCGCAGAAGGAGGGCTACCTCGTGCCTGGGCTCCTCTCTGTTTGGGAGGATGAAGGGCTGCTCTGACTCCTTTGTCTTCCCTTTGGGATAAGAGCAGAGGCCTGCCCCAGCAACGTGGGTGCAGGAGTGGAGGACAGCTGGCCAGCTCAGATGAGTGCTCCTTCCCTTCAGGGACTGGCTCTCCCTCTCCTTTGGTCTGGAGAGAGGGGGAGACCACAGATGTCCCTTTCCCTTCTCGCTCTCCCATGCCCATTCTCAGCTGCTGGCCTTTGCTCACTTTCTCTCCATCCCCTGGCCTGGACAAGAGGACACTTCACTCACATGAATCATCCTGGATTCATGCAGGCAACCCAGCAGCCAGGGGTGGCTGTGGGGCGGGGCGGGGGCTGGGCCAGTCATGGGCTGGGTTCTACCTGGAACCCAGATGTGTTGATGCACTTGATGCCAAGTCACCAAGGAGGGGTAGCCTGTGCTGTGGAAGGCCCTGGGCCCCCTGGGGGGTGAATGAGGAAACTGCTGGCAGTGGAGAGGGCCTAAGGAATAACTGCACAGGCAAGAGCCTCTGGACTTTTTTAGAATCAGCTGGTGGAGCCACCTCCTTCTCTCCCACTGGCTGCCTCCCTGAGTCACTGCCCACCCACCAGCAAATAAAAAAGAGTGTCATCTGCTGGCCAGTGGCCCCATTTGGCCCCAGTGTTTGCATCTTTTTGCTCCTGGGTGGAAGGTGAGAGTCCGGGTAGGGTGGTCTCACTATGACAGTTCTTTCTGCGCCTTCCTCCTTTGGGACTCTGCTTCCTTCCCTGTCCTTTGTTCTTCCCCTCCCCCCACAACCCATGATGGTTCTCGCTGGTGACAAGACCCAGCCCCTGCTCCAAGGACAGAGGCAGCTGCAAGCCCTCAGGAGCCCCCACATGGCCCCATCCATCTAGACAGGTCTCTGATCCGGCTGCAGGGAGGGGACCCTCGGCTGTTCAGCTGCGACTCCTCCCTCCCCGCCCGCCCACTCAGCTGTCAACACTCGCCTCCCCGCCCTGGCCTTCCCGGGCCCCTGCCTAACTGCTAAGTCCGAGGACATTGCGCCCGGAGACCCTCACTCAGACCCATGCAGGCGATGAGCAGGCGGCGGGCAGACACCCCGCCTGCCCTTGAGCATCCCCAGGCCTCCTTGCCTAAATAAGGGAGCCGCAGCTGGAGCAAGCCAGCTGGCGGGGGGGAGGGGCCTGCGGCTAGGCCAGGGCTTTCCGAGGGGCTGGGCCGCGGCCACCGCGGGCCCCGAGCCCGCCGATTGGGCCTGCAAAGCTGGCCCCGGGCTGCCGGGGGAGGGCGGGCCGCTCGCACACGGGGATCCCCCGGTTGGAACTTCGCGCTCCGGGACCTCTCTTTGATCCCGCAGCTAGGAGGCCGCAACTGCTGTCAGAATGTCCCTCTCTGTGCGGCTTCTCTGCAGAGCCCCACAGAGGGCTGTGTGTGTGTGTGTGTGTGTTGGGGCAGGGGGCGTGCCTCTTCTAAATTTCACCCTCCCTTATTTAAGATCTCTGCTGGTCTGGGACCTCCAGATTGTCTTGCTTTTCCTAGTTCCAGGGTCTCCCTTGACCTCGGACTCGTCTTCGCAGGGCCCAGGCCTTGCTCGGGTCACCCACAATAGGCGCTGAGCGCATGCTGTGTGTACCAAGCCGGTGCTCGGCGTGGTGGGGAACCAGGGCATAAGGACCGGCCGTTTCCCTTCAAATCAGGTTTCTTAGCCGCTAATCTGGGGTGGGGGTGGAATCCCTTCCCCCCTCCCGGCCGCCTACAAGCCGGCCGTCACACCTGTCCTCACGGTTCCCTCTGCCTAAGGGTCCCTTCCCCCTCATCGGGGCGCGCGAGTCCCGGGGGCTCCTTGGCAGAGCAAGGGGCTGGCGCTGGGGGAGCACTCGGCGCGGCTCAGCCAATGGGAAGGGCGGGCGCGAGCGGTGGGAGGGGGGAGAGGGCGGTGCTGCGGGCGCGCGGCAGGCGGGAGGGGGCCGGGAGGCGGGGGCCGGAGCCCGAGGGGCGCGCGCCGCATTAACCCTTCCGCGGCCGGGCCGAGCCGCAGGCGCTGCCCGAGCCGCGGGCGCCGGAGCGGCTGTCGGCGCGGCGGCAGGCGGGAGCCAGGAGCCCGGGGCTCGGGCTGGCGGAGCGCAGCGAGGGGACGCGGCGGAGCGGGCCCCGCGGCTCGGCGGGGGCCGGCAGACAGGTGTGCCGGCGGCGGGCGGCTGGCGCTCAGGCGGCTCTAGGCCGGGCCCGGGGTCCGGAGCTGGGAGCCGGGAGCCGAGCGAGTTCCCGGCGCCCGCAGTCCAGTCTCGGCCCCGCCCGTGCTCGGCTTGGCCGCGGGGTGCGGGTACCACGGCCCGGCCGGGCCACCCGAAGCCTAGTGCTGGGCCGGGCCGGGCCGGGGTGGGTGGGGGCCCGCCCGGCCCGCCCATGGGCTCAGGATGCCGGTGCGGAGGGGCCACGTCGCGCCGCAGAACACCTTCCTGGACACCATCATCCGCAAGTTTGAGGGCCAGAGTGAGTGGGGGAGGGGGCTGGGCGGGGAGGGGGCTCTGGGGGCGGGCCGAGCTCTTCCGAGTGTGGTTGGGGGGGCGTGCCCGGGCCGAGTCCATCGCTAAGTGCTAGTCAATGGAGCCTGATGGGCCCCAGGCTCTGGCGGGGGACGGCGGGGGCAAGGCTTGGTGCACCGGGGCCGTGGGCACCGGGCCAAAGGGCTTGGGGCGGGAAGCTCAGCTCAGGCTTTTGGGATCAGAGAGTGTGTGTGACACGCTGAGTGTGCAGGGAAGGGACGTGGGATGGAGTGTGCAGGTGTCCCCAACTCTGGGTGCCTGGACGTGGATGGGGCTGTGTGCAAGGGCATAAGAGTGTGTATGACCCAAACCCTGGGATCCCGAGAGTCCAGCGGGCACACTGATCTTGCCAGATCTTGACTGTGTTGTGCCTGAGGGACTAGAAAGCCGTGGATGCAGGATCAGCCCATAATCTCCTCTTGTGTGTGTGCCGTGTGTGTATGACCCCGAGCCCATGTGTCACCCATGAGTTAGACCCTGTATGGGCGGTGGGGAGGTGCCTTTGACAAGGCTGTGAGCTTGTGGGCTCTGTGGAGACAGGGTGTCCTGGTGCTAGAGCTGGGCTTTGAGGGTAACCAGCTCCCTGTGGTACCCTCAAGTTGTGGTTTTCTTGCCCTGGGCACTGTCACCTAATTCCCTTATGGGGACCTGGACTACAGCACCCCTAATGCCTGCCTGATAGGGAGGCTTCTAGAAGGGTCCCAGATTAGGCAAATGTCCTGGGTGTGGGTTTGCACCCAAGCAGCATTCATGTGCCTGTCCCTAAGGCTGCATGAGCCACAGTGGTTGTGACTGCCAAGGGCCCTGGGAGTTGGGAGAGGATGACATTCCTTGCCCATGACCCTGTGAGCACAGGACAACGCGTGCTTGTAACCGTGGTGGGGGGAAGGAGGGGTCAGTCCAGTGGTCAGTATTCTGTGAAGCGGAGGAACAAGATGATCCTGAGGGGGTGGAGACTGACACTGGTTGAGGGCCTCCCTGAGAGGTGGGGGTGGGCCCAGGGGGAGGCTGTGGGCGGGCCCATGGGGAGGTTGAGAGGAGTGTTGGGGGGAGCTGGCTTCTAGCCCTACCTTTGCCACTGACTGCCATGTGACCTTGAGTGACTCTTCCCTCTTTGGGTCCCAGTTTCCAGGTCTGTGGAGGAGGGGCAGGCTTTCTGTCCCATCCCTGTATTCCAGGATCTCAGTGAAGGGTGTGTGTGGGGGGGTGGGGCATGCCTTCCAAGAAACTTTCTCTTTTCTCCCAGGCCTGGGAGAGAGGACAAGGAGTGGTTTTTCTTCTATGAAGCTGGGGTGTGTGGCTGGGCCTCTGGACTGCCTTGGACTGTGGCAGAGCTGGAGGCTGAGTTGGGGGTCTTTTCAGGTGACTGAAGCCCTGACTCCTGGAATTGATGGCTGTCTAGGAGGTCTGGAGGGGCTTGGGACCTGGCCAAAAGATGACCCAGTTCCAAAAAGCAACTTCCTGGGGGCCAGGGGAAGGGAGAACCGAGAAAGGTGGGAGAAGGCCAAGTCCTGATGGCCTGGGCCTACCTCAGGGTACCCTGCTGCAGCCCATCCTTGCACGTAGGATTGCCTAGGGCTGTAACCTGAGGGCTTTGCCTGCTGGGGAGGGAAGGGGAAGAATTCCAACTGCTACTGAAAGCCCCAGCATTAAAGGCCAAAGTGGCCAGAAACTTCTGTTTAGAAAAAGCTCTTATCCCAGGAGCATCTTGCCTGGCACAAGTGAGGCTGCTGCCTGCCTGCTGCTCACTCGCCAGCCTGGCTCTTGGGGCAGGCCTGGAGTCGAGGAGCCAAGTCTGGCCGAAATGGAACCATGGGGGTGCTCATCCCGGATGAGGCCAAACTGAGGAGGGCCTCACATCCCTGGGCAGGTACCCTATCTTGGGTCTGTTTTCCTACAACTGGGGCCAAAGTCTCAGGCCCCTCCCAGGCTCCAGGTGTTTCCAGGGTTTGGAGCTGCAGGTCCCTATCTTTGCTTCCTATGACCTTGGGTTTCTGCCTGTGACCCTCAGCTTGTTCTTCTGCCTCTGCCAGACCAAGGTTCAAAAGCAGGCTCTGTCATTTACAAGCTGCAAGACTTGGGCATGGTGCCGAACTTCTCTGGAGTCTTGGTTTCTTCATCTATAAAAGGAGGATAATGACACCTACCTTATGGGGTTGTCAGAGGACCAAATGAGATGCAGCGTCCTAGGTGTTCAACGTGTAACTTCCCTCATCCTCTCTGGCACACCCACCCCTCAGCTCCTGACTGTCCTTGCGGGGTGGGGGGGTGGGGTGGGGTGCAGAAGTTCCAGGGGTTACTGACCTGGTAGGATCCTCAGATAATTGGGGAGTGATTTCCTAGGGAGCCTCAGGATAAGGAGTGGCTCAGGGAGTGCCCCCCTAGTCTGGAGAGCAGGGAAATTAAAAGCAGAATCCAGTGCAATCCGGTGCAAAGGGAATCCTGGCCGCCATCTCTGGCCTTTCCCAGGCTCCCTCTCTAGGCCCAGTGTTTATCCCTCCGCTGCGGCTGCTGACACGCGTTGCTGACACCCGCCAGGCTGGCCTCAGCCTCAGGCACGGAGGAGGCAGCAGGCTGCTGGCGGCCTGCCCGGGGGAAGCCACGCAGCCAGCCTGTGGGCCAGGCGGAGGAGGGGGCGCGCCGCGCGGCCGGACCAGGCCAGGCACCTGTATCGGGGCTCAGGCACAGCTGCCTTCACCCCCTGCTGGGGACCCCAGTCTCAGCCATGCTTCCTGTGGCGGGGAGTCCCCGGGCGGCTGTGTGTGAGTGGAGAATGTGGGGAAGGGCTGGGAGTCCCCGATGCTGGGGTCCCCGCTCACGCGCACTCTCCTCCCCGCCCCCCAGGCCGTAAGTTCATCATCGCCAACGCTCGGGTGGAGAACTGCGCCGTCATCTACTGCAACGACGGCTTCTGCGAGCTGTGCGGTTACTCGCGGGCCGAGGTGATGCAACGACCCTGCACCTGCGACTTCCTGCACGGGCCGCGCACGCAGCGCCGCGCTGCCGCGCAGATCGCGCAGGCACTGCTGGGCGCCGAGGAGCGCAAAGTGGAGATCGCCTTCTACCGGAAAGATGGTAGGCGCGGGCCGGGGCGGGGCCACGACGAGGGGCGGGGTCAAGAAGGGTGGGACCACGGCGAGGGGCAGGGTGCGTGGGGGTGTGGGGGCGGCTGGAGAACGCCGCCAGCCCGGGCAAGGATCTGTGGGGGCGTGACGCGAGCTGGGGTCCTGCGGTGTGCCTGTGGGAGGCGCGGTTCCGGGGACTGCACCTCACTCTGCTGAGATGGTTTTCAGGGGGGCAAAGGAGTTGCTAGGCTGTGGATCTGGCTCCTCTGGTCCTTTTTTTCCTGGGCAGGTGTGGGCACCTAGAGCAAGTTGGACTAGAGTTAGACTGAGCTGCGCTGGCAGGTACGTGCGTGGATGGAGGTTAAAGGTCAGGCTGGCAGTTGGGCGCTGACCTCCTGCCACAGGCCCCTAGCTGCCTTAGGGCAGTTGGTGCCAGGTGACAGGTCTGGGAGATGTCACGGCGGGACAGGAGGGCTGCAGGACTCTGACTTTCTCTGCTGCCCCCCTCCTGCCCTGCGCTTCAACAGCACCTGGGGGAAGTGAGTGCCTCTCCCGCAACCTCAGTTCCCTTTGTCTTAGCTGTCGAGCGCCCTGCCCTGCCACCCTCTCCTGCGCCAGGTGTCTTTACTCAGCCACCGCCTTCCAGCACAGCTGCTCTGGGCTTCCGGAGAGCGGGTAAACAGAGCCCCGGGTGGGGCTGCTCCCACACCGTGAATGCCCTGTTGGGGTGGGCTCTGGTCAGGGCGGGCAGAGCAGGAGGACTGGGGTCCTGCGGGCAGAATCCGGCTACAGAGGCAGCTCTAGAATGCGTGCAAACCTTGCTGCTTCCTAGCGTGTGTCCCATAAGCATTTGCTCAACGCTTGTGAGCCTGGCAGGCGCTAGGCTCTTGGAGGTGGGCAGGACAGACGAGGCTCCTGTCCTCAGGGAGCTTGTCTGCTGTAGACAGTGAGCACACTCTGTTTTCTGTTTGGGACCAGGCCAGCCAGCCCCATGTACCAGCCCTGCGTGCTCAAGGTTGGCTGGGGTGACCCTGCAAAGCCTTGCATCCTCCAGGCTGTGCTTTTGCAGGCGTACAGTCTGTGGCATCACTGGACAGCACTAGAGAGGGCACGGTCCCTGCACCCTGTGGAAGAAGGTTTGCTCACAGCAAATCAGGATTCCAACTGGCAAGAGGCAGGGGCTATGAGGCTAGACTCAAACCCTGAAGGCAGTGGGTGGTTTCTAAGGGCTAGACACTGGGTCAAATGCTTTACTTCTCTTATCTCATGCACTCTTCACAACGCAGGGAGGTAGACACTACTATTGTCTTCATCTTGGGGGATGAAGAAACTGAAGTTCACACAGTCACATAGCTAGAAAATAGCAGTTGGGAACGGAGCTCACATCTGTCTGACCAGAGCTCTGTGCGCTCTGTTCTGTCATATATTGAAAATGACACCAGATAGTTACAGGCCTATCTGTACTCTGTACATTATCTCATGTGAAATTTTATTTTAAAAGTTTGCCAACCACAGGTGTAATGAAGAGAATACAAACCCGTAAGTCCTGGGTTTGTGTCTAAGACAGTGCTGGAAATTATACACTATTGGACACGTTGGTTGACTTCCCTGGGCCTGTTTCTACTTCTGGGATATTGTGTCTCGCTTCGGACCTTCACAAGGGTGCTGGGCTTTCATAGAGAGTGCCTGCAAGGGGCCGTCCTCTGTAAACACGGTGCCAGTTCCACTACAGATGTAGCTGTGCTGAGGATTTAGCCTCTTGGCAGCAGAGGCCGAGGGCTCTTTCCTTTGGCTGTGGTATGTGTGGAGTGCTCTTAGGTGGAGCTGGACCTCCCTCCTGGTCTAGGCTGGCCCCTTCTGGAGAGGATGGCTATGGGCCCCCTTCTGCAGAAGAGTTATTGTAGGATCACCTAATCCAACCCATTCGAGTTGCAGGTGGAAGGACGGAGAAGCAGAGGTCTGATGACCAGTGAATCAGTGGAAGGAGTGGGATTAGAACCCAGGTCCCTGGCCCAAGTTCAAACTTGTCCCCTCTCCAGGTTACAACTCCAAAACATGGGGCTGTGACCCAGAAAACTCTATGCCAGCCATCTCTGTCCGTCCCCTTCTTCACTCTCACGTAGTTTCCATGGGGCTCAGGTGTCTCCTGTTGGCCAACAGGCTGGCCTGGTGCTCAGCCACCTAGGACCCCATGTATCCTGGCATTCTAGGCCTGGGGTGATGCAGGCAGATTTCCTCAGCCTCCGCTTCTTCTGCCTTAAAACACTCAGTCCCTCCTGTGGTCCCGGGGCCTGGCTTGGGCTGCATGTGTGCATGCCTGTGTGTGTACTCACACGTGGGTGCAGTAGGGAGGCGGAGGTGAGGAATGCCTGTGCCACCCCTTGTTTCTGTCCAGGCCTTTCTCAGGGTCTCTGCCTGGGCCAGCCCCGGGTAGGGGGGAGCTGGGCAGGAGGTGGAGCCTTCTGCTGGCAGGCGCCGCCGTGGACAGCTGTGCTGTGTTGGTGCCTCTAGCCTTGCTCTGCGCAGTGTCAGGGCCTAGAGCCAGACAGCCCCATTATTTAGTTGCTGGGACTGCTGGGAGGTGGGGAGGCTAGACTGGGGGAGTGTGGGCTGAAGGGAGAGACACGAGGTGCCTGGGACTCACTGGCCCTGTGCCCCTTGAAGTCAGGCCTGGGATTAAGGTGGAATTGGGGGCAGAGCCCAGTGGTGTGAGGCTGGCTGGTGGTAACATCCCCAAAAGGCCCTGGGGAGGCACCCCGGGCAGCAGGTGCTGGCTGTGTCCACACCTGTGCTCCCACATCACCATGGGGGCTGTGGCTCCTCCTCTGCCAGTCCTCACAGAGTCCCTTCTCTCTGTCCCCTGCATCCTCTCTGCTCTTTGTTCCTGCCTCTGCTCCCTGCTTCCCTGCCACTGTGCTCAGCCAGCCTGACTGCCCACTTCTCGGCTCCTCTCCTGCTCCCCACATCTCCCTGCCTTTGTCTCCTGCCTGCCTGGTTGACTCTCTGTCCCTTGGTCTTTATCTCCTCTCTGGTGCCTCCCCCTGTCTTCTTCCCTCGCCTCAGCATCCCGGAGCCTTGCTCCTTGCCTCTCCCCCTCTCTCCCATTGTCCCCCACCCCTCGGAGCCTCTATCTGGAAGGCTCTGTCTGGCTGCTCATACCTCCGATTGGCCTGGCCTGGCTCCATGTCCCTGTGTCCCCGGGAGCTTGTGCGTGGGTGGGGACGGGGGTGTCTCTGGAGAAGAGTCTATTGGCTTCTCCACTCCAGCTGCAGGCCGGTTGCCATGGTAACAGGGTCAGAGGGCCCCCATTGCAACAGCTGATGCTGTGGCTGTTGGGAGGGGGTGAGGACCTGCTGTCCAGGCCTGCTCCCCAGTGCACTGTGCCCAGGGCCTCAGAGGTGGCTCCACACCCAGTGGGCTTCTGTCCCTGGCCTTGGACCCCAGCCTCCCAGGTGCTCCGGCAGGCCTCAAGCCTCAGACTGCCTTGAAATCTTCAGTACCTCCTGTGATCAGCCCCACTCCTCTGGGCCTCCTGCCCTTCTCCATCCCCCAAGGCCGTCTGTCCTATCTTCTTCCTTGCTTTCCTTATCCCTTCCTGTGCCCATTCCTTTAAATCAGATGCCCTGCTCTGTCACCACCACGCCTCACCTTCTCCCTCATGGCTGACCCCTCCCCAGCTCAGACACCCACTCTCTGCTTCTTTTCAGCCGCCTAGGTCTGAGCTGAGGATGAAAGAAGCTTTTCCTCGAAGGGAAGCCTTGAGGCTGGGAAGGCAGGTGGGACAGGGATTGGTGCATAAGTGGATTTTGTCTTCTTGAGATAGGAGGTAGACCAGAGGATCCCAGAGGACAGGGCGTAGACACAGGGGCACTTTTCCTGTGGGACTGAAGCTATCAGGGGAGTGCCCTTCATCCTGGGGACAGGGATGTTCCTATCCTTCTGGCCAAGGCCTGGTGCAGCCTGGAGACAGGGCCGAGTGGGAGAATCTGCAGGGCTGCCAGATGCGGGCACAGGGGCCCGGGGGTCCATGAGGGCCCTGCCTCTGAGCAAGTTGCCTCTTGCCCTACAGCACCTTCCCTCCACATTTCCTTTCTCCAGCTGGATCAGAGGCCTGTTGGAGGGGCTCCACGGGGGTCGTTCCTGAGCTGTGGCTGTCTGTCCTGGTCTGCTGGGGCTGCAGTCTTCCCATCCCAGGCCTGCTCCAGGGGTGAGGCAAGCATGACGCAGTTGAAGGGTGCTGTCTACTTCTCCACCCACCCTGGGGTCCGGAGAGTGTTGGGAGGGCGGCTTCTCCGTGTTGCGTCTTCTGCAGCCCCCAGAGAGGAGCTATGTAAATATTTGCAAAGAACTGTCTGGGATGGGAGCAGAGTTTGATGGTGGCCCTGGGCTCTGGGGAGGGGGCTGTGGGGCAGCAGAAGGGCCAGCTTGGGGGTGTGAGATGTGGGGAGACTGGGCCTCTTTTCTGCCCAGAGGTGGCGTCCTGGGTGGGGTGATTTTGGAGGTTCCAAGAAAGCCCTTCACGTGTTGGTATTTCCCTGAAGGGTTCCTGAAACTCCTCCCTTAGAGAACTTCTGCGTTTAGAATGCTCCTTTTTCTTTAAAAACACGTTGTCTCTCATTGCCCCCTCCCAGTAGAGAGACAAAAAGTATTTAGCCCTTTAGTGTGAGGGAGTTTAACAGAACTTCCCTCCCGACGTGGGCAGGAGGGCAATGGGAGTCAGGGTCAGTAGAGGAGGGAGGGGTGCTGGGACAGGTGATGAATGTGGGGGGCTCCCCTAAAGTCCCCTCCATCTCCTTAGTCCTGCCCATGAAGATCTCTATGCTGTGGCCTGTGGTTGGCCTCAGATAAACCCCTCTCCTTTTTGGGTGCTTGTCCAGGATGAGAAACACCTTTAGGAGCCAGGCAGCGTCTTCCCCTTGGTCCTCCGCCTCCTGCAGTGCTGGAGAAGTTTCCCTGTCTGTCTCCCCCCACCAGGCCTTGAACTCTACGCGGGTGGAGAGCAGCCCATCTGCTTTGTTCTGTTGTATCTGTGTGCTCAGTGCACAGCGGGAGCTCAGCACATGTTTGCTGAATGAATGAATGAATGGGGTGGGCAGTGTGCTGCGTTGCAGGAGCCTTTCCTGGGAGTTAGGTGACTTGGCAGCAGTTTCCAGCTTGGTTACAGACTTGCTGTGTCTGGGAGTCCTCTAGCCTTGCTTCGTGTTGAGGACATTGTGGGGCATAGGAGCGTCTGGGGGCTCCCAGCTTCTTCACCCTCAGAGGTGGACTGAGGAGGATGGGATAGGGGAACAGAGTCTTAGAGCTGCCACAGAGAGCACAGCTGAGGTGGGGGTGATGCCACCTGACCAGCAGCACAGGGCACTTTTTATTGTTGTGACTGCACTTTATAGTTTGCAAACTGGGGAGCCGTGCTTTACCTCAGGTGGTCCTCGTGGCCCTGTGAAAGGCAGGATTCCTCTCCATCACTTTACGAGAGGCAAGTTCTTGCTTAGAAAGGCTGAGGCACTTGCCCAAGTTTACCCAGCTGGCGGGTGCCTGAGTGGGAACCCGAGCCTAGCTGTCTCCTCCCTGCCCAGTGTGGAATGCCACTGCACCAGCTCTCTTGCCTCCATAGAGCCCTTTCTGGGGCATGATGGGCTGAGGGCCTCAGGAAACTTGGATTGTAGCTGGAGTCTGCAAGCCTCCATTCCTCGTTTGCTAAGTGGAATCATAGCACCTGTCCCTGAAGCACTTTGGGGTGTGAGGGTGTTCCTGGAATGAGATGACAGACACCCACAAAGCAGCATGCAGTGCCAGAGCTCATTCTCCTCCTCATGAAGCAGGGTGTCACCTAAGTGGCTGCAGCTCCTAGCCCATGCTGTTGCAATTGTGGGAAATGAGCCTGATCCAGGACCTCAGCACCCCTGCTCCTACGGTGCACCCCGCCCTACCCTGCACCCTGCCTGCCGCACTCCCTCCCTCCCAGCAGGCTGCTGCTGGCCCCGGGTCCTGCCTCTCCCCCAAATAATTGAAACCACAGAATTTGTGTTATTGCTTTTTCCTTTCTCTTTCATTGTATTCTTTCCTTTTCCCTTTTATCTCACTCTCCAGTCTCATTACCCTCCCCATAGGCAACCGTTCAAATGTACTTACTGTGAATGTGTGGCTTGCATATGTCCTTGCAAATGTGTATTTTGTCTGGATATATGCATATAGATTTAATTTATGTAAATGATATTGTGCTATATGTTGTATTTTGGTGTTCGCTTTTCTTACTTGGGAATATGCTTTAAGTCCAGCTGGGTTGCTGTTCGACGTCTTGTCTGTAGCTGCGTATTCTGCGGCATGTGGCTGCCGTGCTTCACCTGCCCACTCTCCCGGGAAGGGACCCCACAATGTCTCCAACTCCCAGCCACCATAAATGAAGCTATAGTGAATATCCTTGGACATGGTCTCTTCTGGACTTGGGTGAGGATGTCTGTGGGATACACGCCCGGGAGAGGAATTGCTGGATCGCGGAACATGTGGACACTTAACTAAGTACTGCCATGCCTGTCATCACCCTCCTTCTCAGAGCTCGAGATTCCCATACCCGCATATCTCTGCCACTCTTGACATTATCTACCTTTCTAAATTTTGCCAATCTAAAAGGTGAAAGTGATTTCTTGTTGCTTTAATTTGCATTCCTTTGATTTCTATTGAGTCTGAGCATCCCTTAGGCCTGGTAGCCTCTTGGGCTTACTTTCCTGTGAATTGCCTGCTTATGCCCTTTGCTCATTTTAATTTTGATGTCGCCGTCATTTGTCCTTGTTGATTTGCAGGGGTTGCTTGTGTACTCTAGAGATACAAATGCATGCTGTGAAACGTTCAGTGTATTCCAGATTTTAATTCCTTATTGAACTGGAAAGAGATATTGCAAATATCTTCCCCCATTCAGTCTCTCTTCAATTTATCCAACAAAGATACTTAACTTTGATGCAAACAAAGTCATTGATTTTTAGCTTTGTTTGTACTTTTGAAGTTTCTCTGGCTGCAGAGGGTCTCCATTTTCTTCTGTTCTCTTAATTGTTTTGCTGTTCTCAGTTAGGTCTATAATCTATCCTGAGACTACCTCGTATGTGGTGTCAAGTAGGGATCGAGTTTTATTTTTTCCATGTAATGTGCCAACTTTCCCAACGCATCTAGTAAACAGTCTGTTCTTTTCCGCTGAATTGTGGGGCAGCCTTTATCAGGTTAATCTCCCACATAGCCATGAGTCTGTCCCTGTGCTCTCTGTTCTGTTCCAAATATTTATTTACTGGCTCTTGCATTGATACCAGCTTAACAAAAACCTATAGCCTTCCATATGTCTTAGCGTTTGCTGAGGCAAATCCTCTGTCTTCATTCTGTTTTTTAAAGGTTGACATAGCTATTTGTGGATCTCCCTTGTTCTGCATAAACTTTATTTATTTATTTTTTGAGATGGAATCTTACTCTGTTTCCTAGGCTGGAGTGCAGTGGCATGATCTCGGCTCACTGCAACCTCTGCCTCTTGGGTTCAAGCAATTCTCCTGTCTCAGACTCCCGAGTAGCTGGGATTACAGGTGTGTACCATCATACCTGGCTAATTTTTGTATTTTTAGTAGAAACAGGGTTTCTCCATGTTGGCCAGGATGGTCTTGAACTCCTGACCTCAGGTGATCCGCCCGCCTTGGCCTCCCAAAGTGCTCGATTACAGGCATGAGCCACCGCGCCTGGCCTCCCTTTTTCTTCATAAACTTTAGAGAAAGTTAACTGAATTATTGGAAAGAAAACGCCCACTAGATTCTTGATTGGAATTAGTTTGGTTCTATAGATTAATTTGGGGAGAACTGACATCTTTGTATTTGTCCCACTCAAGAGCCTGGATTCTCTCTCCATTTACCAGATCAGTTCTGTATTTTTTGCTAGTTTAAAATTTTGTTCCCCTTTACCCTGATTCCAACAGGGTTCTTGTGCCTTGGTCAATTCCTAGAAACTTAAGAGTTTTTGTTGCTATTGTAAAAGACGTATGGTTTTTGACTATATTTCCTAATTGCTGTGTAGAAAAATGCTTTATATTTTTGCAGGCTGATCTTGTTTCTCGCAACCTTACTGAACTCTCTGATCTAATTAGTTCTAATTGTTTATCTGTTGATTTCTTGGTGGTCTGTAGGCAGGTGACCCCGTCATCTGCAAATGATGCCAGTTTTCGCTGTTTGTTTGGATCATCATCATGTGTTTTGATGCTCGAATGTTCCACCTGACTTTTTGGGGGTTTTTCATTGGCACTTGTATCTGTTTGTTGGTGCTTCACAGGGTCCTGTGTGTGTGTGTGGGTGGTGCGGGGGGTGGCGCAAGTCAATGAGGAATTATAACTCTTGGGTTTAAGCTGTGGCTCATGGCAGAGCTGGAATTGGGACAGGGCTTTATCAAGGCCTTACCAGGCTCTCTGGGGTATGCTAGGAGCTGAGACAGAGCATAGACCTAGAAGCCTACAGACCACTCACTAGAGGAGACCCCAGAGTGTCCCCTGGTGGACACTGGCAGCTGTGTGCTTCACTGCCCTGTGGCAAGCTGTGTGTGGGGTCACAGTGAAGGGGGACTGAAGAGGACTGAGGCTCAGAAGTCACACACCTGGTGCAGTTCCTGCTTTCGCCGCCTTCCCTTGGGTGGTCGGCCTCTGTGTTCCATGAAAACTGATGACCACGTTGAATTTTGCTTCATCAAAAAGGCACCTTAATTCCCATGGTTGCTTCATCTGCTGTCCAGACTCAGGCTGGAGGGCACCACAGGCTTGAAATGGGCAAATTCTGTTGTGAAAGGGTGGGCTGTGCTCCTGGATCTGGAAAGGAGCTGAGAGGGTCTGTCCCCAGCTGTCATGACTGCAGATCACCACCCCTGAGTCCACCCTCAGTTCTTCTGCAACTGCCAGTCCTGCCCTGGCCTCAGGGCTCTGACCCAGGTGGACGGGGAAGCCCGGCCGGTGTGCAGTGGCCTTCTGGACGGGGGGCATTGTTTGGAAGAGTTCTCCAAGAGCAGCGTCCATGGGGGTCAGACGGAGCAGTCAAGGAAACTTTTCTAGAGGGGGTCCTAGAAGGCTGGGGAGGAGCTGGAGGGAAGAGGAGTGGGGGCCATGGGGAGCAGGAGGGAAGGGGTGAAGCTGGGGCGCAGCTGCCCAGGACTCACGCGCCTGTGCAGGGATCTGTGGAGAGCTGCTTCCTGGCATCAGCGTGCCCTTGTTTCACCTTCCCAGGCTTCTCAGCAGGAGGGCAGGGGGTGGGACTTCCAGTTCGTGCACCACCCGAGAGGCAGAGCTGGGCCCCAGAGCTTTAGAGAAGCTAGAGGACAGAGATCTTCTGAGGCCATTGCCATGGTCTGAGGCAGAGATGGCTCAGGCATGCCACATGCAGTGGATTTGGATGGGTCTAGAAGACTACAGAGGCCCCTGAGACCCTATAAATGATCCCATAGATTGCTGGCTGGGTCTCAGGCTGGAAGGGGTGGTGGAGGAGTCTATCTGGAGATGCTGCTTCTGTGGGGTCAGGGTCTGAGCTTGGGGCCCCTCAACCTTGCCCTGCATTTCCCAGATCCTGGAGGCAGGAGCTTAGGACTGGTCTCTCTCATTCACCACACACACACACGCGCGTGCACACGCACACACACTGTCTCCCTCTCCCTGTCTCTGGCTCTCTCTCCCTCTCTCTCATTCACTGGTTGGCCTCTCAGGCTCCCTAACTCTGTCCCCTGGGCCTGCAATGTCCCTGGCCTTTCCTAGGCCCCTGGCTGCCCATGAGAGCTGTGTTAGTGACACGGTGGCCCCCTGCCAGGAGCGGCTCCTGCTGCATCTTCCTGTCGCCGCCACCAGGCTAAATATAACCTGACACTGCACAGCCCTGGGCGGCTGCTCTGGAGACAGCCTCTCTGCCTGGGGGCGGACAGGCCGACTGGAGCCCCAGCCTCCTGCCCTCAGCGTGACTTTGGGCCTGTCCTGGGCACAGGTCCTCCTGCTCTGAACAAGGCAGGGAGGTGACCAGGTTGAGGATGGCTGCCTCCCTGAGGTCACCTTCCCTGCAGGGACCCAGCACCCCGCCTTGTTAGAGCTCTGGATGCTTCCACAAAGCCATCTGTCATCTCATCTGGCACCCAGTGCAGGAATCACTTGTCCCCGCAGTACCCGCAGGGAGCCTGAAGCTCAGGGAGGTGGGTGACCTGCCCACAGCCAGAGCAAAATAGAGGGAGCCCAGGAGCCATCATGGCTGTGGCAGAGTGGCTCGGCTCCCTGGGGCTCCTCCACCTGTCTGGCTTGTTCCCTCTTCTTCCCTCTTGCCCCGTGCATCGAACTGGGGTCCTGTTGGATGGGTGGTTCACTGGGGGCAGGTGCCAGGCGGGCGTGTCTTGTTGGTCATGGTGGCTCAACACTTCGCATGCATGGATGTGCTCAGTGATTTGCAGAGGGCTGGGAGGAGCTGCCTGGGAAGAAGCTGTGATGACACCTCATTTACAGAGGAGCGCACAGAGACTCTGACCCCAGAAGGTGTCCAAGGCCACTCAGGGCCATCTGCAGCCTCTTCTTCCCCACCTGGTGCTGACATGGGAGATAAGGCCTGTCCCTGCCACAGCCAAGTGTGGCTCCTGCCTGGGGCCTGGTCTAGGCCAGTGGTGCCCAGAGGTAGGGAATTGGGTGGAGCCCCTGACCTCAGATGGGTTGGGATACTGGGCAGGGACAGTGCCCCCCACCCCAGGTAGACTGCTGGGTGTGGATTGGCACCAAATGAAAGCAAGTCGGCGTTGTGTTCTGAGAAATGATGGTCACCTTCTGTGGCAGCAGGATGGCGCTGTACCTGCCGCTCCAGGAACGTGTCCAGGACTGGCTCTCCTGCTCTGCACTGAGCTGCATGGCCTCTGGAGGCCTGCTGGGTGGTTGGCCTGCCTGCCTCACCCGGGCCATTGGGCCCAAAGGCATGGGGGTTCTAAGGAACCATGGAGCCTGTGCGGGGATGGTTGCGTCCATGGGTGCCTCCCCTTTCAGAGGGCCCAGGAAACAGGTCTGGGCCAGGCAGGGGGTACCTTCTCACCCAAAGGGAGGTGTCTTCAGCCAGCTCTGGGGCTGAGGCTGGGGTGGGAGTGGGGTTGGGGCTGGGACTGGGGTGGGAATGGGGTCAGGGCAGAGTATTCTGGCATCAGCCACAGGAGCCAGGCTGGCCCTGGGGCCTCTCATTGCTAAGCTTCTTCCACCCTTGTTTGCCTCTCTTCTGTCTCAAGCTTATGGAGACCTGAAGCCAGGCTCTGAGCTTCACATATCTTAGGCCGTTTCACCCCCACAGCCCTGGGGGGTGGGCAGGATCACCCTGTGTTGCAGATGAGCGCCCCGGGGCTCTGGGCTGGTAAGTGACTGGCCCAAAGTCATTCTAACGCAATGTGCAGAGGCCACCTGACTCCACAGCCCATGCCCCCTCCCTTTGAGACTGGGAACTCTCTCCCCTGTTGCACCCCCTCCACCCTCCTTGTCTGTCCTGGCTGCCCCTTGAGTGCTCCAGTGTTGGCTGCCTCGGGAGTGTGGGCTGTGCCTGCCACGGAGTGGCTCTCAGCGGAACTGCAGACTGCAGCAGCTGGGTCCTTCGTCTCTGTCCTGGGGAGCTGGGCCACTGGCAGGAGCCAGGGCGAGTCGGAGGGAGAAGGGAGCAGAGCGAGGGCCTAGGGATCTGGAGTAGGTGGGCACCAGGGGCAAGTGAAGGCACTCCCACCCCCGCATAACCCAGCCAGCGGTGGGATGGCGTCTGACTGGGAGGCCTGGCTGAAGAGCTGGGAGCAGGTGATGTGGCAGTTTACAGAAGCTCCAGCTGACCCGGCAGGGTGGTCGGACGCAGTGCCTCCAAGAGCCCAGGCCTATCTGGGGCCCCACTTTCCTTCCTTCCACATCCCCTTGACGATCGCTAGATCTCCCCCGTCTCGGCCCCGGCCTTCAGGCAGGGCTCCAGTTCACATTTTTGGAATAACCAGGCCTTTGACAGGGTTATTTTGAAAGGAAAAATTTCTTGAATCTCGACAAAGGAAGACGACCAACAGACACTCCCCCCGCGCTCGCTCTCTCTCTCTCGCTCTCTCTCTCTCGTGTTTAGGTGTGAGGCACAGGCTCGTGCTGCGAGGTGGTGTATACCTAGAGTTTCTGTGACCCTGGCGAGGGGTTTTGAGATGTGGGGTCCAGGACTGGGTGGGCTTCAGAATGCCATTCTGGGCTCTCTTGCTGAGCAGCTTGAGCTGAAGAGGGGACGGGGTGCTGAGGTCTCAAGGTTGGAATTTCCGGGGCCCTGTGCTGGGGACAGAGCCTCCAGCCCATTCTGAAGGTTGGCTTCATCTTGGCTCCAGACTCTAGGTTTCTCTGAGGCAAGCTCCCTGGTGAGGACTTAGGTTCGAGGGCCTGGCTGGCTGTGGTCCCTGGGGTGGGTGCTGGGTCTCCAGGGCTAAGGCTCCCTGGTCTCCGGCCTCTCTTCAGTTCTGATGAGGCGCATCCCTGTTCAGGCCGCTGCCGGCCATCACCATATTAGGGCATAAACTCCAGGCAGGCTGTCTGGGTGCCAAATGGTCTCCAGCTGGGCCCAGCCCCCTGCAGCTTCCAGCACCACAGCTGTGTGTCAGAGGCCGGAGGTCAGGGGACAAGAGTGGCTGCTGCAGGGAGACCCAGACAGAGCCTCGGAGCTCAGGGCCCTTGGGCAGAGCTGTGAGCATCTGGAATGTGGTGAGTGGAAGGGCTGTGGGGTGGGGCAGAGAGCCCCTTCACCTAGTGCCATCCTGTTCAAGCTGGTTTCAGAGGACCTGGTTCCCCTAGATGAATCCCCAGCTGATTAGAATCCCTGAGCGTGGCCAGCATCTGCTGTGCATCAGGCCCTTCCCACCTGGCCTGCTCCCTGCCTCCCCAGCACACAGCCCCTTGGCCTTACTGACAGGCTTCAAGCACCAGCTCCAAGTCCCAGGGGTGGCGCCGCCTCCAAGTTACCGGCCTCTGTTGCTAGCCTCTCCCTTGACTCATAGCACCACCACCATCGCTCCTGCTGTGGGTTTGAGATCAGGAGTAGGGGTGAGCCAGGGAGGTTCTGGGAGGTAGAAAGGTGAGGAGAGGCTGGGTGTGGTGGCTCACACCTGTAATCCTCGCACTTTGGGAGGCTGAGGCGGGCAGATCACTTGAGGCCAGGAGTTCGAGACCAACACAGTGAAAACCCTGTCTCTATCCAAATATACAAAAGTTAGCTGGGTGTGGTAGCATGCAGCTATAGTCCCAGCTACTTGGAAGGCTGAGGCAGGAGAATCGCTTGAACCTGGGAGGCAGAAGTTGCAGTGAGCCAAGATCATGCTGCTGCACTCCACCCTGGGCGACAGAGTGAAACCCTGTCTCAAAAAACAAAACAAAACAAACAAACAAAAAAAAAAACAAAGGGAGGCTGGGTTGCTAAGATGGAGCGGGACTGCATGGTTCATCACCCTCGCCTCTCCCCCATGCCTGCAGCCTCCCTGTCAACATGGCCTGTCACTGACACCACCAGTCAGTGCTGGCCCCAGGGCGTATGACTCTAGGCGCTAGCCACTTCGGTGGGGACGGGAGACACTGGGAGGCAGAGAAGACAGCTGAGCAGAGGGGGAGCCGAGAGGAAGGAAGAGGCTCCCTAGGGAGAGTGGGAGATGAGGAGCCTGCCTGTTGGGTCCCTGGGGGGCCATAGAGGAGCCGGAGCAGGATGTTAACTGCCTTCTGGTTTCATTAAGGACTTCCTGTGAGCAGGAGGTTCTGAGCTTGGCCTTAGGTGGAACTGAGTGCTTGGCCTAAAAGGGGCTCCTTCAGAAATCGGCATGGGAGGGCGTGGGGCCCATGTGCTCAACAGGGAGCTGAGGGAGACCAGGTGCACTTGGCCTGGGGGACTGACCTCATCTGGTACAGGTCCTTTGGTGGACAGAGAGAGACTAGAAAAGAAAAAATCAAAGATCAAGAGAAATGCGAGGCGAGGCGAAGATGAAAGATCTAGAAGCAGTGCTTCTTAGACTCTTTGGTGAAGGATCAGTTTTCTTTAATGCTAATATGTTATAGGCTGGTACATCTGTGAAATACAAGAGCACATGCGTGGATATTATGGCGATGCCAAATTGCTATAAAGTTTTTGAAACTCTTGCTTTCAACGTCTGTCCTTGTCTTGTGTGCTGACACAACGGCTGGTGCTAATCTAGAGAGAACAGAGACAGAGACAGATAGTAACAGCTAACCGTCTGTAGTGTGCAGCATACGCCAGGCATTGCCTAAGCACTCAGCATGTGCTGACTTGGTTAATCTTTATAACTCGTAAGAAAAGAATTATATACACTATGTGTATCACAACATCATTGTGTATCCCATAAATATGTACAATTATTGTGTCAATTAAAAAGTTAAAAAAATTTTTAAAAGAAAAAATTATTCTTCTTCCCATTTTATAGATAGAAAAAATGAGGCACAGGGATGTTAAATAATTTAGGAAAAAATGCATAAGTGATTAAGTAGCAGATCCGGGCTATGAACCCAGAGATCGTAGGCCTTAAGTCTGTGGACTTAAGCACTGTGCTACAGCGCCTCATGTGAGGGAAAGGCAGAGGTGCTGGGAGGATATGAGGAAATGAGATAGGGAGGAAATGAGATCAAAGAGGGGAAAAAGGATCATAGCCAGCATGAGAGAAAGTGTACCTGGGAAAGAGCTAGATAAATCACACAGGCAGAGAGAGGGGTAGGGGAGTCCAGCAGCAACCAGCTGGGGCAGACAGATTGAGGGGAGCCATAAGGGTGGCAGGCACATGGCCGGGTGGGGGATCAGGATGGGAGATCCTGGAGAGGAAGGGCCATATGGGGAGGCAGAAGTGGAAGGGCCCACTTGGGCTCCAGGCTTTCTGCTCTGCCCACTGAGAGGGTGCCAAGGGGGCTATGTCCTCCCACTCCACAGGGAGCTGCTTCCTATGTCTGGTGGATGTGGTGCCCGTGAAGAACGAGGATGGGGCTGTCATCATGTTCATCCTCAATTTCGAGGTGGTGATGGAGAAGGACATGGTGGGGTCCCCGGCTCATGACACCAATCACCGGGGCCCCCCCACCAGCTGGCTGGCCCCAGGTAGGTGTACTTGCTTTAGGGCAGGCTCAGGGGTTCGTGGTCTTACTTCTCTGGGGCTGTGAGCTGTCCGAGGTCAACACTATGCAGGAAGGGAGGATGTAGTGGTTGGGTGGGGGGGGTCCCTTTGGCGGTGGGAAGTGAACCCTGTACCCTGAGGATGTGGCCTGGTTCCCCTGGCCCAGGATGGACATACAGGGGTGGAATGGCAGAGCCCAGAATCACAGGTCCTTGGCATGGGCTAGCACCGTTTCCTTAGCCTCACCTATAGGGCTTCCGATCCCAGCATCCCCTGGGAGTGGTCCTCTCTCTAGTCTGGCTTGAGCAGCCCAGGGGTGGGGAACATGACCACCTGGGAGCAGCTCCTTTGCACAGTAGGAAGCTGTGTCCCCTGGACTCAGCTCTGTGTAGTTTCTGCCATCTGGTCCTTGTTCATGGACTGGCCAAGTTTCCTGGGGGTCTGGGCTAGCTGAGGAGAGGCTTTGAGGGAACGCCCACCTGGGCTGGACCATCCCCTTGACAACAATGGCTCTGAGCCGCCGCCTCTGTCAGGACGCCCTCTTTGGCTTAATTTAAATCTTTCCCTCAGCATCATGACGAAAGTGCTCACCTCTTGGTTTCTCACGCTCTAAAATGACAGTGTCAGTAACACTGGCCCTACCTGTTCATCCGATGCCACCCTGAACGGCAGGGCCCCTGGCATTGCTTCGCCCACTTAGGCACAGGCCCCACCTACTGGCTATGTGACCTCCAGAGAGTGACATGACGCCTTTGTGGCCACACTTCCTCATGTCTAAAATGGGGACGCTGGCACCCAGCGGCCGGTGTGAGAGACAGGGATGATTTATGGAATCCGCCCTGAAGTGTCGCTTCAGATACGGCTCTTTATGATGACTGGATTCTAGAATGATTTTTGAGACTGAGGTCAAAATATTGTGCATGGGAGCGGGGATGGAGGGTTGCCCGTTCCCCTCTTTCCCTTACCCCGCGGCCGGGGCTCTATTTCCTAGGCCTTGCCCACTCCAGGGCTGCTCGCGGTCCCCACGGCCACATGCCTCTCCTCTTCCGCAGGCCGCGCCAAGACCTTCCGCCTGAAGCTGCCCGCGCTGCTGGCGCTGACGGCCCGGGAGTCGTCGGTGCGGTCGGGCGGCGCAGGCGGCGGGGGCGCCCCCGGGGCCGTGGTGGTGGACGTGGACCTGACGCCCGCGGCACCCAGCAGCGAGTCCCTGGCCCTGGACGAAGTGACGGCCATGGACAACCACGTGGCAGGGCTTGGGCCCGCGGAGGAGCGGCGCGCGCTGGTGGGCCCCGGCTCTCCGCCCCACAGCGCGCCCGGCCCGCTCCCATCGCCCCGCGCGCACAGCCTCAACCCCGACGCTTCAGGCTCCAGCTGCAGCCTGGCCCGGACGCGCTCCCGAGAGAGCTGCGCCAGCGTGCGCCGCGCCTCGTCCGCCGACGACATCGAGGCCATGCGCGCCGGGGCGCTGCCCCCGCCACCGCGCCACGCCAGCACCGGTGAGGGCGCCACGGGACCAGTTCCGCCCCAGTCCACGCTTCCTCGGTTGCCAGGCTTGCTGCATTCTCGGCCCTCAGCTTCCGACCTTTCCACTACGTCCTGGGTGCCTGGGAGATGGAAATCCCATTAAGCACTTATTTAATTCCATTAAGTGGCCTGTTGCGCTATTAAATGTCCATTCATCCCATTACATTCTTCCACTCCCAGAGCCCTCGTGGGCCCCTGGAGCTGGCTGTCCCGGGACGGCCTGGAGCAGGGATGCCCTGGGCAGGAGACGCGCCCGGCCTTGGAACACCACCTGGCCCCCTGCCTGCCAGTGTCCTGGGGCAGACCGTTTCCTCTTCCTCTTCCTGGTCACAGGGCTGTCTTCTGGCTGCTTCCTTAGAGTGGTGCGCGGGGTCTGACCTCCCTTGTTTCTTGTGACTCCCCTGGACTCCCAGGGACTCCTGACTGTGCAGGGCCTGGTCTCCACTCTTGGTCTGTGGGTGGCCTGCCTGGCCTGGGGCCTTCGGCCTGCTGGCCTGACCATGTTGCCTCTCCACCTAGGGGCCATGCACCCCCTGCGCAGTGGCTTGCTCAACTCCACCTCAGACTCCGACCTCGTGCGCTACCGCACCATCAGCAAGATTCCCCAAATCACCCTCAACTTTGTGGACCTCAAGGGTGACCCCTTCTTGGCTTCGCCCACCAGTGACCGTGAGATCATAGCACCCAAGATAAAGGAGCGAACCCACAATGTCACCGAGAAGGTCACCCAGGTAGGTGCCCAGCGACTGGGCTCTCTTCTCACCTTGGAGGAGCTTGGAGAGGGCGTGGGAGTGGGCTGTGGTCCAGAGCTGGGTGGAGGGGGCTAGCCAGTGAAGGCCTCTTGGAAGGAGGCAGACCTGAGGGCTGGGGTTGGCGATCTCTTCCAGAGCCGGGGTTGTGGGAGAGGGGACAGTCCGAAAAGTTCTGGAGAGGGGCCTGGAGGGGCCTGGGGAAGGGCTGGGGACAGCAGATGGGGAGGATTGGTGGATGGGGTGCGTGCCTTCAGGGCACAGAGTGAGGACAGGGCAGTTGAGGCTGGGGGCATGAGAGGGCCAGTAGCAAAGCGGGAAGGCAGCCTGAGGGACGTGAAACGTCTGGCTGCAGGCTGTGTGAAGGGAGTACTAGGGGCCACGTCAACTGGGAGGCTTCAAATGAGAAGGGGTCACAGAGGTCAAGGACAGGAGGGTCCTGATTCTTCTAGGCCAAGGTGATGCGCCAGGCAGAGGGTGGGCCTCAGTCCTGTGGGGATGGCCAGGATGACCTCGAAGGGCCCAACTATGTCCCCAAAGCATGGGAGAAGCAAGTTTTCTTCTCATGGGGAGGAGATTGGATGGTGGTTGGTACAAAGATATGGGTCAGGTCCCTGAATCCTGGACCAGAGAAGACCCCTCAGCCTTGGAGGCATTAGCCAGCCTGGTCTTCTGTCCCCTCCTGGGTTTGGGGTCCTCCTGGCAGCAAGAGGACCTGCGACCCCTCCATGGCCTCATCCACCCCACACCTTAGCCTTTGGGGGCTAGGGGTGGGTGGATTAGGAGTGTGGATACCTGCAGGGAGTGAGAAGCCTGGGATAATATGGGGGACTCCTGTCCCAAGCTGTCCCCTTCTGCCCCTTCCACAACAGCTGCCTGGGTTGGCCCATGTGAGGGAGCTGCCCTGCTACCTTGGCAGCCTCCTGGCCCTGCTCCCATCGCCTGGCTCTCTGGGTCCCCGCCAGGTCTCCAGCCCATTGGCCTTGACTCCAGAACATTCCCCCTTGCCCCAGGCCCTTATCTGGCCGCCTCCCCCTCTCTCCCTCCTCCCTTGCCCCTCTCTTGGTTCCCACCTGAGCTCCTGGCATCTGCCCTGCTCCTGTCCCTGCTGCATGTGCCCGTGAGTTGCGGTGGGTCTGTGCGTGTGCGCCTGTATGTGTTGGCAGGCGTGTGTGTTCCTGCCAGTCACCAGCAGTCTCTCCATCTCTGGGTGTCTCTGTCTGACTCTGGCTGGCTCAGCACTGGACCGGCTGGGCGGGGGTGTCAGGGAGACCATTAATCTGCGGTGACAGGCCCGGCTGCTGGCGGAGGGGGAGGGGCTCAGGCTGCGGGAGCGCCGCTGCAGGAGCCCGGGCAGGCTGCGGGGGAGGGGGCCGCTGGCCGGGCACCGGCGGGGCGGGGGAGCCCAGTGTGGCGGGGTGGGGGTGGGGAGGAGGAGGGGCCGGCTGGAGGAGCCGAGGTTCCGAGTGCGGCCGCTACTGGGCTGGCGGGCGGGCAGAGCGCGGCACCCTGGCAGCAGGGCCCACACCACGGGGCCATGGGCAGTTTGAGCCAGGCAGGCCGCTGTCCATGCTTACTGCCAGGGTGACCCCAGCCCCGGGGCCCAGCCCCAACCACCCTGGCTTCATGCCAGAGGCTGCCCTGGCTGCCAGTCCGCCAGCCTCGGGGGTGCAGCCTGGGCTGGGACTGCTGCTGGGGTGCAGGTGAGGCACTGGTCGGGCCCTCAGGCCCCAGGGCAGGCAGGCTGCAGGGTGCCAAGTCGTCCATGGCGGCCCCAGCTGGGAAGGCGAGCAGGACAGGGGCTCTGTGGCCCAGGGCCCAGAAAGGCCGGGTGAAGCGGGCAGTGCGCATCTCCAGCCTCGTGGCCCAGGAGGTAGGTGACACCCGGTCCTTCCTCTTCTTTCTGGGGCTGGGGCACTGAGACAGGTGGCTGGCCCGAGGGCTCTGGCTCCAGGCTGGGGAGAGGGCTGCTGGGAAGCAGGAGGCTTTGGGAGCCATGGGGCCTGGCCCTGCTCACCCGCGCTTGGCTCCTGCTCTCATTCCCTCCCAGGCTGGGCTTACATAGTTTCCCTTGCCGGGACTTCCCCTCCCCTGTGGCTGCCATGGCCCACAGTCCTAGAGCTCAAAATGCAAAGTGGGGAGATGACAGGAATGAGACGGCTGCCCAGAGAGATGGTGGGGAGGCAGAGTGGGGAGAAGGAGCCCACGGGCAGGACCGTGAGAAGCCGGCAGGCAGCAGCTGGGCCTGGCGTGGAGGCACTGGGGCTCCCTTGCTCTATGTGCTGGGGTTGGACCCGGTGGGCAAGGGAGGCTTGTGCTGTTGTGGGGGGTCGAGGAGGCTGGAATATGCGGAAGCCACTGTGTGGGTGGTGAGCGTGCGCTGGGCGAGGCACCTGGCTCATCTCTTCATGGGCGGCCGACGCGTGGTGGCTGGGCCATGCACTACTCCGTTGCCTCCTGGGAGCCATCCAGCAGCTCTCTTGTCAGAACCTGGGGTGGGCTTGGGCCAACAGTGGAGGAGGAGTGGGGGGTGGCTCAGGGCTGAGTCTGGGAATCCCATCCCTGCCCCCGCCGCCCCACACCTGAGCATTCTGCCTTGGCTCATACGCTCTTTCCAGTTGGGGGACAGGTACAGGTAGGTCTTCCCACCCACGGCTGAGGAGCCAGGGTTTGGCTTAAGCAAGCCAGCTTCAGTATTCTATAGGACAACAGGCTTGAGGGGACAGACCTGGCGCAAGGCCATAGGTGAGCTGGTGGCTGAAGAGCTGGGACTGGCCCCTGTCAGGACGAGGTGTGCCCCGTGCACGTGTGAGTTTGTGCCCTGAGGCCATGTTGCTCATGCTGTGTGCAGACTCAGGGGTAGGGTAGGGTCACTGCTGTTAGGGGTGGTCCTGACACCTCCGCCCAGAGGCTTGACCTCTCAGGCACAGAGAAGAGTCCTATCCAGGGGCAGCTACCTTCTTCGGCCCCCTTGTCAGCAGGGGCCTGGCTAGTTGTTTTTTTTTTTTTTTTTCCAGTCCCCACTTGATCACTGAAGGGCCACCCACCCGTGGGCAATTGCTCTGCCTTAAGGAGCTGGGCACGCAGCAGGTAGAGCAGAAATGGAGCCTGGGAGCCTGTCCATGTGTTCCCTCCCTGCCCGAGGCCTCAGCTGCTCCTGCAGCCCACCTGGTACCTCTGGAGGCCCTGTGTCCACGCCAGGGTGGTCAGATCTTTCACTACGACCCGTCTTAACTTCTAGTTATTTCCTCTAAGGAAATGTTCTCCAAGCAGCGCCATCTGTGAAGGTGTCTTGGGCAAGCCCAGCTTGAGTATGAAGGAGTCTTTGGGACTCATCCACTAGAGCCTCCCCAACCCAAAAGCCTGAGGCTGTGGGGGCCTGGGAGTTGGTGCTTCTGGGAGCAGGGCCAGCACCTCTGGAATTCATGGGGGCTGGGCAAGGCCTTGGGTTCAGCTGGCTGCCCAGGGATGGCAGGGAGAGCTTGGGGAAGGGGCTTTTGGGTTGAGCTGCACGTCTGAGAGAGGATTCTAGGGAGACCCAGAAGCTTCTGGGATTGTGGAGAGGCTGGCCGGAGCTCTTCTTAGTTTGCCTTGGGAGCAAGAGGGATGTGCGTGCGGTCACTGGGTCCGGATGGCCAGCCTGCCTCTGTCTGATGAGTGTGAGTGTGGAGGAGGCAGAGTGTGAGCTGGCACAGGGGCTGTGTGTGTCACTGCTGAGCAGTCCCTGTGTGCACATCCCTCTGTGTAAGCTGGGTGCCATCTCCTCTCAGCTGGGCTGGGTCTTCTTTGTCCCTTTGTAAGGGGGTGGGAAGATGAGGACTGTGGGCTGTCCCTGACCCGTGTGGAGAGGGGTCTGAGGGAGCGAGGTATACAAGTGAAGGCGGGGAGTGTCTTGGTCTTTCCTCATCCTGGAAGGCCAAGGGACCCAAGACTGGTTGCCTGGTGTCCTCGGGCCTGTAGCATGAAGACAGGCTGGTTGGAACTGCAGTGACCACCAGTCAATGGATTGGGACTATGGCTCCTGGGGCCGCTGCCTAGGCTGGGAGCTGTTGTCCTTGGAACCCTTTCTGGTCTGAGACTATGGCGTGTGTGGTTGGGGGTGTGGGCCAGCGTCTCAGGACAGTCACAGCGGCAGGTCTGCATCTGCATTGCCGGTGGGGAGCAGCACTGGGTGTTCCTGCTGAGTGTCCTGAATCAACGTCTGCCGGGAACTGTTGGAACTGTTTGGAGCCAGTCCTGTGCTGTGTGTCATTTTGGGAACCATGATGCCCAAACCTGGGGGTGGCCGTTTGCTGTGGTCGCTTGGCTGAGGGGTGGGCATTCTGATGGAAACATTTTTGGCCTTCTGCTCACTCTGCTTGGCCCCGGCAGAGATGTCATTGCTCCTGCCCCCGAGGTCCCGTGGCCTGCCTCACCCATGCTTCCGCCTTCCCCGCTTGCAGGTCCTGTCCCTGGGCGCCGACGTGCTGCCTGAGTACAAGCTGCAGGCACCACGCATCCACCGCTGGACCATCCTGCATTACAGCCCCTTCAAGGCGGTGTGGGACTGGCTCATCCTGCTGCTGGTCATCTACACGGCCGTCTTCACACCCTACTCGGCTGCCTTCCTGCTGAAGGAGACGGAAGAAGGCCCGCCTGCTACCGAGTGTGGCTATGCCTGCCAGCCGCTGGCCGTGGTCGACCTCATCGTGGACATCATGTTCATCGTGGACATTCTCATCAACTTCCGCACCACCTACGTCAATGCCAACGAGGAGGTGGTCAGCCACCCCGGCCGCATCGCCGTCCACTACTTCAAGGGCTGGTTCCTCATCGACATGGTGGCCGCCATCCCCTTCGACCTGCTCATCTTCGGCTCTGGCTCTGAGGAGGTGGGGTTAGCAAGGAGGCAGGTGGTGCGGGGAGAGGAGAGCCCAGGAAGGTGGTGGGAGGTAGTGGGGTGGAGAGGGTGGCGAGGAGGACAGAGAAAAAGAGAGAGAGAGAGAGAAAGAGAGAAAGACAGTGGGAGAGAGACATGGTAGCAAGGCAGCTGCAGAGGCATGGTGGGTACCCCAGCAAATCTATGCTCCTCCGCTCCATACAAGCTCCTCGCAGGTTGCAGAGGGCCACACAAGACACCTTTTTTTCTATTTCATCCACCCCAAGGGGCCATTATTTTGTAGCTACACCAAAGTGCCCTAGAAGCTGGTGGGAGTGGGCAGGCACCCTAGAGTGGTCACTGCACCTTTCAGTGCCCCTGTTTCCTCATCTGCACTATAGGGGCTGCCTCGGTCCCAAAGCCAGCACTAAGATTAATGAGACACGTGTGCTGGGTCCAGCGTGGGCTTCAACTCTTAGGACGAGGTTCTAGGATGTCTTTGAGGATCTGACCTCTGATGCCTGCTCTGAGGGCCACAGCACCTCCCCTCCTCCCTTGCCCCGTCAACGGAATGTGCCCCTTCCCTGTCCCCCAGCTGATCGGACTGCTGAAGACTGCGCGGCTGCTGCGGCTGGTGCGCGTGGCGCGGAAGCTGGACCGCTACTCAGAGTACGGCGCGGCCGTGCTGTTCTTGCTCATGTGCACCTTCGCGCTCATCGCGCACTGGCTGGCCTGCATCTGGTACGCCATCGGCAACATGGAGCAGCCGCACATGGACTCCCGCATCGGCTGGCTGCACAACCTGGGCGACCAGATAGGCAAGCCCTACAACAGCAGCGGCCTGGGCGGCCCCTCCATCAAGGACAAGTATGTGACCGCGCTCTACTTCACCTTCAGCAGCCTCACCAGTGTGGGCTTTGGCAACGTCTCTCCCAACACCAACTCAGAGAAGATCTTCTCCATCTGCGTCATGCTCATTGGCTGTGAGTGTGCCCAGGGGCGGGTGGCGGGGAGAGCCCACGGTGGAGGAACCCAAGTTGGAGGAAACTGAGGCTGCTAGCCGGGTCAGAGTGAGGACCCTGGGACTTAGAGACTCCAGGGGCCACCATCGTGACATGGTTTGGGGGCTGGGTCACCAGGGCGGGGACTACTGAAGGGTGGGGTGTGCTGGAATGCAGATGTACAAGGGCATCTTGTGGGCATGTCGATGCTGAGACTGAGACACTGACCTGGTGCGGGGCCCGAGCAGGGTCCCTGTGGGGGGGTGGGGTTCCCGCAGAGGCTGACAGCCCCACGTGCCCACGCCCCCAGCCCTCATGTACGCTAGCATCTTCGGCAACGTGTCGGCCATCATCCAGCGGCTGTACTCGGGCACAGCCCGCTACCACACACAGATGCTGCGGGTGCGGGAGTTCATCCGCTTCCACCAGATCCCCAACCCCCTGCGCCAGCGCCTCGAGGAGTACTTCCAGCACGCCTGGTCCTACACCAACGGCATCGACATGAACGCGGTGAGGCCACCAGGGCGTGGCCAGTGGGTGGCAGGCTGGGAAGAGTAGGGTGGCATAGGAGAGCCTCTTGGCACAGCAAGCAAGTCTCAGGTGGTCACAGTCAGTAGTAAGAAGGACCCTGGAGGCATGTTGCCCCTTTTTGTCCGTGAGGAAACGGAAGCCCTTGGAACCCCTTCTCTGGAGAGCTCCCCTTTTGGGGTAGGAGCTATATGTGACATAGGCGAAGGGGTTAAATCCTCACGACAGCCCAGGGCGGGAATGGTCTATGCCTTACAAATAAGAACGTGGAGGTCTAGAGCCCAAGGGTGCTCAGCCAGGGGTGCTGAAGCTGGAGTGGGGTTTCAGGTCCTTCCCAAGACACTGGGCCACCTGATGCTTCTGAGATCTCCCAGGCCTGGAGAATGAGATTTCCCTGACATGGAGGGGTGGCATGGTGGAGTGGAGTGTGGGTCGGGGGGTCCCAAGGGAGGGTGTGCTGAGCTGCCCCACCCCGCCCCCAGGTGCTGAAGGGCTTCCCTGAGTGCCTGCAGGCGGACATCTGCCTGCACCTGAACCGCTCACTGCTGCAGCACTGCAAACCCTTCCGAGGGGCCACCAAGGGCTGCCTTCGGGCCCTGGCCATGAAGTTCAAGACCACACATGCACCGCCAGGGGACACACTGGTGCATGCTGGGGACCTGCTCACCGCCCTGTACTTCATCTCCCGGGGCTCCATCGAGATCCTGCGGGGCGACGTCGTCGTGGCCATCCTGGGTATGGGGTGGGGGGCGGGCACTGGCCTGGAAATGCCCTCTGCAGCCTCGAGAGGTGTGAGCCCTCTGACTGTGCAGTCACTGGGGCTGTGGACCTGGGACTGCCTGCAGGGTCACTGGGCTCCTTTAATTCATCTGAACTCAGGCCCTCCAAGCAGGGCCATGAAGAGGAGCCCCATGTGGGGTGGGGCTGCTGAACTCTGGCGTTCCCACATTCTTCCCCTTCAGGATCCACCACAAACAGACACCTTTTGCTTCCTTAAAGTAGGATCAAATCTAGATCCTCCAGCCTGGGCAGTAGAGGAAGAAATGCTAGCCTGGAAGCTGGGCATTTGGTTTCAGTAAGGGCCGTGTGGTTCCCTGCAGCCTCATGCCCAGCCCCATGACATATCCAAAGCGAAGGGAGTCCTGCCCCCTCTCCCCACTTCCTTTCTACCCTGCCTGTGCACAGGGGGTGGGTTGTTGGTGTGTCTGGACACTGAGGACCTTCCTCCCCTCTGCCTATCCTTCCCTTGGCCCCGCGTGCCTCAGGGCAGATAGAGCAAACTCTTTCGACCATGGTTTATGGTAGGACATTGTAGATTCTGTTTCTCAGCTCTGTACAAACACAAATACACACTCCCACACAACTAAAATCAAAGTTTCACTACGTAACACTGGGCCTTATTACATGTGGTACATTCTAGCATTTCTGTTTTGGTGTGTTGTAAGATTAATGTATTTTTTTTTTTTCAATAAAAAAAAAAAAAAAAAAAAAAAAAGCTGGTTTGATTCACCACTGTGTTCTGATCTTTGGTTTGAAGAACATTGCTTACAAGGGTGCAGTGATTGGCTGAGAGGGTGTTTGGGACATGGGGTTTGTGGTAGTCCTGCTGGCTGGGTCTCATTTGCTGGGAGACCCTGGGCTCCTGGCCCCTTCTGCCGGCCCCTCTGGCACTGTCCTGCCTGCTAGGAGCTGAGGGAGGGTGGGCTGGCAAATTGCTTCCCTGGTTGTGTGGGTTGGGGGCCAGCTGGCAGGCGACCCAGCTGAGGGGACATGCTTTGCCTGGGGTGGGGATGCCAGGAGAAGGTGCCTGCTGCCTGGATGCCACCCCCCGGGGCTGAGCTCCCTGTCCTCTCCATGGCCTCCAGGGAAGAATGACATCTTTGGGGAGCCTCTGAACCTGTATGCAAGGCCTGGCAAGTCGAACGGGGACGTGCGGGCCCTCACCTACTGTGACCTACACAAGATCCATCGGGACGACCTGCTGGAGGTGCTGGACATGTACCCTGAGTTCTCCGACCACTTCTGGTCCAGCCTGGAGATCACCTTCAACCTGCGAGATGTGAGTTGGCTGCCCTGAGCTGGACCCCATCCTCCTGCTTCCAGCTGTGTGGCTGCCCCTTTGCTGTGTGACATTGAATGTGATGCTTCTCTGTCTCAGTTTCCCTGTTTGTCAAATGGTATCATGGAGCAGGCTATAAAAGTCCCAAACTCGTCCTTGCCTGGGGCAGAGGTCACACTGGGGGCAGGGAAGGGTTTCCCTGGAGCTGGGGCGCCCAGCCCTACTTTTTCTGTATTAAGGAGGGAGCTTGGGGCCTGACCCTGGTGGGGCAGGAGAGCACGGAAAGGGCCCTGATACTGATTTTGGTTCCAGACCAACATGATCCCAGGCTCCCCTGGCAGTGCGGAGTTAGAGGGTGGCTTCAGTCGGCAACGCAAGCGCAAGCTGTCCTTCCGCAGGCGCACGGACAAGGGTGAGGCGGGGGAGGGGAGGAAAGGGGAGGGCGGGGCCAAGGTGAGGCTGGGAGCTGGAAGGCGGGGCGCGCCGTGTCTGCTTTACCCAGGCCTCAGACCTTCCCATCCCTTCCTCCAGTGTGCCCACTCCACACCCCAGCTGTCCAGATGCTGCCCATCTTTCAGGGCCCCTGCAGCTGTCACCTCCTCCAGGAAGCCCTCTTCCACCCTCCAGGGCAAGCCTAGGGTTTTTGGACCTCACAGGGCTGTGGTCTCTGAGCGCTGCCCTGAATCGATGAGGAGGAAAGGAGGAAAGAACATAGGACAAAGGAGGGCCAGGGAGCCAACAATGGGGCTGAGGCCCCGCAGTCCCAGAGATCCCCGAACACCCAAAGCACCATTACCGGTGCTTGGGCAGTCAGGGGGTCCTGGGAGTTCTTGGTCGGCTTGACAGTGGGTGCAAGATAGCAGAAGCAGCAACTGGGGAGAAACCAGGGCGTCCTGCCCAGTCCTCTTCCGGGCTCGCTCCTGTTCCCTCCTCCACCCTTGCCCCCTCCTCTCCGCTCCCCTCCCCTCTCTGAGGCCCATTCTCTGTTTCCCACAGACACGGAGCAGCCAGGGGAGGTGTCGGCCTTGGGGCCGGGCCGGGCGGGGGCAGGGCCGAGTAGCCGGGGCCGGCCGGGGGGGCCGTGGGGGGAGAGCCCGTCCAGTGGCCCCTCCAGCCCTGAGAGCAGTGAGGATGAGGGCCCAGGCCGCAGCTCCAGCCCCCTCCGCCTGGTGCCCTTCTCCAGCCCCAGGCCCCCCGGAGAGCCGCCGGGTGGGGAGCCCCTGATGGAGGACTGCGAGAAGAGCAGCGACACTTGCAATCCCCTGTCAGGTACTCCAGGCGTGGGCAAGGGAGGACCTGGGTGGTGGGCGAGGGAGGACTGGGTTGGGCAGTGGCGGGGCGTCTACCCCGCTCACCCGGCTCTGCTTTCCGGCTGCAGGCGCTTTCTCGGGAGTGTCCAACATTTTCAGCTTCTGGGGGGACAATCGGGGCCGCCAGTACCAGGAGCTCCCTCGATGCCCCGCCCCCACCCCCAGCCTCCTCAACATCCCCCTCTCCAGCCCGGGTCGGCGGCCCCGGGGTGACGTGGAGAGCAGGCTGGACGCCCTCCAGCGCCAGCTCAACAGGTGAGGGAGTGCAGGTGGGGTGTGGGGGCATGCCCTGGAGTCTGGTCCAGCTCCTGGCGGCAGTGTCTGGTAGAGGGAGAGGGCCTGTCTGTGTGCAGCAGCTGGATCCCCTTCTTCCATTCCCAGCCAAACTGGGGGCTGCCACACCTCTAGCGCAGAGGGCCTGGGTTGACCAGCTGCCCCCCCCCCCTCCTCTTCCCCACTCCCGGCGGAGGCTGTCACTGGTGTCCCCACTTCCCTGAGCATCCCCTGCTTCCTGCCCCAGGCTGGAGACCCGGCTAAGTGCAGACATGGCCACTGTCCTGCAGCTGCTACAGAGGCAGATGACGCTGGTCCCGCCCGCCTACAGTGCTGTGACCACCCCGGGGCCTGGCCCCACTTCCACGTCCCCACTGTTGCCCGTCAGCCCCCTCCCAACCCTCACCTTGGACTCGCTTTCTCAGGTAAGCTCCAGCCCTGCTTCCTCGATGTACCCCTACCCACTTGTTCCCCGATTCCAGCCCAAACCTGCTTTGCTGCCTTTCTGCTGGGCTCTGTGGCCCAGCCTCCCTGAACTTTGTCTTGCCCTCCTCCCATCCCTGTTCTCCTGGAGGAAGGCTGCCTCGGGAGCTGCAGGCTCAGGGTAGGGCAGGAGAGTCCCCCGTCCAAAGCCCCTAGACAGCTAGGTGCAGGGAACCTGTAGGCTAAGTGGCCCGCAGCTTCATTCCCCTAGCGTCCACAGCCTCCACCGCTAGACCCCTGAGCATCACCTGAAGAGCCAGCTCCAACTGTGGCGCCTGTGTCTCAGCCATGGGTGCTCTCCAAGGAGAACTGACTGAACCTGAGGCCTGGAGATGCAGGCTGCATGCCAGAATGTCTAGAGACAGGGTCCCGGGTCCCTTCTGTGAGCGACACTCCCTTGTCTCACTCTCCTGCCCATCTTTGCCTTTGGCACTGGCTGTCACAGGGTCATCTTGAGGGTGCCTGGCATTTCCCAGGGTGTAGAGGTCAAGCCTCCAGGGGAGGACTTCCTGGGCCTGCTTTGCCCCCTCTGTTAGAGGTGGGCCTAGGTTGCCCCTTGTCCTCTCCAGGGTGGACCTGCATGTTCCTGGCCTCTGCAGGATGGCGGTGTCTGTGCCACCCTCTGTGTCCATGGGGACTCCTCTGGCTGCCAGAGGCGGCCTGGGATCTGCTCCCTCCCCCCTTCCCTTGGCATCCGCTACCCCCTCCCATATGCTGCCTGCTCCTGTTTGCAGACACCAGGGCCCACGTCAGCAAATGTGCCAGTCTCCCTTCACAGCCGCCCCCGCAGAGCTCTCACCAGCAGACGCTCAGCACCCACAAACCCCTCCCGCCTGCCCCAGCCCTCTCCCTGGCCTTCAGATGCCTGGCCGTCAGCCTGCCTCTGTTTCTAGGTCTCCAAGTTCTTTCTGGATTGCAGGAAAGAATCCTGTCTCTTTTTCTGTCCCAGCTTCTGTCCCAACACGGAGACTGCTTATTCCAGGTTGGGTTGGGCTCAGCGGCCACCTATCCTCAGGAAGAGACAAGGGCCTAGGGTTTTCCCTGCTCCCAGCTCTCTCGTTTGGCTCCTGCTCTTGGAGAGTGCCTTTCTCTACTTCCCACCTTGGTGCCTTCCCTTGGTGGCCCCTGTCCTGCTCTCACTACCTTGGCTCTTCTCCTTGTCCCCTCCAGCTTCTCTGCCCACCTGACTCTCCTCTTGGCCCTCCTATCCTCCTGTCCAATCTCTGTCCCCAGCTTCTCTTGCCCCTTTCCCTCCCATTCCTCCTCCTCCATAGCCTCTGCGCCTGCCCATGCTGTGTGTATTGCAGGTTTCCCAGTTCATGGCGTGTGAGGAGCTGCCCCCGGGGGCCCCAGAGCTCCCCCAAGATGGCCCCACGCGACGCCTCTCCCTGCCGGGCCAGCTGGGGGCCCTCACCTCCCAGCCCCTGCACAGACACGGCTCGGACCCGGGCAGTTAGTGGGGCTGCCCAGTGTGGACACATGGCTCACCCAGGGATCAAGGCACTGCTGGGCCGCTCCCCTTGGAGGCCCTGCTCAGGAGGCCCTGACCGTGGAAGGGGAGAGGAACTCGAAGGCACAGCTCCTCCCCCAGCCCTTGGGACCATCTTCTCCTGCAGTCCCCTGGGCCCCAGTGAGAGGGGCAGGGGCAGGGCCGGCAGTAGGTGGGGCCTGTGGTCCCCCCACTGCCCTGAGGGCATTAGCTGGTCTAACTGCCCGGAGGCACCCGGCCCTGGGCCTTAGGCACCTCAAGGACTTTTCTGCTATTTACTGCTCTTATTGTTAAGGATAATAATTAAGGATCATATGAATAATTAATGAAGATGCTGATGACTATGAATAATAAATAATTATCCTGAAAAGACTCCAGTGGTGCTGGGAGGGTGTAACTGTTACTTGCTGTATCCTGTGTTCATGTCTGGACATGTACAGGCGTGCCTGCGCAGGAATCTGGGTCTGTCTGCAATGCCCAGGCCCACGGGGCTGCCCCTATATCTAGGTCTGGGTGTGTGCAGTGGGGGTGCTCCCTGGGGGCTGACACAGGTCATCTCCAGGGAGACAGAATCTTGTCTCTGTAGGGCCCTGGATTCAAGATAACCACCCCCTGGACCACATGCATTTAGAGGCAGTCCTGATGGGACACTGACCTGGCATCTAGCCCTTGAGGGCCATGTGCCTCTGCTGGGCAGGGCACCCTGGCTCCCACAGCAGGCTTCACACTGACTGTGGAAGCAGCCCTGCACTTGTCTCCCTCACCCGGTTCCTGAGCTCACGTTGACCCTAACCTGAAATTGGTCTGAGTCCTGGCCCCACCCCCACCCACAACTTAGCCTTATCTTGTCCAGTACAACTGGGCCCTGGCCACACTAGTGACCCCAGCCCTGACCAGAGCTCACTTGGTGTCTGGCTGCAAATGGACCTCACTTGTATCACCTTGGTCCCCTGTAGTCCTGGATCTCAAGAGGAGCTTCCTGACGAGGGTACAACCTTCAGGGTGACTCATTCCCATGACTGGGGAGCAAGGCAAGGCAGACATCTTGGGGACAGTGAAGGGTGTGTGTGCAAGTGCCTGCTTGTGCCTGTGTGTGTGTACGTGTGTGTGTGCGTGTGTGTGTGTGCATGTGCTGCTGGGCTCGTGAGGACACACGACCCCCAGAGGAATGCAGTGCAATGACCGCGGCTGGTGTGGAGAGCCAATGGGTGGCGGGCAGGCTGTGCCCAGCCGGGCCGGTTTGCAGGCGGGGAGCTGCCAAAGGCCTCCAGAGACCTCAGAGCAGCTTCTCACTGAGCCCTCAAAACCTCTGGAGGTGGATTTGTTGACGGTTTTAAAGATAACTATGCCGTTCTCACTGCCCATGCCTGGGTGGGGCAGGTGTTGGTCTCTGAGCAGCCTGGAAGGTTCCCTGTGCCCGGAGCAGGGAGGAGAGAAGGAAGGGATCTCCCCCTTTCCAGGGCCTGGGAGAGACAGGGAGAAGGAAGAGATCCACACACAGGTCAGAGGGGAAGAGGGTTGACAGGCATGCCGGGCAGAAAAGACAGGTTTGTGCATCAGCATCTGTCCCATGCATGTACACACATACACATGCACATCAGGATCTGTCCCACACATGTACACACATGCACATGTGAGTGTGAGCTTGCTTCTGCTCATGGTTTGAAAGTTTAACACAGGCCTTCCTGGTTGGTTGATGTGACTGTCACTGCAGGTGGGGGTCTAGCTGGGGTGGCCTAGATTTGGTGTCAATGGGGTGTGGCTCTGCTTATGGACTCTGGAGCCCAGGGCAGGAGACAGACCCAGGCAGCGGCTTATGGGGAGCAGTGAAGGTACACACAAAACTCAATGCTCTTCGCATGCTGGACTGTAAGCTGAGCCAAGTCCTTGCTCCCTGGTGCTGTCTCATCCTTGTCATGGTCCGCCCTTGTCCTTAGAGTGCCTTCATCCTGGGAGTCTGCCTGATGCCCACTACTCCGTGTCCAGCAGCCGGACTGGGTGTTGGGGGGCACAGAGAGGACAGGAAGAAAGGGCCTTTGCCTCCCTCCTGGCTTTGTAGCAGAGGTGCCACTGGTTATTTCTTTGCGGTACCATGCCAGCACCATGGTCAGCTGCCTTCCCCTAGGTGAGGGCCCTGCCTGGGCATTGGCGTCTGGTGTGGATTTTGGTGCTCCTGAGGAGTGGATGCGTGTGTGGGAGTGTGCATGTGCCTGCGCTCGGGATGGGGTCTGGGCCCAGCAGAGGGCAACCTGTCCATGCTGGTCCTCGATAAAAATACATAGGTGACCCAGAGTCAGTTGTTCAGTCTGGATGGGCCAGGCTGTCCAGATGCTCCTTGCCAAGTCCCTGCCAGGACTCCCCTGCCAAGGCTGGAGAGTGGGTGAGGAGCAGTCACAGTGGCTGCATTTGCCAGGTGGTCCCTGGGTCCGGTCTGCAGCTGGGTGCTCTGCCCTTGTGTCCTGAACCCCTACTCTAGCGGAGGGCATGTTAGCATCCACATGAGGACAGTCATTTTCTGGCTGGTCTGGTGACTGGCTGGAGGTCGCATCCCTAGTCGGTGGCAGGTGCGTCTGACTTCAGATTCTCCCCACCCATCCTCCGGCCTGCACTGTCCAGCCACAGGCAGCTCTGCTCCCTGGCTCCTCCCCTCACTTGAGCTCCCAGAGCGACAGGAAGTTTGGTGGTGAGGATGAGGGCAAGCTGTGGTGGTGCAGTCCCTCCCTCCTGCAGGGCTGGGCACCTGGCTGTTAAGGGCCTGTCATCTAGGGCTGAGGGTTTTCCCAAACCAAGAGAGCCAGAGGGTGGGGTGGGAGCTGGAGGGGCTGTGGCAGGAGAGGAAGGGATCTATGCGGTTGTCAACACCTGGTAGAAGCCTGGCGCGGGGTTCCAAGCTGGAGTCTCGTTAGGGGCTGGGAGCAGAAATGGAAGGGGGAGGGCGGCGCCGCCTCTCTTGCCTCCACCTCCATGCTCAGAGCTCCAGGTGCGGAGGGATGCCCAGCCTGCCTGTCCAGGTGCAAGCTGGTTTCCAGCACCTGTCCTTACCTGAGATCTCATCCCCGCTCAGCCGGGCAGTGGCAGCTCTCACATTTCATTGACAAATAACAGCAATGGATATTTCCTGAGCATGCCCTTTGCGGCAAGCATTATTCCAGCCACCTGAAACCAAAGCCCCAGAGACTGAGTGACTCGCCCAAGCATACCCCGCTCCTCAGAGTGGAGCTGGAATGTGAGCCCAGGTGGTCTGAGTCATACGCCTGCTGGTCCTGAAGGGACAGATGGGACTTCTCCCCCTTGCCTGAAGGACAAAGCCCTCCATGCCCGTTTTGCACAGAGGTTCTCATCTTTCTTTCTAGACTCACCTGCCCTCTCCCCTCCCTGCCGTGTGCCCTGTGCTGCAGCCATGCGATCTTCCGTCCTGTTAACCATGTTCTTGCATCTGTCCATCTTGCCCTCTTCTTGTGATGCAGACTCCTTCATCCTTGGTGTGGAGATACCCTTCTATCTTCCCAGTCCTAGCGTGGACGTTGCTGATCCTGAGGCCTTCTGCAGGCTTCTCAGCCAGTTGCGGCACTCACTGGCACCTGTGTTAGGGGCTCCCCACATCCTGCCTGCTTGCTTGTCTGTCCTCTGTAAAAGAGAAGGGCTGAATGCTGGTCAACTTTTCGTCTCTTCCCACCCAGCATCTAGCATAGTGCCCAGCACCTGAAGTGGCCATTAGGAAGCCCACAAGACCCCATGTTTGAGATTTTGCACAGAAAAGGGAGATGTCTTCTGGACAGAGTTGGCTGGGCCAAAATTTGCTTCTGTCCCTGGAGGTTGCTTTCTTCCCAAAGGCTTGGCCTCCGGATTGTGGCTGCCTCCCCTGCCCGCCTCCCCAGGGAGCATAAGCCCCACTCCTTCACTGGCAATGTGGCTACAAATGCTTGTATTTTTTTTTTCCATTTTAGCACAACCAAGGTAAATATTAAATATTTGAAAGAGAATGATGGGAGCAGTGGGGAGGACAAACCAGAGACTTGGGCCAAGAGCCTCAAGACCATTCATTTTGTAGAATGAATGTTGGTGCCTGTCCGTGGCTGCCCCTGTCTGGAGGCTTGTGGGCCCCATCCTGTTCCCATGCTCTGGGATACCTCCGAGGTGGAGCTGGGGATCCCTTTTTTGCAGGGAAGTTTGCTCCCAGTTTCCAGTTTCCAGGTGGCCTCTGAGTGGAGGGCTCCAGCTTACCGTCTTCTGGGTGGCTGTTCATTTGTCCTTCGATGGTCAAGTCTGAGGGAGGTTACACTGAGGGCTTTGCAGTTCCAGATTCAGGTCTGTGGGATCTACCTTTTCCCCTGGTGGTGGACAGTCTTCTGGAAACTGAAACCTGGTTGAACTTGCTTTTCAGTGAGAGCTTACACTGCTGTAGGAAGAGGTATTTCCTTGTAGGAGTCCTGGCAGCCTGACAGCACAAGGACCATAAGAGGACACATGTGGTGTGTTAGTTTCTCTCAAGTGCTCAATGATGTCGAAATAAATGGAAAATGCAGGGCCTTCCAAAGTGACTGTTTTGAGATATTTTAGGATAATTGTATATCATTAAAGAGTGGTTAGTGTGAAAATTGATTTAGTAAAAGATTAAATAGTAATCATTTTCTTAAAGCTGTGTATATACATGGTATTAAGCGATAAAAACTCAATTTAAGGCTGGATGCGGTGGCTCACGCCTGTAATCCCAGCACTTTTGGGGGCCTGAGGCAGGTGCACTGCTTGAGATTAGGAGTTGGAGACCAACCTGGGCAACATGGCAAAACCCTGTCTCTACAAACACATACAAAATTCAGCCAGCATGATGGCATGCACCTGTAGTCCCAGCTACTCGGAGGCTGAAGTGGGAGCCTGGGAGGCGGAGGCGGAGGTTTCAGTGAGCTGAGATCGCACCACTGCACTCTAGACTGGGCAACAGAGCCAGAACCTGTCTCAAAAAAACCCAACCCTCCCACCCCCAAAATTCAGTTTATCTTGATCTTCTTATTACAGTAGCATTTTAAAGAAGGTGCTTCTTAATCACTTTGAATTACTAAACATCCAAGTACAATTCAAGTATTTTTTTTGGTGGTTGTTAACTTTTGTCTTCCAAAAAAAAAAAAAAAAAAAAGAGAATGCATTCTGAGGCACTTGTTTAAATAATCAGCTTCATTATTTTATATTAATAATCACACCTTGTAAGTGAGTTGGAAGTCTGCAAGAGACATTGCTAAGAAACCAGAGCAGAAGAATTTAGCATGATCCTCTTACCATTATTTTAAAATTAGCAATAGCATAAGTTCTGGCTGCAAAAGACTTAGATGCTAACTGGCAAGAAAATCAGTCATTAGGAAAACAGTCTGGAGAGGCCTCTCACAGCAACACAACCATATGTGACAGCTCCGTTTCCCCTTTCTGCTCTACCAGGTGATGGCGGCCAGATAATCAGTTGGAACTTGCTGATTAGGGATACCAGGAAGGTCAAATCAGGGTGGTCTCCCGGTCTTAAGCAGCCCAGGTGGAATGGTAGTCTTAGCGGAGGGGCTTTATTTAATGTCAAGTTGCCTTGGGTGCCCTGGGATTATGACTCTTCCGCTGGGAAGTCTGGCTTTCTGTGGGGCTCTAAGTGACCTTAGGGAAGAGTTATTCTTGGGCTGGAGAAAGGAGCTTGGAGGAATGAGGATTAGGCGACATGGCAATGAGCGAAGGGACTCAGCTGTCCTCCATCCTCTGGCCCTGGGGGAGCTTTTTCTTTCAGATACTGAGAAATGGGTTGAGCCCATGTGCCTAGTGCCACCCCAAGCCTCTGGGGATGCCTGAGGGGCAGGGGCGAGGCTTATGTTCTGAGTTAAGGCACCTGAGACATTGGAGTCAACAGGCACTAGCTCCTAAGCATGCAGCTGGTTCCTGTGCCTGGGAGGATTGCTTTAGCTCAGGAGTTCAAGACTAGCCTGGGCAACAGACTCTTAAAAAATTTTAAAAATTAGCTGGGCATTGTGGCATGTGCATGTAATCCCAGCTACTTGGGAGGCGAAGGCAGGAGGATTCTTTGAGCTTAGAAAGTTGAGGCTGCAGTGAGCCATGATTGCCCCACTGCACTCCAGCCTGGGCAACAGAGCAAAATACCCTGTCTCCAAAAAGAAAAAAAAGTGGAGGGCCGTTGTGAGCACTGGGGAAGTTACCTCACGATACAGGCTAGAAAACAACTTAAAAGATGATCCCAGACCTTCAAGCCCTAAGTTCTTGGCCACCCTGTCAGTGCCATCCTCACTGGTGACCTTTTTCCTAGTCCTCCCACAGCCATTGGGATGCTATTCAGATGCATCTGATGAACCCCAGGGAGGAATTAAAACATGGCCCTGGAAGGGAGGAGTGGCTGCAGTATGACTTCTGTTTTGGTTAGCAAGCAGTTTTCCCATAATAATCATTAGCGATCATAATGAGGCATCACGTTGCAGAGATGGGGGCTGGCGAGGAGGAGAGGAAGCTGCAAAGGAACCGTGCTGAACGGGAGGCACAGAACCTCCTGGGAGAGCAGAGCATGGTGCAGGTCTGAGGGTTGGGCTGGGCTCGACTCAGCGGCTCCTGTCATGGTGCCCTCAAAGGCAGTCCCGAGGGGCACAGGAAGTGGTGCGTGATCATAGGCTGAGCTGTTCGGCTCAGGGCTTGCAAAGCTGAGGTCTTAGGAATATCCCTTCCTGAGCCAATTAGCTTCCCACTTGCTGAGGCAGCTGCTGCAGCTCTAGCCCAGCCTATCCTCTTGTAACCTCAGGCATCAGGTGAAGGATCAGTGTTTGGAGGGGACAGCAAGTGCCATTGCTTAGTAGAGACTCAAGTCACACTGGACATGACTGAGGAGGTATTGGGGCACAGCGTTGCTTGCTGAGGACAAACTCCTCGAAGTTTCCTGCTAACTTTTCACCAACTGGTAAACGTTGAATGTTCTGGGTAACTGCCAAATTGGTGGTCCAGAAATGGAAAAAGTGCAGAAAAGCTGAAAGTGACTTTAGCAAAGAGGCAGCTCCTTTGGCTGAAGTGCTTGGTGGGTTGGATGTAACAGGCAGCAGGACAGACACGCCTCTCTCCTCAGCATCCCTGGTGGGTGGCGTCTCCTTGGCCCTTGGCCTTGGGTTAGCCGCGCAGCTGTATCCGGTGCTGGTGAGGCTCCTGTCCAGGTGGCCTCATCCCAGCAGAGCAAACTGGGCCTTTGGGTGCTCACCATGCCCGGGATCCCCCAATCCAGGACAGGAGAGCTTTCACTTAAAATGTTTTCCCTGAGCCCCACCCAGAGTCACAGAAAGTCACCAAAAGTCCTGAGAGAGCACAGTCCACCCCGTTGTTTTTCAGTGGAGGAGAATGAGGCTCAAAGTTGCTCAAAGCAGGAGTGTCCAGAGCAGCACGGCCCCTTACTTCCTGTCCTGCTGCAGGCTGCATGGGATGCAACTGCACCCTTCAGTAGCTCATAATTTAGCTGGGACCACATAAGAGAAATAAAAGAAAATGACTATGGCCCCACTTTTATGAAGTGCCCAACAGAGCTTCTTTTATTCCTATTCAAGTCCTCCTCATTCTCTAAGACCTGGCTCCCCGAAGCCCTCTCCATAAAGCCTCTCCGTGAACCCCTGTCAGTCTACAGCAATCCTCTGTGGCATTGCATAGCATGCATGTTATGCAATGCCACTGTCCTGTAACTTATTTATTTATTTTTTTTTGAGATGGAGTTTTGCTCTTTTTACCCAGACTGGAGTGCAATGGCACGACCTCATTGCAACCTCTGCCTCCTGGGTTCAAGTGATTCTCCTGCCTCAGCCTCCTGAGTAGCTGGGATTACAGGCATGCGGGACTACGCCCAGATAATTTTGTGTTTTTATAGAGAGGCGGGGTTTCACCACGTTGGCCAGGCTAGTCACGAACTCCCGACCTCGGGTGATCCCCCCGCCTTGGCCTCCCAAAGTGCTGGGACTACAGGTGCAAGCCACCACGCCTGGCCCCGTAACAATTTTTTAAAATTAATTTTTTTTTTTTAAGAGACAAGGTCTCCCTCTGTTGCCCAGGCTGGAGTGCAATGGTGCGACTATGGCTCACTGCAGCCTCAACCTCCTGAGCTAAGTGATCCTCCTGCTGTAGCTTGCTGAGCAGCTGAGACCATAGGCGTGTGCCACCACACCTGGATAACTGAAAAACAAAAATTTGTAGAGATGCTGGTTTTGCTCTCTTGCCCAGGCTGGTCTCGAACTCGACCTCAAGCAAACTTCTGCCTCCGCCTTCCAAAGTGTTGGGATTACAGGCAAGGGCCACTGCGCCTGGTCCTGGTAATGATTCTTAGTTGTAAGAACCATGTGTTGTCAATAGAGCTGGATTTGGGAACACTTCTTTAGTAGGACTGACACTGAGTATGAATAATGGTGCTGAGAAGACGCTCTCCTCGATAATAACATGTGCCCACTGCCTGACTTCTTGTCTGAGCAGAGGCATGTTTTTATAGCCCTATCCACAGAGGGGTTCCCAATGGGGCTTCCATGGAGGTGCTAGGAGGCCAGCTGTCTAAAAGGTGGGGGAAAGAGCTGTGATTGCCTGTGTTTTCCCTTATTCAGCTTCCCCAGTTTTCTTTCTTTTTCTTTTTTTTCTTTTTTGAGACAGGGCCTTACTCTGTCATCTAGGCTGGAGTGCAGTGGTGTGATCATAGCTCACTGCAGCCTCGAACTCCTGGGCTCAGCGGTGATTCTCCCGCCTCGCCCAAGTAGCTGGGATGACAGAAGCAAATCACTGTCCCCGGCTTGTCTTCTGAATTCCTGCTTTCCTTCCTGGCTGTGGGGTGCCACCTGACTTGTGGGGAGAAGACTCAGTGTCCTGCTCCTCACTCCACCCTGTGTTAGTCAAGGGGAGCTCATTATCTGGGGGTGCTCGCTTTCTTGGAGGGCTCACCTCTCTGTGATGGTGCCACTTCTTGCACTCCTTTCTTCTCATAAGGAAGCTGGAAGCTGCCACATGTAAGACCAGGGCCATGTGTGAACTATAGCTTGGGAGTTAGGTAAACTCAATTCAGAAGCAATTTCCTCTTAGAGTTACCTATGTGTGGCTATCTGGTTACCTGAGATTCTGACCTCACCTATGTCCCATGGCCAGATGGTGGGCTCCAGGATTACTCTCAAAGGACTGAACTTTCAGGCCGGGCGCAGTAGGTCACGCCTTTAATCCTAGCACTTTGGGAGGCTGAGGCGGGTAGATCACCCGAGGTCAGGAGTTCGAGACCAACCTGGCAAACATGGTGAAACCCCATCTCTACTAAAAATCCAAAAGTTAGCCAGGCATGGTGGTGGGCGCTGGTAGTCCCAGCTACCCAGGAGGCTAAGGCAGGAGAATTGCTTGAACCTGGGAGGCAGAGGTTGCAGTGGGCTGAGATCGCACCACTGTACTCTAGACTGCGTGACAGAGGGAGACTCCATCTCAAAACAACAACAACAACAAAAACCAAAAGGACTGAACTTTCAGTTCTTACATCAAAGCCCGCAGGCGCAGAGTTTTCTGGACTGGAAGGATGTCCACTCTTTGCTCACAGCCTGACTTTGATATTGTGTTCTCTGTGGTCTAAGGAACTTACCAGTGTAGTCTCATATCATAGTAAACATGTTACTGAGTTGTTTTCATGTTCAGAATCAATAAGGGACACATTTGACCCACATAGAGGAGAAATCCACAAATGAGACTCTGAGACTGGCAGGATCCCAGTTGCCTGCTAAGTTCTCAGGGCCAGGCTGATGAAAATTCAACTTCATTGATTCACTGATGCATGATAGCAATGGTGCAGTTGTGAATGGAGGTCGCTCCTTATAAACTGGCTCTGGAGGATGGGGAAGGGACTTGGTTCCTGGAGATGCAGCCACGAGAGCTTCTGGGAATGATGTGGAGGAGAGAATAACAGTTTCTTGACACCAGCACCTGGAGGAGTGTGAGGGGCCAGGATGGACTCTGAATAGACCAGTCACCATACCCAGCACGACCAGCACAACCAGATAGCCAAGTGCTCCTGGGCCAGAGGGAGACAGAGGGACACTGTGGCCCAGATGTAAATGATGGACTTGCTCTTTTTGTATTTATTTTATTTTATTTTTTGAGACAGAGTCTCACTCTGTTGCCCAGCCTGGAGTGCAGTGGGGCAATCTCAGCTCATTGTAAACTCCGTCTCCTGGGTTCAAGTGATTCTCTGCTTCAGCCCTCCCGAGTAGCTGGGATTATAGGCATGCGCCGCCATGCCCGGCTAATTTTTGTATTTTTTAGTAGAAATGGGGTTTCACCATGTTGGCCAGGCTGCTCTAGAACTCCTGACCTCAAGCAATCCTCCTGCCTCTGCCTCCCAAAGTGTTGGGATTACAGGCCTGAGCCACCATGCCCTGCCAGATCTTTTTGTATTTTAAAGTGAAATTTAAAAGCACAGGTTAAGGGTTAAAATTATGAAACAGACCTGATATAAACCAAGTTATTTTGGGGATAAATTTTCCTGGTTGCTGTTGTGGAGAAGGTGGAATATTTCACCTTTGGTGAAATAAACTAGAAATGTGCTGTTAGTCTTGTCTACCTAACACGACTATAAATTCTTTGCAGCCAGGGCTGAGATTGTGGTGATGAAGTGAGGGTCTGTTTGAGGAAGTCTCTCTCCAGAGGTGTGCACGAAGGACCAGCAGCAGCGTGGCACTGCCCGAAGGTGCCTTCATGAACATCCCTGTCCCTGAGGATTGGAAATAGAAACCCGGGGTTTTAATTCTGTCCATTTTTGTCATTGTCACAGAGCTCAGTGAAAGCTGACTGGCTACTTGAAAATATCAGGGTTGGAAAGTGGGCTCTTGAGAAAACTTACCAAGCGATAGATCACTGGAGGCTGGGAGGGGCACAGGATCAGGTGCTGGGGAGCGGAGAACGGCAGACTGGGAGGCTCTTGAGAGCACAGGGCTCCATCTATTTACCACGCAGAGCAGGAGATGGAGTCCCGGAGGGAGTGGGTGGCTTGCCTACTTTCTTGCCCAAGGCCATAGAAATAGAGGCAGGGCCAGGTTTATGACACAGTTATGGCCCCTCAATTCCACAAATGCAGAACTATGATGCTCCCAACCCTTGGAACATAGCTTTGTAAAACCAATATTTTTCTTTTCTTTTTCTTTTTTTTTTTTTGAGATAGGGTCTCCCTCTGACAGCCAGGCTGGAGTGCAGTGGCATGATCACAGCTCACTGCAGCCTCAATCTCCCTTGGCTCAAGCCATCCTCCCAACTCAGCCTCCTGAGTTGCTGGAACTACAGGTGAGCCCCACCATACCTGGCTAATTTTTTTTTTTTTTTTTTGTATTTTGTAGAGACGGGGATTCACCATGTTGCCTAGGCTGGTCTTGAACTCCTGGGCTCAAGCAATCCACCTGCCTCAGCCTCCCAAAGTACTGGGACTACAGGTGTGAGCCACTGTGCCTGGCCTGGCCTGTTCTTGGGTGCAAAGGTATCTGATGTGCTGGGCGGCCTGTGCTTGGGGTTCTTTCTCCAGGGTTGGAAGGGGATGGTGCAGAGCCCTTCAGCTGCTCCCATCCATTTCCCCCAGAAGGTGCTATGTCTTTGAGAAGAGGGAAACAGTGGAATCTGTTTCGATCAATATTTATTTGAATAATCAGCATCTGGCTGGAGCTCCCAGGCACTCGCCCTACCCATCTCTCCACTTCTCTGGCTCCCAGTCACAGGCCTGAACCTCAAGGGAGGGCGAGGACAGTCTCAGATCAGAAGGAACAGAGCCAGGCTGTCTTGTCCTGCTCTAATGTCCAGGTGGGCATGTCTTTCTTCCAGTCCACGGTTTTCAGTCAGGGGCGATGTTGCCCCCAGGCATGTGTGGCAATGTCTGTGCACTTTCGGTGTCCCACTTCAGGGTGGTGGCAGGTGGGTTGTTACTGGCATCTTGTGGGTAGAGGCCAGTAACATCCTGCAGGCACAGGACAGCCCGCATAACAGAGAATCAGCCAGCCCCAGATGGCCATAGTGCTGAGGCTCAGAAACCCCACTCCAGGCCTGTTCTTTATGACTTTTTGTGAAAAGGGGTTTCCCAGCTGCCTTCTTCCCCTACACAACACTGCGGCAAGCCACTGTGGGGCCTGGTTTCACCTCCTACCTCAATGTTTTCTCACTGAAAGTGGAAACAGTCATTTCTGTCTTCTATATTAGCAGAAAAAAAGCTGACTGTAGTTTGAGCTGAATGTCCTGGAAGAAAGGCAGATTACTCCTGTGAGGAAGAGACAGCTCCTTTTGTTCAGAAGCACCCTGTAGTCTGTTTGGTTATTAATGATGAGGTCCTTGGAGAGGGGCCTGGGTAAATGAGAGCTTGTCGGAGATGGTACATCAGGAATCGTTTCTGAGTCTTTTTTTTTTTTTGAGACAGAGTCTCACTCTGTTGCCCAGGCTGGAGTGCAGTGGCACGATCTCGGCTCACTGCAACCTCTGCCTCTCAGGTTCAAGCGATTCTTGTGCCTCAGCCTCCTGAGTAGCTGAGATTACAGGTGTGCACCACCATTCCCAGTTAATTTTTGCATTTTTAGTAGAGACAGGGTTTCACCATGTTGGCCAGGCTGGTCTTGAACTCTCGGCCTTACGTGATCCGCTCTCCTCGGCCTCTCAAAGTGCTGGGATTACAGGCATGAGCCACCCCACCTGGCACACTTTTGAGTCTTTAAGGGCATCCTGGGAGAGATGAGGCCCAGTGGTGAGAAGCAGAAGGATCCAGAGACGTCCATGGCCTATGAAGGCGTGAGGACAGCAAGGAATTATTTTTCGGTAGGAAATGGCCAATGAATATTTAGGAAAATTGATGTTCGACATTTAGTGTTAGGTTACCTCCCTCCAGTGGTTCTGTCACCCTCCTAGTCCTCAGTAAATGCTTGTCACACACACTATTGTGTGTTAGTGGTGCTTGGGGCAGTAGAGGAGGGGACATTTCCTGGAGGACACAGCTGCACACTGAGCAGAGGCAGGATAGAGGGAGGTGGGCAGAAGCCGGTCGCACCCCCACATGGCTGCTGTCTGCTCCCAGCATGGGTGATGCTAGGACATTCCCTTGGCCCCCAAATATGCTGGTGAAGGTGACTTTAAAAATTTTTTATTTAATTATTTATATAATTAATTATTTATTTCCGAGATGGAGTCTGGCTCTGTTACCCAGGCTGGAGTGCAGTGGCGTGATCTTTACTCATTGCAACCTCCGCCTCCTGGGTTCAGGTGATTCTCCTGCCTCAGCCTCCCGAGTAGCCAGGATTATAAGTGCGTGCCACCATGCCCAGCTAATTTTTGTGTTTTTAGTAGAGATGGGGTTTCATCATGCTGGCCAAGCTGGTCCCGAACGTCTGACCTCAAGTGATCCACCTGCCTTGGCTTCCCAAAGTGCTGGGATTATAGACATGAGCCACTGTGCCCAGTCCCACTCCAAAAATTTTTAAATTTTAATTTTTTGAAACTTTTATTTTAGGTTCAAGGGTACACGTACGGGTTGGTTATGTGGGTAAATTGCATGTCATGGGGGTTTGCTGTACAGGTGATTTTGTTACCCAGGTAATAAGCATAATGCCCGAGAGGTAGTTTTTGGTTTGCACCCTCCTCCCATGGAAGGTGACTTTTTTTTTTTTTTTTTTTTCCGAGACAGAGTTTTGCTCTGTCACCCAGCTGGAGTGCAATGGCATTATCTCGGCTCACTGCAACCTCTGCCTCCCGGGTTCAAGCGATTCTCCTGCCTCAGCCTGCTGAGTAGCTGGGATTACAGGTGCCCACCACCATGCCCGGGCAACTTTTGTGTTTTTAGTAGAGATGGGGTTTCACCATTTTGGTTAGGCTGGTCTCGAACTGCTGACCTCAGGTGATCCACCTGCCTCAGTCTCTGAAGGTGCTGGGATTACAAACATGAGCCACGGTGCCTGGCCAGAAGGTGACTATTTAAGGGGTTTGCTGCGAGGAGTGGGGCAGACAGGCCAATCTCCATATCGTATGTCTGGGCCCTCCCCACAGTAGACACATGGGTTACGTATGTCATCACAACCATTTGTGACCACAGCTGCTCATTGCCTGCCCCAATATCCATTATTCTTTTCCTCTTCAGTAGTGGAACCTCCAATGTCGAGCTCATCCCAC
>NC_045441.1:139152575-139326638 GCF_002776525.5 Piliocolobus tephrosceles | reverse complement strand
CTCCCAAAGTGCTGGGATTACAGGCTTGAGCCACCGCGCCCGGCCAAGGTGTCACCCTCAAGACGGATGAGCCACATGGAGAAAAGCTCCCAGGTCTCTAACAATGGAAGAGCTTCCACACTGTGCTGACCGCCCAGCTGCTGCCCGCTGGCCTGAGGCAGTCCAGAGAGGTAGGAAGAGGGGTGTATGGGACCAGCCATACTGCCTCCCTTCTCCAGCACTCTTCTCTCTGCCCTGAGCAGGGGAAGGCAAAGGGGACTCTTTCTGGGTCTGTGGATTAATCACAAGCCACTGGCATTCATAGGATGCTTGGGACTAATTCCAGAGCTTATTCATGGCTGTTCTGCCCTGAATTCATGGCCATTAGCCCCTCTTCCCTCAGCTTCTGGCAGTCCCATACCAATCTTTCTTTGCATAAGCTTCTTATCAGCTCTACACCTGTTACAGCTGCTGGTCATCTGGTGTCATGATGTATCAGCCAGTGTGCTGTCATAAAAGCAGACATTACTCCAGATATTTCAAAGAGAATTTAGTGCAGGGACTGTTGGAAACATGGGCTACACATGTGGAAGAAGAGCTGTCACAGTGAACAGGAGGAAAGGGTGATGCCAATAGGTCAGGAAGCTGCCACTGCCCCTCGGAGAGAGCCCACGACACACACTCACTGCTGCTGCTGGAGAGCTGCCGAATGCGAGCCGCTCTTGTGGTCCCCACGAAGCCACCAGCGCTGCTAAAAGCCACAGTAGCCTGCTGCAGTTGTGGCAGAAGCTTAGTGGCTCCTCTCCTCTGCTCTTCTCTCCTCTCCTCTCCTCCTCCCTCCCCCCCCCTCTCTCTCTGTCTCTCTCTCCCTCCGTCTCTCTCTGTTTCTCTCCTCTCCTCTCCTCTCCTCTCCTGTCATTGATTCTCATTGGTGAAATTCAGCCAGAGCCAGTTGGTGAGGGAGTGTGAAATGTAATTTTTACAATTCGGAGGGAAGTATGGAAAGGAGTGTGGGTGTCAGGGCTAAAGGCCAATAATTGGCTCATGGAGGAAAGTGCTCAGCTTTCCAGGTGAGCCTCACCCCCTGTATTTTTTCATTTTTGAATTAAAATGTGTTTTTACTGAGGAAAATTTAAAATATATACAAAAGCACTAAGAACAGTCTAATAATCCTTTAGGTATCTATCACATAACTTTAACAATGATCAATTCATATCCAATCTTGTTTCCTCATACCCTCCACTCGCCAACACCAGATTATTTTGATGCAAATCCCAAGCACCATATAATTTCATCTGTAAATATTTCAGTTTTTCTAAAAGATGAGGACTCAAAAAATACATAGCCACAATAGCTTACCACATCTAAGGTAGAGTAATTCCCTGATATCATCAAATATCCCGTTAGCAATCAAACTTCAGTTGTTTCATATATCTATATCTCTGTATACATATATATACACACATACATATATTTTATAGAGACAGGGCCTTGCTATGTTGCCCAGGTTGGACTTGAACTTGTGGGCTCAAGTGATCCTCCTGCCTCATCCTCCCAAGTAGCTGAGAATACAGGCACACACCACTGCATCCAGTTTCATATATTTTTGAAATAGTTTTCTTTATTTGAATGAGAAACCAAGTAAGATCCATACATTGTAACGAGTAGATATGACTCTTAGGTACCTTTTAATCTCTGGGGTCCTTCCTGCATATTTTTCTTTGTGTTTTATTTTGATTGAAGAATCTAGGTTGTTCATTCCTTAGAGTTTTCTACAATCTGAATTTTGCTGATTGTATCCTCATGATGTGGCTCAACATACAGGGGACCAACAGGTCTTGGTTTTACCCGCTGCTAAAACCAAGCAAGTCCTGAGCAAACCGGAATGGTTGGTCACTCTGCATTTTTCTCTGTCACCTGTATTTCTCGTAAGTTGGTACTTAAACCTGGAGCCTTTATCAGACCCAGGCTTCAATTTTTGGCAAGATAACCCTAGTTAGTGGTGTGTTATTCCAACAAGAGACACAGAAATAGCTGGCTGCCTCTCTTGTTGTGATTTTAGCAGCTATAAACGATGGTTGCTTAAAATCTATTGATTCATTACAGGTTGCAAAATAGTGATGTTCTAATTCTATCTTCCTTTTTCATTTATTAGCTGGAATTCTCTTATAGTGAGAAATGAACTCTCAGCAACTCTTTGGTTACCCAGAAGTAAAGTTCATAGAGTAAAGACAACATAAACATGCAGTTCATTCCCTTTATTTGCTACCTCTCAAGATATGGTTCCCTGACATCTCCCCGAAGTGAAGAATGAGTTTCCTCTAGTGGCATTATAAACTCATAGGCTGGAAAAAGAACACAATGTATTTCAACCCTTCGTAGTTATTATCCTTATTGATCTCACATGTTTCCATCTTTGGCCAGAGGGAACTTATATTCAGGTTGCTTCCTGAGTTATTTTGACATGGCCCTAGTAGGTTTTTTTTTTTTCTCCAAACACAGCTTTATTGAGGTGTAATTGACAATCAAAGGATTGCACATATTTAATGTGTATAATCTAATGAGTTTGGACATATGCAAATGCCCCTGATACCATGTCCACAATCAGGGTGAAAGATCCAAAACCTCCCAGAGTTTCCTTGTGGGGCCTTGTGTGTGTTAAGAATACTTAGCATACGATCTTGATTGCTTCCTTGTTTTATGATATTACAAGATGTTCCAAACCAAATCATTTTGTACATTTCCTGTCCTAATCTTGGGAATAGCCATTTCTCCGATGAGTCTTGGTTCTTTTTAATAGGAACTATATTTATAGCTAGGAGTTCTCATTACTACTAGACTGGTCTAGGTGCTTTCAATGGCTGTAGCTAGGAAATAAGCATTCCTTTTAAGACATTATATATGTGTTCATGCTGTTATCACTAATTCTAATTCACAAGGACAGAGTTTTAATTTAACCTCATTGATCTTACATCTCTATCCTCTTTTTCCCACACTGAAAATCCTGACTCTTAGTGGTACCAACATCATTACTCATTGGCTTTATCTCACAACAAACACACTTGCAATAGTCTCAGAACAGTAATACCAACCACCACAACTAAGACCATAGTGACTGGAAATCTCTCTGTGATGTTTTTGGAGTTCTTTTTGTCCTTAATATATCCCCCTAGGGATGTATAGTGAAATTACTGTGTTTAAGTTGGTTGGAATAATTCCTTCTTGCATGGTTATGTTCTGTAATTATGGTTCATTTGTGTAATTTCCCTTTTCATTTTTAGGACTTGCTTTTTAAGTTTAATTCTAAAGTTGAATCTACAAAGCAAAGTATATTCAAAGAAGTCTCATTTCTATGCCTGTCTACTCCCCTCCTCTCCCACAGATAACTGTTAAGGTATTTTTGCTTGTCCTTTCAACATATTTAAAAATAAGCAAGTGTATGTATGTATGCCTCTAGTCTCCCTACTTGTGTTTTTTAGATGAATGAAAGTGTCCATACGTACTTTTTTCTTTCTTGCTTGATCCACTTAGTATCTGGAGAGGAGTCCACATCAGTAAGAAGAGACGCGCCTCATTCCCTCACAGCTGTGTAGTATGTCATCATTTGAATATTGCTGACTCAAACGGTCCCCCGGTGGTTGCCATTTTTTTCCAGTTCTTTGTTGTTATTACAAAATTCGCTACAATACATAGCCTTGTGCATACATCTTTTCATATTTTTGCTAGTATATCTTTCGGAGGAATTCCAAAATTTGCTGAGTCAAAGGTTAATGCATATGTAATTTTGTAAGATATTGCTAACGTTCCCACCAGCAATGTGGGAATGCTTCTTTCTTTAACCTCGCCAACAGACTATGCTGTCACACTTTTGGATCTTTGCCCATTTTGATAGATGAGAAATGGTATCTGTGTCTTTTTAATTTGTGTGTTTCCATCACAGGTTGAATTCCCTGGGAGCAGACTCTGAGACAGAGACTGGAAGGAGGGAGAAGAGGGAGGACTGGGTAGAGGGACAAGTTGGTCTGTGACTCAACCTCAACAGAGAGCCCAGCTGAGCCCACAGTGACCTCTAGGACTGGCAGGGCCCTTCAGAGACGCTGCGTAGGAATGACGGGCCTGGCTGTTCTCTCCCTGTGTTAATCCATCACTGACTGTGGGCTGCTCTGGAAGGAGGTGTGACCTTTGGTGAGGCAGTTTTTTCCTGCCAAGGCAAATCCATGGGAGGGCTGACAGCAGAGGGCCATCCTCTGGTGGCACTTTCCATAGACAGGGGTTATGACATTCATTTCCGAAGGACAATCTGGGGGGCACATCACAGCATCCACCCTCATCGCTTAATTTATCTAGAATATCTTCTTCAATGATTTTGTTTTCTACAGGCTATCTATCTATCTATCTATCTATCTATCTATCTATCTATCTATCATCTATTTAATCTATCTATGTATTTATGTATCTATCAATTATCTACCTATCATCTATCAATCACCTATCTATGTCTATTATCTATCTACGTATCTATGTATCTATCATCTAGCAATCATCCATCTATTTATCATCTATCAATTATTTTGTATCTATCCATCAATCAATCAATCATCCATCTATCTCTGTCATCTCTCTCATCTATCTATCTATCTATCTATCTATCTATCTATCTATCTATATCTATCTATCTATCTAGTTGATTTGTCTTGGATTGAGACAGGTGTGTTAAATATTCTTATTTTTTTTAAAAACAACATGTTTCTGTATATTTCTCCTGTAGTCCCTTATATTTTCTGCTCCATGACAGGTGTTGCTAAGCCACTGTCAGGAGACAGTAAGTGGTACTTACTGTCAGATCTCCATCATGATTGCAGACTTGGGGATTCTGTAGCCTCCTTCTGTGTCTCATTTAATGCTCTCTCGTCTGAATCCTACCTTGTTGGATATCAAGATGGTGACTCATAATTTCTTTTAATTTTTATTTGCCTGTTATATCTTTTGATTCTATTGAACATTTTGAGACCCTTTCATTTTTAAACTTTTGCAATCTCTTTGTATTAGTATTGCCTCTGATATATAGTATAATATTGGATTTTCCTTTTTAGCCAATATGGATACCTTTTTCTTCTAACAGCTGAGTTAAGCCCCATTATATTGATTGATCTGGTCTGTGTGTTTGACCTCAGTTGTCACATTGTTTTATTATATATATCATTGTATACACATATCTGTATCTATATTGATATATCAATGTGATCAATTTTATTAGCTTTCTTTTGGTATTAGAAGGTTTGAATTTTTGTTCTAAAGAATACCTTTATTCTAATACCTTTATATGACACTTTTAGCTTTCTAGTTTTGGTTATTTTCTATTAGTTCCTACTTCGAGCAATATTAAAATTGGTTAGTAACATCTTCTCCCTCCCTTGTCTCCTCCAGCATATATTCTGAAGCAATACTCTTTGACTTTCTGTTTCTACCTATAAGGCAACCAGCAAGCTTGTTTTACTTTTTATCTACTTTCCCCACTCTCTCCCCTGTTTTCTTTTTCTCAAGGGATGAGGTCTGTCTCTGTTATCCAAGCTGGAGTGCAGTTGTGTGATCAGAACTCACTGTGGCCTTGAACTCTTGGGTTTATGTGATCCTCCTGCCTCAGCCTCCCGAGTAGCTGGGGCCACAGGTGCCACCACCATGCTGGACTGCTGTAATCTATCTACAATGTCAGAACACAGCCATCACCTTCTACATGACCGCCCTTATAATTATCGTTTCATCTTGGCACTGAACTTGCAGCCAGTCTTTGTATGAACGGCTTTCCAGTCATTTGTGTTGTCTGAAGCTTGTTCTTCAGTGGATTCTTCAGTAAAAGTGCATGAGAGTGACACTCCCTGAGTTCTCAAACATTTGCAGACATAACTAAGATCTGTCTATAGCCTTTCCACTTAAAGGTTGTCTTGGTTCACATTGTCTTTCCTTGAGTACCTAAAATATTTTACTCCACTGTCTTCTGATATAAAGCATGGCCATTGAAAAATCTAAATGCAATCTATTCTTTCCTCCACTTCCTTCCATAAGTAACTTGGTCTGTTAAGCTGGACATCCAAAGATTTTTCTCTTTTTGAAGTGTGATAGTCCCACTAGCATATGTCCCAGTTGGCGGTCCTGTGACGACTTTCCTAACTGTACAGTATGCTTCCATATCCAATACAGTATGCAGTTTTAAGTATCTTTATTTCAGGAAAATTCTAAATTTAGTTTTTCATATTATTCTGTTCTGTGGCTTTTGTTTTCTTGTTGGGAATTTTTATTATATGAATACTTCATCTTCTTAGTCCACCTCCTGTTACTTTCTCTTGTTCATACGCTTTAACTAAAACGTTTTTCTTTTTCATCCTTTATTTCATTTAAGACGTTATCCACTATGTCTATTTGCACCGACAGTTCTTCTAATTTAGACTTCATTTCTAAAATAATTTTTATTTCACATCTGAGTTTCTTTTCTCTTTTCATACTATTGTTTTATTTCCTTATTTTGGAGCTTTTCTACTTCTGACTTATGATGGTCTTCATAGCATCCATCACTTTGTGTGTTTTTGTTCATTTTGAACTATGAAGGGTCAGTCTTTGTGCTTTGGCCGAGTCATTCTGGTTGGTGAGCCTTCATTGTCTGCAGGATATTATTTGGTTCCTCATGCCTTTTTTCTCAAATTAGCTTAGAATGATATTTATGTGAAATTATTTCCCACTGCTCATGCTTAAGAAAATGAATTTTCTGTACTTTTAAGGGAGAAGGTTGGGCTAGGATAACTTTTCTTGGACTTTACGACTCTAGAGTCTGGCTTCTGTTCTTTCACTCGGGGTTAGAAGATACAAACCCCACATTCTGAGCACTCTCACTCCTCTGATCTCCTCCCTCACTTTAAACTGGACCTTGTCTTCTCTTCGTCCCCATTGGCCCCAACCCAATCAATTCACATTCTTTTCTGGGCAGTGTTTCCTCAGTGCGGGATTTGGACTCAGAAGGGAGCTGTGGTGTGTCCGTGTGCCGACTTCCCAGGGTCCAGGTCACTCCAGCACAATTCCATCTTACTGAGTCCCCTTGTTCTCACCTCTGACTCGGCACCTACACACCCCCGCCCGGTGTTGGCGGCTGCGCTCCGACAGGCCTGCAGGGAGTCCCTGGACACGCAGCAGACGGGCTGTGCTGTTATGATCCCCGGGCCCAGCAGAGGCCCAGCTGTTTTTCCTGCTCTTCCTCCTTCCTGCACAACTGTTTACGTCACGCTGCTCTTGAAGCGATCAGCAGTTTGCCTGGACACATTCATATTTTGGGTTTGTGAGTTTGTGGGGACACCTTGACACCCAGATTTGTTGTGGATATTCTCCACAGATCTACAGCAGGAAAAGTTTTCAGGAAGGCTTTTGGTTTTGCTATTCTGGCTCTGTTCTCTTTTATGTGGCGATTTGGGGAGATACATATATATATATATATATATATATATATACTTTTTTTTTCTTTTTCTTTTTAGAGACAGGGTCTCACTCTGTTGCCCAGGCTGGAGTGCAGTGGTGCCATCGTAGCTCACTGCAGCCTCAAACTCCTGGGCTCAGACAATCTTCCTGCTTCAGCCTCCAGAGTAGCTGGGACTATAGGTGTGAGCCACCATGCCCAGCGTTGATTTGAGGATATTAAACAAATAAGCAACTGTGGGCCATTAATATCCATATCCGGTCCTGTTTATTAATTGAAATTATTAAGAAATTTTATGTGTAATATATACCTGGTGATGTTAACGAAATGCTCGTTAACTACTGTATCCTATGTGCTGGAAATGTCGTATTGAGGGCGATGTGTCCAAAGGGCGCCGACTGAGCAAACATAATAAGGATTTCAGGGTTGAATTAAGTTTTCTAGGGCTGCTATAACAAACCGCCGCAAACCTGGTAGTTTTAATTGGCAGAAGTGGACCTTCTGGCAGTTCTGGAAGACAGGAGTTGAGAGTGTCGGCAGGCTATGCTCCCTCTGAAGGGTCCAGGGAGGAGTCTTCTTGCCTCTCCCAGCTTCTGGTGGTTGCCAGCAATTCTTGGCATCTTGATGACATCTGCAAAGGCCTTATTTCTAGAGAAAGCCACGTCCACAGGGACCAGGTGGACATGGATTTTGGGAGACACGATTTAACTCAGTACAGGGGTCTTAGGTTAGGTAATTATACAGTAGGGGGACTTCCTAGATAAAGAGAAACAAATATGTTCCAGAAAAAGACTCAGGAGACCTAGACCCAGCTCTTCCAACCTCTGGCATCAGCAAAATGACCACTGAATCCCTATTAATGAGTTTCTTTTTAGAAGCCTGAAAACCTCCTGTAGGCTGAGAAGGAAACGAGTCAGAATAGGTGCCAAGAGCTATAAATTTTCTCTGTCTGGGGTCATTATTCCATTGCCTACAGGCACATACTTGGCAGCTCAAAGCAAATCAGTCACATTCGCCAGTCCAGGTGGATGCATCGGTTATTTAATTAATTGGATGTACATGGTTCAGGGTCCTAGCTCTTGATGGGTGCCTGCCAAATTCTTGGCAGTCTAGAAATATCCCAAGGGAACTTTTCTGACTTATAAATAGAATTGTTATAATTACACGTGCCACCCTTGTTCTACCTCCAAGCCTACACCTCATCAGTGTATTTTAACAACAACAACAACAACGGCAATGACAATGAACAACAGCAGCAACCCTATTCCAACTCACCATATCTGGACAGTGTTTAAAGTCTTCAGAACATTAGTAGCTGCTTCACAGTGAATATGGCACAGTCTCTTAGCTAGTTGGCATGGTCCTATGCATGATTAATATGCTCTTTGTCTTTTTGTATCATTTTTAAAAGATTTGAGGAGCTTCTCCAGGAACTTTAATTCTACTGGACACACACTGAAGCAGTGATATTTGAGACCCAAGGTAGGATAGAGTTAGCTGTTTATTCCCTCAAGATCATAGTTATCCAGTCTGTTGCACACTGTCCTCCACCATTCTCAACAACTTTCTATTCATTCTCCACTAATATCATACCAATTTCTCACCAGCCTCGCGAGTCAGCCTCCCAATTTCATATTACCAACTGGTCATCTCTCAACCAAGGGCCATTGTCCTCAGCAAGGCCTTTTACCTTTATGTGGAGCATCTTCTTGGGACTTAATGAATAGCGATTTGAATCATTTTTGCACTTGCATCTATCCCTGCATGCATGTTTCTATTTCTGCATATCTTTTCATATGTCCTTCTCTCCTACTGGCCTTCTCTTTAATTCTCCTTTTCCTCTGGTAATGAGATCTGTCTAGTCTACTATCCTTCTATTTCTTTCTCTAACAGGGGTATCAGGCAGACTTGACTTGCAGACAATAGAACCAACTCTAGCTGTTTAAGTCAGAAAAGGATTTAATACAGAGAATTAAGTGCCTATAAAATTGTTGCCAAATTGGAAGACTGTTTCTAGACTCACTCTCAGAACACCACCAAGGAACTGGCAAGGGCACTGCTTCCTTTCCCATCAACCAGGAAGTGGGCACCAGAATCACCCACTAGCTGCAATCCAGGATCAGGAAGCCATGGCTATGCCTGTTCCTCCCCAAACACAATACCATTCATTGCAATCTGCAGGCAAAAATGTCACAATTGTTGGTGGAAAATGGACGCCTTCCATACTGCTGCCTCTCTTCTTACTGAACTCGGTTTTGAGATCTAGTCTATGGGCATGCACACTTTACCTGGAAGAATGGATGGGCTGGAGTGAAGCTCAACAGTAATTCATGGGCGATGGAAAATATTTGGCCAGAGACTCAGAGGCTTGGCAGGGACACAGATGGATGACTGGTGATAGAACAACCTGAGGAAGAGGGAGGTGGGTGGACCCTGAACATGTGAGGATATTTGTGTCCCATGGGAATACTCACTTCAGAAGAGGCTCTCAGTAAACGCAACCCACTCTGTGGACATCGGTCAGTCTCCCCTCTGCTTCCCCCTCCCCTCCACTTCCCCCAGCCATCCCAGTGATCTCTCAATGGGCCCACGTACAAAATGCCTGTGGCAGCAGAGACAGAGGCCCAGATTTGGGCTCAATGCTGGGGATTTTCCCTCACCACGTCGAATCTGCATCCTGCCAGCACTAAGTGCTCAGCTTCTTCTTTTTTTTTTTTTTGAGATGGAGTGTCCCTCTGTTGCCCAGGCGGGAGTGCAGTGGCATGATCTTGGCTCACTGCAACCTCAGCTTCCTGGGTTCTAAGCAATTCTCCTGCCTCAGACTCCCGAGTAGCTGGGACTACAGGCGTGCACCATTATGCTCGGCTAATTTTGTATTTTTACTAGAGACAGACTTTCACCATGTTGGCCAGGCTGGTCTCGAACTCCTGACCTCAGGTGATCTGCCCACCTTGGCCTCCCAAAGTGCTGGGATTACAGCTGTGAGCCACTGCACCTGGCCTCGGCTTCTTAATAAGTGTCTTCTTGACCATGAGGGGGACACTGGAGGGACATTTGCAGGATTCCACTGTCTGGCAATGTCCTCAGATCACCTGAAGTGCTGGCCTGATGGAGGGAATGGTCATGTCACGGGCCTGCTCATGTCACAAGGCCCAGGCTGTTGCTCTCCTCTCTTGTTTTCCAGCTCCCTGAAACTTTCACTCTCCAGTGTGTCCTATGAACCATTGTTCTTCTGGTGGTAAAGTTCAAGGTCGACTCATTTCTTCCCCTCACTCTACCTCCATATTAACTGAAGCCTTGCTCTCTGTCTTCTGAACACATTTTTATTAGACAACACACTTTATGTTGGAAGTTGCAGAAACCCAACTCCAACTAGCTTATGCTAAAAGGGAATCTGTTGGCTGCTATAACAGAAAAGGGCAGGACCTTACCAGTTTTAGGTTTGGCTGGATTTACATGCTCAACTGATGCCCTTAGAGCTCAGTCTGTCTCCAACGTTGGCTATGCTTTACTCTTGTTGGGTTCATTCTCTGGCAGTATCTTTCTGTGGCTTTAAGAAAGCGACTGGCAGCTCCAGGTTGTGATCTTTACAAATGCAGCTCTCATGAGGAAAGCCCTATCTCTCTTAAATAGAAATAACCAGGCTGGATGCCGAGGGTCACACCTTTAATCCCAACATTTTGGGAGGCCGAGGTGGGAGCATTGCTTGAGCCTAGGCATTTGAGACCAGCCTAGGCAACATAAAGAGACCCCATCTTTACTCCCACTCCCCCCAAAAGAAGAATTAGCTGGGTGCGGTGGCATATACCTATAGTCCCAGCTACTTAGGAGGCTGAGTTAAGAGGATCACTTGAGCCCAGGAGTTTTTGAGGCTGCAGTGAGCTATGATAGTGCCACTGTACTCTAGCCTGGGTGACAGACTGAGACCCTGTCTCTAAAGAAAAAGAAATAAAATTAAATCAGCATCATCAAATGGAAAATTGGCCCTGATTGGGCCATGTGCCCATCCTTCTTGAATTAATCTAGGATGTGCCATGTGATTCTTCCTTTGTGGGGTAGTTGAACCATGCGAAGCTGTGTGAGGGGCAATTTCCAAAAGGAAAGAAAGCTGGGCCACTGGAGCATAGCAGAGCCCACTGTGATTCTGCGTTTCCTGCCCCTGCCATTTATGCCACAAGTGCCTTTCCTCTTCTTCCTTTAGCCTGCACCTGCACTTCTAGCTGCTCATGTCCTATTTCTTGCTGGTGAGTGTACCCATATTTTCATACTTGATTCACTCAGACAACCACCATCTAGGTTGAGAAATCGAACTCACCTGCCCCCTAGAAGCTCCTGTGTGATGCTTCCTGATCATAATCTGTCTGTGAAAGACGAAACAAAAATACCTTTAGAAAGTAATAGCAGGAAACTAGAAGCACTAAATCTAAAGGAAAACATTAGTTCATATGACTACACTAAAATGAAGAATTACTGTTTATCAAGAGACATCTTTAGGGAGTACCCAAACAAATTACCACAGTGACAAGGACATGTCACAAGGATACAGGAGCCAGCCTGAATGAGCTTCCAGTGGCCAAAGCTGGAACAATTTGAGCAGCAAAGTAAATAACAATAGTACTGAATTATAAACTGAAGAATAAAATAAATATCCATGAGTACAAACTGATATAAATGCATGACTGAGTATGTAAATAACATGGCAAGAAGGGATAAGTCTTCCATACAGAAGAATTCTGAAGTAGGTAGACACTCCTCCCTCCAGAAATATGAGTTTCAGCATGAGCTAGACTTAGAGACTTGCTTCCAAAGAATGGAATATGGAAAGGGGAGAAGAGTCACATTACAGTGGGAAAGCCTTAACCAAATGCTCAAAGCTAATATTCCTCATGATGAGCCATGCTGAGATCACGTGCCCTAGATATGAAGTGAGGAGAAGGGCGCCTCTCGTCTGTGGTTCACCTCTAAACACATATGCCCAGTCTAATCATCCAAAGACACCAGACAAGCCCAAAATGAGGGACATTCTACAAAATACTTAATCTTCAAAAGTGTCAAGATCCTAAAAAAGGACTAAGAAACTGTCACACTTGGGAGGAGGAAATTGAAGGAGACACGACAATGAAGTGAAATGTGGTGTCCAGGATTGGATTCCGAAACAGAAAAAGGACATGAATGGAAAGAGATGTAGAGTGAAGACTGTTTCGTTTAATTAACAGTATTGCACCACTGTTAATTCCTCAATGTTGACAAAGGTACTGTGGTAACTTAAGATATTAATTTAACATTAGGGGAAGTTGGGTGAAGACTATATGGAACTCTCTGCATTATCTTTGCAAATTTTCTGTAAATCTAGAATTATTCCAGAATAGAAGTTTATTAAAAACACATCTGTATGACCAGGCGCAGTGGCTCATGCCTGTAATCCCAGCACTGTGGAAAGCTGAGACAGGCCGATCACTTGAGATCAGGAGTTTGAGACCAGCCTGGCCAAAATGGGGAAACCCTGTCTCTACTAAAAATACAAAAATTAGCTGGGTGAGGTGGCACATGCCTGTAATCCCAGTTGCTCCGGAGGCTGAGACAGGAGAATCACTTGAACCTGGGAGGCGGAGGTCACAGTGAGCCAAGATCACGCCGCTGCACTCTAGCCTGGGCAACGAAGTGAGACTCTGCCTAAAACAAAACAAAACAAAACAAAACAAAACAAAACAAAACATCTGTAAGAGAAAAAAAGCTGAGTCACACAGGGGAAGAAGATATGTGCAGTGCACATAACCTACAAAAGACTCCTATACAGAATGTATAGAGTCCTTACGAATCAATATGAAAAAGGCACTGGAATCAATAGAAAAATGAGTAAAAGAACAGAACAAGCAGAATAGGAAAGCCAAATGGCCAAGAAACATGAAAAAGTGCCTTGTCTCATTAGGGAACTGTGCATGAGTTATTTTTAAAACTATTTGTTTTGTGGCTGCGTTTCTTCTTCGTGCATTCTAATTTTGTGGGAGTTGGAGCTCCTCTGCCTTCCTTCATAGCTGTCACTTTCTCTCTGTTCGCCTTTCATTTCTCTTGCCCATCTAATCCGTTTCCCCCTTCTGGGTTCCGAAGTACTTTCTCGTGCTGCTTCCAGCTTTGTCTTCATTTTTGTGATGATTTAAATTTTGATTCTACTCTTTCCTGGGTTTTGCCAGCTTTCTTTTCATATCCTTCTGTTTTCTCACCATCTCTTTCTCGAGCTGTTGCTTCATTAAGTTTAAAAAATTCAGGGCAAAATATTTGGATATGCTTTTCATCTGTTCATTGCAACACATTTTTGACAAGTGTTTTTTATCTGCCATTTTTCTCTCATTTTTAGGCTATAATATTTTTGTATAGATTGTGTATAGATCTAAATATTATCCTTCTTTGAGGCAGACAAGTTTTCTTGGACCAGATATTTGCAGGAGGTTCGTAAGAGGTAGGGGCAGGGGCCATTCTAGGCTGGCACAAATGAACCTGTGAATTATATATTTATTCTAAAAAACGGAATTTAACTTTTTCTTTTCTCCACTCGGCAGGGATAGGAAGGTGAGGAGCTGTCTGTAATGCAAAGTCTTTCCTCTGCTGTTGCCATAAGGTGTGTATTACTTTCATATTTGTAGTAACAAACACTGCAAACTTAAAACAATGCACATTTGGCTTAAAATAACACAATTTTATATCTTACAGTTCTGTAGATCCAAAAGGGGTTATAGTGGGCAAAATGGGTTATGACCCCTTTTGGAGCTCCAGAACTGTAAGATATAAAATGGTCAGGATGTTTACAGGGCTCTGTTCCTTCTGGTAGCTCTAGGGGGGAATCCACTTCCTTGTCTTTTTCAGTGTCTGGAGGTCACCTGCATCCCTTAGCTTATGGCCTGGTCCTCTATCTTCAAAGGCATAAACACAGCATCTCCAGGTCTCTCTGTCTTGGACATTCCCACCTCTCATAAGAACCCCTGTGATTACATTGGGCCCACCTGGAAAATCCAGGCTAATCTCAGCATCTCAAGATCCTTCATTTAATCATACCTGCGAAGTCCCTTTTGGCAAGTAAAGTCGTGTGTTCACAGGTTTTGGGGGTTATAATGAGGACATCTTGGCAGGGGCACTCTTCTGCTACCTCAGGGGTCACAGTCTGGATTAGGATGCTTATTATATGTGTCCTTGGGTCAGTGCCTGAGGAAGGGAGGAGGGGAAGCAGGAATGGGCAGAGGCAGTTGTTGGGCTGGGATGCAGCCTGACAGCCTCTGCTCACCCATGAGGAGGTCTGGGACTGAAAGGAACAAGAGAGTTGTCCTGGGTTGGGCAGACGTGATGGACTTTGATACTTCTGCTTCCATCAGTCTTTGGATATGGGTTGAACACAGGCTGGTGTGACCTGGATGAACAGTGGTCCTCATCTGAAGAAGCCCTGGCAAGGCTGACAGCTCAAGGCCGTCCCTGACCGCACTTGCAGAAGGTGGGACAGGTCCTTCCTCAAAGCGGGGTTTGAGTGGCACATCTCCGTGGGTCCCCTTCCCTGGGACAGACTGCTTCCTACAAAGAGGGCTCATCAGTGTGACTGCACCTTCACCTGCCTCTGCTTCTCAGAATCCGATTTGGCTTCAGGAGGCCCCCTGGGGTCTGCCTCCACTGTTGGAAGTGAGGAGTCCCAGGTTTTCTCTGCGGGTTGTACCCTCATCCTCCTGAGCCGCCACTGCCAAGCCTCTCTCCTCTCATCTTGCATGCGCAGTCTTCACTCCATTTAGAGAGGATATTGTTCGGAGACTTATCTGTCTCCTAGCTTCATCAGGTATGGCCACTGTGTTTTGGTTTTCCTTTCTGCTCCATGGTCCAGGGCAATTTCCAAGAAGACAAGGGTCCAGGGCAATTTCCAAAAGCCATCTCACACCATAGGATCCAAACTGCTCTCTCCCCTTCTTGGAGAATCACCTTCTCTCCTCTCTAGGAGGACAGGAGGCACTGTGACCTGCGCTCGCTCCTGCACCCCACCCTCTGCCACTCCACTTCAAAGGCACACCATCCCTTGCAATGCACAGTCCCAAAAATCCATGTGGCTGGTGCCCTCTGGGCCTTGCCCCCTCTCCTGGATGATCCTGACTTCTCGTCACTCCATTCTTGGGGCACACACATCATGGTGAGCATAACTTGCAGGCTCCCTCCATCTCCACCTCGCTGTAGACATACCTGAACACCATCCTGTCTTAGCCTTAGCTGCATGAGGCTTCTGAGACCCCAGACTTCGCATTTCCCCACTGGTCAGCACTTCCTGCATCTCGATCCTGTCCCTCACCTCCCTGATCAGCGTTCTCAGGTCCAGGTGTCCTTCCCTCCCTGATTGACCCAGTTCGTACCCCTGCTGTTGCTACACTTGAGCCCTCATAACTTTTCAGCTACTTCATGAAATTCTAGCACTTGGACTTCAAAATGGGACTTACATGTCCTCTAGGTCAACTTGTATTTGTGGGAAACAGCCTCCAGCTTTCTGTGTGGTGAGCAAGGGGCCCGGGCGTGCATGGCTTGGGCCTGGGTGCGTGGTCATGTTTTCTCTAGCTGGAGGATGCTCCTTCAGCTCTCTCTTGGCTGAGGGGATTGCAGAGTGGACAGGAGTGAGGTATAGAGGAGAGCTTTGAACATATAAAGAAGTTCTTTTGAGTTGAGTCCTCTAGACAGGGTTTAGGGGAGGAAAAGAATCCTCAGCCAACAGAATCAAGTTGGGACTATCCTCTTTGAAGAAAGGGAGTTAGCATAGAGCGGGGGAAACATTTGCCTTGGAGTTGGATTGATCTGGGTTCAGATGTGAGTTCCAACATGTGCTGGTTGTGTGACTTCAGAGTCATTGCTTAAAGGACCTCATTTATTGCACCTGTAAAGTGGTAATGACAGGATCTCCCCACGTGTGGTTATGCAATATAAAGGATATGTGAAAAGCTTGGCAAGTGTTTAGTTAGGTTAAGCCATGCTCATTGCTGTAGTAAGCCAACTCCAAAACCTCAGAGGCTTAACCATGGTTTATTTCTCATTAGGGCAAGGTCCCAGGCAGTGCTCCTCCATGCCGTGACAGGGGTGGAGTGGCTTACATCCTGTGGCTCTGTCTTCTCAGCAGGCTGCCTCTGTAGTGGCTGCCACGTGGAGAATAGCTGCCATGTGGAGACAGAAGAGACATACCAGCTTGGAGCTTTGCTTGGAGCCAGTTTCATGGCCCCACTGAAATGCACAGGAGGCCAGGAAACATGAGGGAGACTGATGGGCTGACTCACATATCTTAGTTCTTTACTCCACAAACATGACAGCATTTTGCATTTTCCTTTGAATGAGAACCCCATAACAATTCCTTTAGCAAATCCCACGGTGGCTTCAGATGTCTTATTAGAAAAGGGGGTTCACACTTTCACACTGAGGCCCAGACTGGGACCAGGAATGTGATGGTGAGGCCGGCAGTAAGGACATTTTTAAAAAAGATGTCTAAATTTGTCAGAAGGAGAAAGGAAACCAAAAAAAGATGGGAGAAATTTAAAACTCTGGGGGAATGAACCTGGACTGGTGGTGAATGCACTTTCCTTCCTTTGAATCCATGCAAAATGAAAATCCTCTCCACCACAGCCCAGATGGATGGACCCCTGTCCAGGAACAGAGCATGCTTGACTTCATTGGACAGTGCCTGTTGTAGGCAAAATCTGTCTTCTAGTGCCTTCCATCTGTTGGTCCTGCTTCTCCTTCCAGCTGCTCCATAAGCCCAGCCCCTGACAATGACTCAGATATGTTAGGCAAATGCTGGGGTCCCCTCAACCTTTTCTTATCTGGGCAAAACAACCCTTAACACTGCAGCCAATCCTGGGAGGACAGAATTTTGAGATGCTGGCAAGACACAGCAAGACAGCCCTCACTAGCCCAACATCGCTGGCTTCATGAGTCTGCAGAGCTTAATTCTTGGCTGCCCCTGTGGGGACAAAAGAAAGGCCCCCAGGAGAGCTTGGTTACTAGCATTAAAGCAAATGGCAGGAGACAGAGTGCCTTCTAAGGCAAAGGTAAATCAGAGGTGTCTTTAATAAAGCTAAATAAATAAGGCTAGCAGACGAAGGGTGACTTGGGGATAGACACCCCACAAAATGGGAAGTTCGAGAGATGAGTGTTGACAGTGTCTGCCCAGCACTGTCTGGGGGATGTGGAATTTGAGTGTCATGAGCATCCAGGATGCTGGAACGCTGACCTCTCGGGCAGGGAGAGTCGTCAGGCCACGTCATAGCGTGGAGGGGGGATGACTTCCAATATTAGCACCTGCCAGGAACCTGATTCCATGTTCACAGGCAATGTTTAGTTTAACAATGTTACATCCTAGTTCCCTGATCCTGAGAAGGAGAGTGCTCTGGTGGGAAGGTCATTCCGGTGGTTGGAGTGGGAACGAATCCACTGGGCCCTGCTTCATCCATCAGTCTATATTGCAGGCAGGAACCATTCTCTGCTAGAATGATTCCCCACGAGGGCTTTGCACCACTGACAGTTACCACTGTTATCTATTTTCCATTCTTCCCTGTTAGTAGAATCCATGTGCCAGCTAAAAGACTCACCCTCCAGAGCCTCCTGAAGCTCAGGGCAGCTGTGTGCCGTAGTTCTGGCCAATGCCACGTAGGTGGAAGTTTATACAGAGTGTCTCCTTTTTTAGGATAACAAAGGTAGAGCCTTACTGGAGAAAACGTTTTTGCCCTTCCCATTTCTTTCTACCTAGAACATGATTGTGAGGCCTGCAAGTGCAGCAGCGATTTTGTGACAATGAAGACAAAAGCCACACTCAAGGATGTCAGAGAAAGAAGAGAGAGAGAGGGGCTCTGGCTCCTTGGTGACATCCATGAGAAGCTGCCCCAGCCCTGACTTGCCTTGCTGTGGACATTGTAGAAAATAAGCCCCCGTCTGTTTAAGCCAGAGTTGGTGGTGTTCCCCACTGATGCAGGTACTAAGCAGAGTTTCCAGGCTAGCGAAGCTGAGACAAGACCCTATAATGTAGTTACTGCACAAGGTGATGTGTCTGCGAGGTCCTTGGGGGTCTTCCCCTCGGATACTTCTCAATGTTTTTCTGATCATGAATATAATTCACATACTTAGTGAAAATTCAAATGAAACAGTGAATTTTAAAGAATAAAGAAAAAAGTTTCCTTAAGCCTACCACCCAGAGATAACCATTGTTTACACAGTAGTGAATGTCCTCAGAGATATCTGTAGGTCTAGTCTATATAGATAATGCATTTTAAAAAACATAAATGGGATTGCATTTTGAAACTTGCTATTCACTCAACAGTGTATTGTGAACCTCTTTCTAGTGATTTGGTTAAGAAAATCCATTCTGAATGTTGTCTGATTGAAAAAATATCTCCATTATTAATGTTAGCTCTTTTCACACTTAAATACTATTATTTAACCTATTATGCTATAATTTAGCTGATCGATTCTCAGTGGGTACTGAATTTCTGGTATTATGTGTAGAGCTGCTGTGCAGGGTTTTGGGAGAATGTCTTTGAGAATTTCCTGATCGCCTCTCGAGGAGCATCTCTGGGAGTGGGTTTGCTGGCTCAGAGGGATGCAGGCATGAGGGTCTCTCACTCCCTGGCCTGTGCTGCTTCCCGCTGTGAGATCCCTGCTCCTGCATTGTGGGATGTTTCTGGAGATGGTCCCAGCTTTGCTGACTTCTTCTATGTGTCTGCACTTTCTGGTTCAAAAGGACCCTGAGACAGCTCAGCAGTAGTTTAATCACTGCCATTGCCCTGACACATGCCCCATGACAGCTATTCTAATTCCCATCCCACTTCTTAAGCCCCCAGTCCTACCTTTCTGGAACCACTCTTAGGGAGATTTCCTTCTTTGAAGATCCAAATTAGGCTAAATTTGAGCTCAGTGTATAAGAAAAGCACTAGTCAGAATGAATTTTCTTTACAAAATCCTTTTATTTTCCAATAGAAAGGGCACCGAGCGGGTGCTGAGACATCACCTCCAGTGCGTTCAGCCTCCCTTTTGCAGGATGCTCTCTGTACAGTGAGCTTGTCTGTATCCAGCTCTCCACATCCTCCTCCTCCCAACTTAGGGGAAAGTTGGTCATCCACAGGGACCCTGTGGCTGTAACCCAGTGCTGCTTTCCTCCTCCAAGGTGAGCTGCACCCCTTCTTTTTGCCCAAGTTGATTGACAGTGATCACAATGGATCTCAGTGTCCTTGTCCTCATTAGGGGAATTGCAAGCTGGCTCCCTCTGTCTTGTAACAGAAATATTGTACAGTAGCCAGCACGCAACCTTTTCTAATGAAACAATGTAAGACATGAGGCTGAAGAACATTCTGTGCCCATTGTATTCACTTGTTATATTAATAAAATGCACTAAGTATATCATGCCATCAGGCTATCCTAGGCCTTGGAGTACCGGTCTATTTAGCAGTGATGATTTTCAAAATCAGCACATGCACAGGTGGAGGAAGTGTTGTAATTAGCAAATAGGCAGGGGCCATCCCCCAGCCTGCCACTTCTGCAGGGTGGCTCAAGTGTCCCTGGCAGGTCAACCCTTTCTTCCTTTCCTCCTGGATAAGAGGAAAGGGAGATTAGATTCTAAATCTTCCCACACCCTCTGGTTCATGGCACTTTGTCCCTTCGAATATGTTAATTATTCAGTTTCTCTGAGTAACGAAGAAGCTCCCTCCATGAGTGTCTCCCTTACCATGAGAAGCTTGCCCTGGGCTCCCTCCCGATTCTCACCAGATTTCCTGACAGTAATTTCCTGACACACAACCCTCTCTGCTTCTCACATGTGTGCTCTTTCATGAGCAGCCTGGCTCAGCTCCTGCACTGTCTTGAAAACACACCACTGACCGCCCTCCTGGACCTGGAATCTGTGTTCTCTCCAGCCTTCGACATCTTCCATTGCCCCCTCCTCCAGCTGCATGAGTGTAGTCAGTGCCTGCCTGACTTGCAAGACGACTTCCATTCCCTTCCTCTTCTCTGCACCGACCATTCTTCCTGGTCGCCTTTGTTGGCTTCTTGTTTCTCCTCCTGTAAAGGGCTGATGGCCCCCAAGGTTTCCTCTGCGCCTTGAGCTCGTTCCTGTCTACATCTAGTTTGAAGAGCTCAGGCACGTGCACCATTTCCTAAGACATCTGGGGGAGGATAGCTCCCAGGCCCATGTGTGTGGCAGGGTGCGTGCATGAGTGCAGATATGTGTGTGTGGCAGGCTGTGCATGTGTCTCTGTGTGTGCGTGTGCATATGTGTGTGCACATAGCAGGGTGTGTGTGTGCATGTATGGCAGGTGTGTGTGTGCATGTGTGTGTGTGTGTTGAATTTTCCGATGAGTGGGAGCGATGTAACTTCCTCTCTGTTCCAGCTATACTGGCCTCCTCACGGGTCCAAAAACAAGGCGAGTCTTCTCTCACCTCTGCCCCTTTTTCTGCAGAAATGCTCTTTCTCCAGGCGTCCCCATAACTCTCTCCTCATCCTTTCTGGTCTCTGCTCCAAGGGCACCTTGTGGAAGACTTCCTGACCCACCCATATAAAATAGCGACCTCATCTGCTGACCTTTAAAATGTTTCTCCATAGCCCGTACCACCACTTGATGTCTCTTTCAAACACACACACACACACACACACACACACACAGACACACACACACAGACACACATACACACTTATTTCTTTATTGTCTGTCTCCACAAACTTAGAAGCTCCTACTGAAAAAAGATTTTGTCTCCCTGGAAGGCATACAGCAAATATTTGTGAATAAGTGAATTCTCATTAACACCTGGTAGGAGCAAATGTGTTGATAAGGTTATTAGCTGCAGAATTCCCTCTCCTCAGTTTAAGAAGAAAAGGATTGATTCGGGGTTTGTGGTAGATCATAGAACTCCACTGCACTCCAGCCTGGGCGACAGAGCGAGACTCCGTCTCAAAAAATAAAATAAAATAAAAAATAAATGTCTCTGTCACTGTAATTTAAATTTTCTATTAGCTTTCCTTTCTTGTATGTTCTGTTGATGCGTAGGCAGTTTTTTAGAAAACAGGGGTTTGTGGTAGATCATAGAATCTTGGAGCTTGGAAGAAACAGACTCAAGAATGAGCTTCCAAGAATGACTTCCTGCATGATACCGCAGACCAGCCCCTTGCCTCTGCCTCAGTGAGGAATTTCTGGAGGAGGAAGTCCCATCAGCTACCAGCTCCAACAGTGCACGGCTTCTGCTACTGTCTACAGTGGGACCTTCGCACTTCCCCTCTTCCCCACATAACTCAGGTCTAAATCTAAGTGTTGTGGGGCCATATGTGGTTAGTGGAACCTAAATCCCACGTCCATTCCCTAACAATAAGTGAGGCTTGACAATGTGGGCTCCTCCCCACCCTCCAGTGTTGGGAAGGCAATGTTCACATGGGGAAGAGGTGTTCAAAACATTTTGGGGACTGGGCGTGATAGCTCACGCCCATAATCCCAGCACTTTGGGAGGCTGAGAGGTGGATCACTTGAGGCCAGGAGTTTGAGACCAGCCTGGTCAACATGGCAAAACCCCATCTCTACTGAAAAACACAAAAATTAGCCGGGTATGGTGGTGCACACCCATAGTCCCAGCTACTCGGGAGGCTGAGGTAGGGGGATCACTTGAGCCCAGGAGGCAGAGGTTGTAGTGAGCCAAGATGGTACTACTACACTCCAGCCTGAGTGACAGTGACAGAGTGAGACCCTGTCTCCAAAAAAAAAAAAAAAAAAGATTTTGAGAAGGCTGGGGGATAGTGACTCGTGCCTGTAATCCCAGCACTTTGGGAGGCTGATGCTGGAGGATCACTTGAGCCCAGGAGTTTAAGACCAGTCTGGGAAACACAGTGAAACCCTGTCTCTACAAAAAATAAATTAGCTGGGTGTGGTGGCACCTGCCTCTACTCCCAGCTACTTGGGAGGCAGAGGTGGGAGGATCGCTTGAGCCCAGGAGGTCGAGACTGCAGTGAGCTATGACTGCACCACTGCATTCCAACCTGAGCGACAGAGAGAGATCCTATCTCAAAAAAAAAGACAAACAATTTTGGGGAGCCACGAATGACAGATGCCAATTATATATACTTTCCTATGTTTTCCATTCTGATGGGATTAAATGTCTCTGTCGGCCGGGCGCGGTGGCTCAAGCCTGTAATCCCAGCAGTTTGGGAGGCCAAGACGGGCGGATCACGAGGTCAGGAGATTGAGACCATTCTGGCTAACACGGTGAAACCCTGTCTCTACTAAAAAATACAAAAACCTAGCCGGGCGAGGTGGCGGGCGCCTGTAGTCCCAGCTACTTGGGAGGCTGAGGCAGGAGAATGGTGTGAACCCAGGAGGTGGAGCTTGCAGTGAGCTGAGATCTGGCCACTGCACTCCAGCCTGGGTGACAGAGCGAGACTCCGTCTCAAAAAATAAAATAAAATAAAAAATAAATGTCTCTGTCACTGTAATTTAAATTTTCTATTAGCTTTCCTTTCTTGTATGTTCTGTTGATGCGTAGGCAGTTTTTTAGAAAACAGAAACGAGGTCTCACTATGTTGCCCAGGGTGGTCTTGAACTCCTGAACTCAAGTGATTCTCTTACTTTGGCCTCCCAAAGTGCTAGGATTACAGGCATGAGCCACAGTGCCTGGCCATTAATGCTTAGTCAGTTTTAGACATTGCAAATTCCTTTTTCTAATCAGGCTTCCATATGTTAGTTTTGTCTATGGTATTCTTTATTGATTGATTGATAGAGACAGGATCCTGCTCTGTCGCCCAGGCTGGAGCACAGTAGCACGAACATGGCTCGCTGCAGCCTCAACTTCCTGGGCTCCAGTGATCCTCCCAGACTCTCTCCAGTAGTTGGGACCACAGGCATGCGCCACCATGCCAGGCTAATTTTCGTATTTTTGGTAGAGACAGGGTTTTGCAATGTTGCCCAGGTCGTCTCAAACTCCTGAGCTCAAGCAATCCAACCACCTTGGCCCCACAAAGTGCTGGAGTTACAGGTGTGAACCACTGACCTGGCTTTGTCTACAGTATCCCTTAAATAGAAATTCTTTTTGCCCCTGAATGGCCATAATAAGTTAACTTTTTACCTGTGGTAGATCCTTTGGAGTGCTGAGTTGTATTAATTAGATTTTTTTAAAAAATAAATTTTATTGTATATATTTAAGGCATACAACAATATGTTATGAGAGCTACGTAGATGGTAAAATAATTACTGTAGTGAAGCAGAGTAACATATCTATCATCTTATATCAGCACTCATTTTTTTTGGCAAGAGTTGTTACAATATACTCATTCAACAAAAATTCCCAATATGATACACTATTAGTAACCAAAGTCCTCCTGTCTGGATCTTTAGATTTGTCCATCCTACATATCTGCTATTTTGTGTCCTTTGACTCACATCTCCCTATTTCTTCCTCCCACCTTACCCCTGGTAACCACTGTTTCATTCTCTATCTCTGTATATTTGCCTTTCTTTCTTTTTTAAGATTCCACATACAAGTGAGATCACACGATATTTGTCTTTCTGTATCTGGCTTATTTCAGTTAGCATAATGTCCTCCAGCTGTCTACGTTGTGTCAAATGGCAGGATCTCCTTTATAAAGCCTAATTAATATTCCACGGTATATACATACCACAGTTTCTTTATCCATTTGCCCATTGACAGACATCTAGGCTGTTTCTGTATCTTGGCTATTGTGAATGATGCTGCAATGAACTTGGGAGCGCAGATATCTTTATGAGGTGATGATATCATTTTCTTTGGGTATATGGCCAGTAATGGGATTGCTGGATTATAAGGTAATTTTATTTTAAATTTTTTGAGGAACTTCTATATTGTTTATTATAATGGCTAAATGAGCTTATACTCTCACCAATAGTGTACAAGGAAGGTGCCCTTTTCTCCACACCAACACCAACACTTGTAATCTCTTGTCTTTTTGGTAATGGTCACCTTAACAGATGTGAGGAGGTATCTCATAGTGGCTTTGACTTGCCTTTCCCTGATCATTAGTGATGCTGGGCATCTTTTCATACATCTGTTGACCATTTTTATGTCTTCTTTGGCGAAAGGTCTATTCAGGTTCTTTGCCTATTTTTAAATTGGATTGTTTGTTGTTTTTGCTATTGAGTTGTATGTGTTTTTAAAAGGCATTTTGGATATTAACTCCTTATTAGATATGTGGCTTACAAATATTTTTCCCTGATTTGTTGGTTGCCTTTTTGTTGTTGTTGTTGATTGTTTGCTTTGCTGTGCAGAAGCTTTTTAGTTTGATGTAGTCCCATTGATTTATTTTTGCTTTTGTAGCCTGAGTTTTTGGTGTGGTATCCAAAAAGTCATTGCCAGGGCCAATGTCAAAAACTTTTTCCCGTTTGTTTTCTTCTAGGAGTTTTATGGTTTCAGGTCTTACGCTTAAGATCTTTTATCCATTTTGAGTTGAATTTTGTGTATGGTGTAAGATAAGGGTCCAGTTTCATTCATTTGCATTTGGAAATCCAGTTTTGAATATAAATTCTTAATTTTTTTTTTTATACAGTGAAAACATCAAGTTTTGCCTTATAGTTTGTGCTTTTTAGGTCTTTCTTACGAAAGCTTCCCTGAATCTAACCCCAGGTATTAAATATATAATTGTAATTTTTTTCTATGGGCTTTATAATTATATCTTTCAGATTAAGATCTTTAATTCACCAGGAACCCAGCTCTGCATATGGGTGTGGTGGGAATCCAACACCGTCCACCCCCTTTTAAGAAGTTAGTTTTCTCAAGAATCATTTGCTACACATGTTCTTCTTTCTACACTGACTTGTGGTGACTTCTCTGCCATAAACCAAGTTTTTGTACACATGTGGGTCTATATCCAAGTTCTCTATTTTGGTTTATGATGCCAGCACTTTAGCTTCTTATTACTATGATTTTTGGGTTATCTTCCTTCTGGTGAGATACATTCTTCTTGGCTCATCTGGGATCTGTGGAAGGGAGAGTAAAAGCAAATCTTTCTGTCCTTTTCTTTGGAGTCCCTAAGCTCCACAGTAGTCAAAACGAAAGAAATATACTGGGCCTCTGACGGCCAGTTAAGAGCGACTAATGCGGCTGCCGGACTTAAGACATGGAGGATGGCCAGAAGATGAAGAGGGCAGAGACAGGATGGGACAGGACGACCAGCTGCAGGGAGGAGTACCCTCTCGGCTGACAGCTGCAGAGACAACCAAGGGGCAGAGAGGAGTTACCCTCTCCTCTGAGAGCTGCAGAGATGACCAGTGTGCAGAGAGGAGCTACCCTGTCTGCCGAGAGCTTCAGAGACCTGCAGAGACCTCTGAATGACTTGCCTGCAGGCAGGGGCCATCCTCTCCAGGCCTCCTCTGCTGACAGCTGAACACTCAACGGAGGACCTGCCTATAGAAAGGAGCTACCCACTCCTCTGAGCTGTTCTAACACTAAATAAAACTCTTCTTCTTCTTTACCCACCACTTGTCTGTGTACCTCATTCTTCCTGGACACAGGACAAGAATTTGGGCAAAGGCGCCGTGGCCACAGAGGTTTTCAGTCAGAAAAATCGACACCCCAGATCTCCTGTAACATCTTTTACAAAATTACGATAGTAATTTTGGAACTTTTATTCTTGCTTTTAAATTTATTGCATTCTGTCCTAAAAAAGGACAGTTGGAATTTGATTAGGACAACAATTGTGGTAATAGTTGGGTAGAATTGATACTTTTATATTAAGTTGTCCAATCCAACAACATAGATTATTCTGCTTATTTTGATCCTCTTTTATCTCCTTTATTAGAGGGTAAAAATTTCCTTTACAGAGGACTAGTGTATTTTTTTTTTCAGGCATTTTATAGCTTGTGTTGCTATTATGAAAGGTATCCTGTTTTCTTATATGTATATATGTCTTATTTTCTCCTATATATTATAGGTAGTTATTGTGGTACAGAGAAAGTGTTATTGATCTTTGTAAGTTGACCTTACATCCATCTAGCGACCCTGTTATTAGTTTTAATAATTAGTTGAAATTTCTATGTAAATTTTCATGTAGTCCACAAATAACATTTTAATCTTTTTCCTCCTTCCAACTTCTACACCTCCCATTTCTTTTTCTTGTTTTATAACATTGGCCCTGACTCTGGCTCTTCGTTACATAGTAGCAATGCTCACAGGCACCTTATCTTCTTGCCAGTCTAAATGGGGATGTTTCTAAGGTTTCTCCATTGGATGTGATATTTGCTGGGGGTTTTGGTATGTGGTCTTTAAAAGTTGAGGTGATTCTATTCAAATTCCAGTTTTCTGAATTACTCTTTGGCTGTTTGCCATGAAGGCTGCCTGTCCCCCATGCCCTTGGCCCACAGAGCACAGTCAGGCTTCCGCCATGCCAGCACATGCAACTCCATGACTTAGAGGCTGGTGGCTTACAAACAGGATGTCAGTCCTCCTGGGAAGCATCCTCCACCTCTGTCCTGGAGGGAGATAGCCCTGCCCAGGTGGAGGACAGTGGTGATGGTCTCCTGTGACACTCAGACACCCCATGTACACCTGTGACCTCTGGTACACAGGCGGGAGGGCTCACTAAGAGAAAGGACATTGGCTGTGAAACAAGGTGACTTGGCCTCAAAGTTGGGACCTGCCACGTACTAGCTGTGTGACTGTGAACAATTTATTCCACCACTCTAAACCTCAGCTTCCACATTTGTAAAATGGGGAATCTAACTGTCCTTGGGGAAGCCACGTGGTAGTTGGTTAAATAGCCAGCAAAAAGTATTTAGCAGAGTAGTAACTGTCCGCTATCGTGTTAGTAATCCATAAACGAATATCATTAACACATTACAAGCAGGGTAAATGCTCTTGATAAGAAGTTAAGCAAAAGCTATATATAGACTAAGTCGACATTTGTTTTAAAATTTGCATGAGTAAAAGACTGAGGAGAAATAGATTGAAATGGGGGATGGTAGGTGATTTTTAACAGTCTCCTTTATATTTTTATGTGTTTTCAAATTTTTCTATAGTGAGCACATGATTACCTCATAAATCTCTGAAACATGTTTTATGGAAACAGAAAGCCCAGTGTGACTCAGCAGTGCCAAGGCTGCCAAGAGAGCTGGCGGCAGCCCCGCCGCTTCAGTGGAAACAGCGCCCGCACCTGGAGGTCCTGGGCCTGCCGCTGGGCCCTGGCTGGAGCCTAGCTGCACCAGCAGTTTGTTTAGCTCTGGGCATAGGTAGTCATGGAGACCCTGAGTGCCACGGTGGAACAAGAATGGAGCAAGTGTGCGAAGGCCACAAAATCTATAGGACAAGAGGGCTGAGAAAGCCAGGAGGGGTGATGTGGGATGGGAAGAAGCAGGGAGGCCCCTGCCTGGTAGGGGTAGGGAGTTGGTGGAGAGAGGGTAAGAGACAGACAGAGAAAGAGAGAGAGAGATGGAGAGACAAGAGGAGGTGAAGGAGAAGGAGGCGGAGGGAGTCCCAGTGTGAGGAGGGGCTTCTGCTGTGGCCGTCTGACCTCAGGGCCCATCTATTGCTTTCCCTGTGCCTGGCCCCAGCATGTTCTGGGCACTGCCCTCTCCGCTCCGCCACAGTGTTCCTACAGGTCCGTCCATTGCCGCATGGTCCATGGTCCTGGGCCCTGAGATATCTTTCTGGGAAGTTTGCAGACTGGCCTGGGAATAGAGACTGTCTCAGGCTGCAGGGCCTGCAGTGTCCTCAAAGGCCATGGCCCTCCAAGTGGAAAAAGGTGAGAATGAAATCAACCAGTTCAGGCGTGAGCGCCCGGCCAGCTCCTCCCAGAGGCAGGTATCTGCCCTTCTCCAGGGTCTGGTTGTTGAACATTCCTTCACTGGGCTCGACTCCCAGGCATCTTGGCAAAATCATCTTCTTTTTCTTGATCTTGTTCAAGTTGAAGTTTTATCACTCGCAACCAAAAAGGTCCTGAGTAACACAAAATCACCGGTGAAGGTCCTGAGTAACACAGAATCACTGGTATCAGTGGGAAAGGGGCCTGAAGGAGAGAGGCTCCAGGAGAGGGTGGCCTGGGAGAGACATCGTAAAGGTGTGGCTCCTGGGGGTGGGGGTGGGTGGTGGGGCCCCAGCTGCCTGTGCTGGGTGCGCACATGCTCTGTCTCTCTGTCTCTCTCTGAGTCTCTGTGTCTCTCCCTCTGAGTTTTTGTCTCTGTCACTCTGTCTCATTTTCTCAGCTCAGGAGAGACATTGGCCCCCTTTCCCAAGCTCCCTATTTTGCCCTGTCTCCTTCACTGTCTGCTGCTGACCCGCTGCTAACATGCTCTGCCCCGGCAGCCTCCCCACCCTGCAGCCCACCTGTTCCTGTCCATCCACGACCATTCCTTCAGGCTCAGGAACAAGCTGGGCTTTGACACACACCCTCGACTCCTACTCGCTTGGTAACATTCCCCAGCCCCAACCTGCAGTCCAGCTGTCCCACCTGGGTCCCGATTTGGATGGTGGCAGTATATCTGTGCCCAAGCTTGAAGCCCCTCCTTCCTTAGGTGTGTCCTGGAGTCTCTGAGCTCTGGTGCTTTAACCTCTGGGGTCCTTCCTGGATGTGCCTCTTCTTTCAAAGCCTCCTACCTTGGCCCTGATTTAGACTCCTATCATCTCTTGTATGAAGATTTTCTGTCTCCTGCATGATTTCTCTGTTCTTATTCCTCCCTAGTCCACCCCCCCCACCCTGCTGTCATCATGGCAAGCTCACGGATCTCTTCGTGCCTTTGCCATGCAGAGAGCCCTGCCAAGGCCCCACCAGCTGTGCAGTAAACCCCAAGGCTGGGCCCTCTCCAGGCTCAGCTGGGCAACTGCCCACCTGCCACATTTTACTCTAGGCACCCTGGACTATTATGGCTCCTGGCACAGAATGCAGTGATGCTTCTCAACTGTGTGCCTCGATCAAGCTGTCACCCTTGGTCGGAACACACCTTCCAAAGCTCCCCAAGCCTGGCTCACTCTGATGCATTGGACCTCTGCCAGACCCTCTCCTCGCCATACCCCAGAGAAGGAACCTCTGCATTTACACCATGATTTCTAGTTACTTTCTTATGAATCAGTGCTTCCCACTAAGCAGCAGGGGCCTTGAGGGCGTGGGGCCTCTGATTTCACCTCTTTGTAGTGTAGGCCAAATATTCAATACACAGGGACTCAGGCCTCATGAAGCAAGAAGGGGATGGGCCGAGGCTGCCTGGGCCGGGCCCTGGGGGCTGTAAGGGTGAATGTGCGGTGTGGCTGGGGAAGGAGCTCAAGTTTGCTCTGCAGAAGGTTGCCTGCAGCAGCAGCCCTTTGATCCCCGAGTTACAGACCTTGTCCTGGGCCAGTTCTTCCTGCTCTGAAGCTGGGGGCAGGGACACTATCACAGAGTAAGGCCAGAGTGGACTCTAGAAAAATGTGTCTAAACTAGGAGACTCCTCCATCCCACCCAGTGTCCAGGAGCAGGTTAGGGTCCCCTCCATCCAGAAAGAAGGTGCCCTCCCCCCAGCAACTGGAAACATCAGAGTCGACTGGAAATCCAGGTTTACCAAGGGCCTGCTCTGTTCCAGATCCCAGAGGTGCAGGTTCTGGAGGTGTAAAAATGAGCCAAGGGGTTTCAACCCAGCAAAACAGAGAGGCCAGGGGTGAGAGCAGCTGGGTAAGCACAAGGAAGAGGCCCCAGGTACCCGCAAGTGCTCCATGGTACAGAGCCTGGGTTCTGACTGGAGAGAGAGACAGAGTAAGTGCAAGTGTATGAGGGCATAAGGTGATTCCTGACTGACAGTGAGGGCAGAAGACGGGGCTGTGGGGGCCGGGTCCCCCTGGAGAAAGTCTCTTTGGGAAGTGACATTTGAACTGGATGTGCTGGGTAAAAGGCCAGGAGAGGCAGACACAGAGGAATCAGAAGATGCAAGGCCCTGAGGTGGAAACAAGTTTTGGTGTGGCTGGAAACAGGGATGTCATAATTTTGTCGAAGTAATGTTGCCCAGGCCAGTGCAGTGGCTCACACCTGTCACCCCAGCACCTTGGGAGGATGAGGCTGGAGGATCGCTGAGCCCAGGAGTTTGAGACCAGCCTGGGCAAGATAGTGAGACCCCTACTCTAAAAAAAAAATTAGCCAGGCATAGTGGTGCACACCTGTAGTCCCAGCTATTTAGGAGGCTGAGGTGGGAGGATTGCTTGAGCCCAGGAGTTCAAGGCTGCAGGAGTGAACTGTGATTGCACCACTGCACTCCATCCTGGAAGAGAGAGAGAGACTGTCTCTAAAATAATAATCATAATAACAAACAGCTCTCAAACTCAGTGCATCATGACAACCGGTGTTAATTACTTTCATACTCACAGGTCTCAGATGACTATAATTTGGCTGATCCAGGATAGGTGTGGCTGGACGGCCCTGCCCTAGGCTGTAGGTAGCCTGGGTTTGATGCGAGTTCAGGTGGTTGCACTGAGTTCATCCTGGGGCACAGCTGAGGCTCTGTGGAGGAAGCTCTTCTTACCCTGGACTTTAGGAGTGCAAACAAGGAGCCAGGCCATGTGGGTGCATGGAGCACTTCTGCTAGTTCCATCCTCCAACCTCCCCAGGGCCAAAACATGTCAGGTGGTCAAGTCCAACATCAATGAGCAGGGAAGTCTGTGCGGGAGAAGTGTGAGTATTAGCTGAATAATAATAACCCAGACACTCACCCACCACCTCAGAGAGGAGCTGTGAGGATGGAGGGAGTCTCTGCCTGGTTTGTGCACATGGTGAACGCTTACCCCATGCTGACTGACATGTGGAGGATGTAGCTTACCCCATGCTAATTGAAACGTGGAGAATGTAGTTTACCCCACACTAACTGATATGTGGAGGATGTAGGGATGGGTCAGATTCTCAAGGTCTTGATAAATCACGTTGAAAATTTTGGGAGCCATGGAGGCTTCGGTCAGAAGGGTGACAGGGTTGGATTTGGTTTTTAGAGCAACCCCTCTGGCAGCCACGTTGAGGTTGGTCTGATGGAGGCGAGACTGGGGTCTCAGGGTGATGAGCAGTAAGTCATCATGGGGAAAGGAAAGAAGGAACGAGTTCAGGAAATGCTGGGAAGGTGGGACCCAGGGGTAGATGGCAGAGAGGTTGTGTGGAGGGAAGCGGTGCCTAGGCTCTTGGTTCTTGGCTTGGGTCAAGGGATACGATGATAGACCCTGGGCTGGGGAGCACAGGAGGAAGGGCTGACCTGCGTAGGGTAGAGGAGGTGATGAACTAGCTTAGAGATGTGGAGTATGAGGTTCTTACAGGACATGTAGGTAGAGGCACAGGTCTTGGAGTGTAAGAGAAGAATCTGGACATGGGACATATATTTGGGAGTCAAATCAGTTAAGAGGCAGGCAGGAAGCAGACCTCAGTTATTGAGGTTTCCAGGGAATGGAAAATACGCTGGGTTGGCACAGAGAAACTCCAGTGGCGCATATTAACATGTGGCCGATGTCGCTGTGAGACAGCCATCCTCACATTCTTCTTCCAAACTAAAGCCTGAAATTACGTGGAGGTAGCAAAGCCCAGCAAAAGAGCCCGGCCTCCAGCCTCCACGGCTAAGGCTTGGCCAATGAGTTGTAAGAAGAAGTGATGTCTGTGAATTCTGGCAAAGCACAGTGAAGGTGGCCATACCCTTCTCTGTCCCCTACTCCATCCTACTGCCTGACTTGGATGAGATGGCTGGAGCTCTGGCAGTCACCGTGGACTAGGAGGCTGGGGGCCACATCCCAGGTGGAGGCCGTGAGGAGGAAGGAGGCTGCATGCCCTGGGCCTTCACGGGGCCCCTATGCCACTCAAGACCGTGTTTACAGAGAAACACGACTGTCTCTTGTTGAAGCCGCTGTGGACACACTTTTCTGTTCCATTCAGCTGAACTAGGTTCACAGGAAACCATTGTGAGTTTGCAGTTCTTGGTCAAGCCTCACCCCGGGGGCATTTCCAGCCTCTGTTTTCTCCGCGGGATGAATAAGAGGCAGCCATGCCCGCTCCAGTGGCCGCGAGGTGTTGTGCGCCACCTGGTGGTCGCGTGGCAGACAGCACTCCTCCAAGCGAGACAGCACCAGCGCTAAAATGCAGCAGTCTGCACCTTAACCCCAGCCCATCTTTTAGCCAATGACAAGCCAAGTACCCCAGAGTCCTGCATGGCAGTGGACGCTGACAAGAACTCCAGGAATTTCAGATTGCATGGAGCTTCTCGGCTCAGGTGTGTTTTCGGAATCAACTGGGAGCAGTTTCCAAGGAGCCAGCTGGTGGTCCCTGCTTCTCCTCGCCCAGGTCGCGAACTTCTGTACTAAATAAAGGATTCCATGTGACCCCTCTTCTGCAGCCTCTGGTCTCAGAGCAATAGAGAGAGCTGAAGAGAAGGCAGGGAGATGACTCACTGCTTTACTGAGCAGGAAATTAACACCAAGGGAGCCTAACCCAGCAGTAACCTGGAAAAATTGATTTGCGGTGGTTTGAGCAGGGGGCAAAGTGGGTTTATATGGGCGAACTTATTAATACTTCCTTCTGCTGACCACAGATACAAGCTTGAAATGGCCAACAGTGAAGAAAATACAGACCAAACTGCAAAAATGAGTCTTCATCTCATTGAAGTTTGAGAAGTTTGAGAAATTGCAGAGGCTCGTGGAGAGACTCCTGGTGCCGGGATACACGGGTCTCCATCCAGTTTGGCCACTCTGTGTGTGACCCGGGGCCATCCTCTCTCTCGGGCTCCCTTTGCTACATGAGGTGGCCGGAACACTGCCTGGGTTTTGAGGCCAAGGGTTAGTAGGTGTTGGTGACGAGAAGGGGCCCCCAGACTAGGTGAGGGGACCTCAGTAACCTCCCCCTTTCCCAATCATCCTTTTCTGAGGCCACCTTCATTTGCTACCCTATCCTAAAAGGCCTCGAAAAGCAACAGGCTCTGGTGTCGCAGACATCTTCTGGTTTCCTCTTCTTTCTGTGAAACAATTGAGTCTCTCTCAGCTTTTCTCATTTGCATGCCCACCAGGCAGCTGAAGAGCTGCAAACAAAATACCACCTGCTTTACGTGAAGAGGAAGTGATTGGGGCTGGAGTGAGAGGTGGGCCCAGGTCGTGAAGTCCTTGTTTGTTTTCTTCTTTCCTCACTCTGCTTGGTGGGTTCTTCGTGGTCCTCTGCAAAGAGGGTTTTTGGGAATGGCGGGTGTCTCTCTCACTCGGAGCCAGCCCCTGCCTCTCCTCTGCACTGCTCCTGAGCCTAGGGTGGGTGTGGGGGTGCCCCCAGCACGTCTGTGCTGGAGCGAATGGACTGGATCCCTCCCCAGCCCCAGGGTCTCTGTCTCTCGTGAGGGGCAGGTGGCCGTGTGTTTAACAAACCTCTCCCTCCTCGGTGTACCCTCTGGTCCACAACCAAACACACACAGGGATGTCCCAGGTAACTCTGGAAGTGTCCCCGTCTCTGGCCCTGCATTCTGGGGTCTGTGAACTGCAAATTGCTAGATGGAGGGATCTGCCCATCCCAAAGGGCAATGTCCAGGGAGAGCGATCTGTCCACCCCAAGAGGTGTGACCAGAGATCCTCCTTCAGGAGATGAACTCCACAGACATGACTTTGGGTCCAAGCACCATCAGTGCCATTTCCTAGGGCTGCATGGCTGGGAACCAGTTTGCCGACCAATTGGAGCTAGATAGGGAGGGGGCAGGGCCGAAGTGGAGTCTCCCCCTTTCCTTTCACTGCCTTTCCACATGCTGTGTTGGTTCTGGGTCTGTTTGTCCTGAGACCCTATGCTCGTCCTCTCCCTCCTCTGCCCTGTCTTGTGGGGCAGACCCCTCCAAGTGGTGTCTCCCACACTGCCAGGCTCACACCCATGGGAGACCTGAGCGTGAGACAGAGCGGGCAGGACCTCTCCCTTTCTCTCCAGCTGCGACAGACAGGCCCCCAGGGCTCCCAGCTTCCACTGGTGACCTGGCTGCAGGGTCTGGGAACACCACACCCTCCCTGTACCCCTGCCTCTCTGGACATTGCTGTCTCTGGAGTACCCACCCTGTTTATCTCTTAGTTCACCCATATTCCCAGATGCCAGTTCCCTGAAGTCTGGTGTCTCTGTGCTAAGTCTCCCAGCAGTCTCTGATTCCCAACACCTACGTCTTGCTGGATCTTCCTTAATCACACTGGCGCAGATCCCACCATAGTTTTTCAATTGTGTTTGTGTGTGAAACAGGGTCAAGTTCAACAACATCCAACATCCAGTTCCGTTTTTCCTCTCCTCTCAGGTCTGCTGGACCCCAGGTCCAAGGCTCCTACCCTGGGGAGGGGCAGGTCTGGAGGGGCAGGTCTGGCCGTCCCCTCCTCTCTTCCTCTCCCACACCTGCTGATGCTCCTGGGGCCAAGCTGGAGGGGAGGGGGCTTGGAGGAAAAGTGGCCCCGCTGGCGTGGCTATTTTTGCTTACGTGGGCCCTTGGGCTCCGGGTGGCAGATATGCAAACTCTGGCTCTTCTGCTGGACGCAGGTGTGTGTCCTTCCGAGCATCATGGATCTGGACCTGCACAGCGCCTTGACGACCTGTCCCCTGCTGTCCACCCCACAGCCTCTAACTGCATAGTTCTTCTCGTCTGCCTGGCTGCCCTCTTAGAAGGGGGTGTTATTGGATTCCTGTGGCCACCACCACAAGGTGCATAAACTGGGTGACTCAAAACAACAGAATGTATTATTTCACAGTTCTGGAGGCCAGAAGGTCAAAATCAAGGTATTGGTAGGGCCACGCTCCTTCTGCAGCCTCTAGGGGAGCGTCCTTCCTCATCTCATCTGGCTTCTGGTAGCCCCAGGTGTTTCATGGTTTGTGAAAGGATCACTGCAATCTCTGCCTCTGTCTGCATATGGGCTTCTTCTTTGTGTATGTATGTATCTCTCTGTGTCTTCTCTTCTTACAAGGACGCTGGCCATTGGATTGAGGTCCATGCTACTGTAGCATGACCTCATCTTAACTTGATCACATCTGCAAAGACCCTGTTTCCAAATAAGGTCACAATGATAAGTACCAAGGGTTAGAACTTCAATATATCTTTTTGGAGGACACAATTCAACCCACAACGGGTGCAGGTGCCCTTTGGAAATATTGTGGGTTCACTTCTAGACCCCGCAATAAAGCAAATACTGCAGTAAAGTGAGTTATATAAATCCACCAGTTTCCCAGTGCATATAAAAGTTATGTTTACATTATGCTGTGACCTATTAAGTGTGCAATATCATTATGTCAAAAATACAACGTACATACTTTAAATTAAAAAATCTTTATTGCAAAAATGCTAACAATCATCTGAGCCTTCAGCGAATCATCATCTTTTTGCTGGTGAAGGGCTCTGCCTTGGTGTTGGTGGCTGCTGACTGATCAGGCTGGTGGTTCCTGAAGGCTGGGGTGGCTGTGGCAATTTCTTAAAATAAGAAAACAATGAATTTTGCCACATCAATGGACTGTCCTTTCATAAGAGATTCCCTTGTAGCATGTGATGCTGTTTGGTAGCATTTTACCCACAGTAGAACTTCTTTCAAAATTGGAGTCAGTCCTCTCAAACCCTGCTGCTGCTTTATCAACTCAGTTTATGGAATATTCTAAATTTTTTGTTGTCATTTCAACAATGTTTACAGCGTTTTTACCAGGAGTATATTCCTTCTAAGGAAACAGGCAGGATGTGGTGGCTTATGTCTGTAATCCCAGCCTAGAATTGCCCCAGGCCTAGGTGGAAGGATCACTTGAGGCCAGGACTTTGAGACCAGCCTGGGCAACATAGTGAGACCCTGCCTATACAAAAAAAAAAAAGAACCAGGCATGGTTGCGTTCACTTGTTCTAGCTACTTTGGAGGCTGAGGTGGGAGGATTACTTGAGGAGTTTGAGACTGTAGTGATTCGTGATTACACCACTGCACTCCAGCCTGGGCAACAGAGCAAGACCCTGTCTCAAAAAAGAAAAAAGAAAGAAGAAACCATTTTGTTTGCTCATTCATAAGAAGCAACACCTCATCCATTCAAGGTTTTTTTTGTTTGTTTGTTTTGTTTTGACATGGAGTCTTGCTTTGTTGCCCAGGCTGGAGGGCAGTGGCACAATCTTGGTTCACTGCAACCTCTGCCTCCTGGGTTCAAGTGATCTTCTGCCTCAGCCTCCCAAGTAGCGGGGACTAAAGGTGCATGCCATCACACCCTGCTAGTTTTTGTACTTTTGTAGAGAAGGGGTTTCACCATGTTGGCTAGGCTGGTCTTGAACTACTGATCTCAGGTGATCTGCTCTCACCTCGGCCTCCCAAAGTTCTGGGATTACAGGTTTGAGCCACTGCGCCTGGCTGCTATTCATGTTTAGTCATGAGATTGCAGCAACTCAGTCACCTCTTCAGGCTCCCCTTTTAATTCTACTTGTCTTGCTATTCCCACCACATCTGCAGTGAGTTCCTCCACTGAAGTCTTGAACCCCTCAAAATCATTCGGGAGGGTTGGAATCAATTTCTTCCAAACTTCTGTTAATGTTGCTATTTCGACCTCTTCCCATTAATCACAGATGTTCTTAATGGCATCTAGAATGGTGAATCCTTTCAGGAAGGTTTTCAGTTTGCTTAGCCCAGATCCATCAGAGCTATCTATGACAGCTATAGCCTTACAAAATGTATTTCCTAAATAATAAGACTTGAAAGTGGAAATTGCTCCTTGATCCATGGGTTGCAGAATGGGTGTTGTATTAGTGGGCGTGAAAACACCATTAACTCCTTGCGTATCTCCATCAGAGCTCTTGGATGACTAGGTGCATTGTTGCTGGGCAGCGATACTTTGAAAAAAACAGTTTTTTTCTGAGCAGGGGGTCTCAACAGTGGCCTTAAAATATTCAGTAAACCATGCTGTAAACAGATATACTGTCATCCAGGCTTTGTTGTTTCATTTTTGGAGCTCAGGTAGAGCAGTTTTAGTGTAACTCTTAAAGGCTCCAGAATATTCAGAATGGTAAATGAGCATCGACTTCAACTTAAAATCACCAGCTGCATCAGCCCCTAACAAGAGAGCCAGCCTGTCCTTTGAGGCTTTGAAGCCGGGTATTGACTGTGAATGTCTCTAGCTATGAAAGTCCTAGATGGCATCTTCTTCCAACAGAGGCTGTTTTATTTACTTTGAAAATCTGTTGTTTATGTAGCCACCTTTTTCATTGATCTTGGCTAGGTCTTTTGATAACTTGCTGCAGCTTCTCCTTGCAGTTTGATGTTATGAAGATACCTTCTTTCCTTAAACCTCCTGAGCCAATCTCTGCTAGCCAATCTCAGGCTTTTCTTCTGTAGCTTTCTTACCTCCCTTAGCCTTCATAGAATTGAAGAGAGTTAGGGCCTTGCTCTAGATTAGACATTGGCTCAAGGGAATGTTGTGGCTGGTTTGATCTTGTATCCAAACCACTAAAATTTCCTCCATATCAGCAATAAGACTGTTTTGCTTTTTTATTATTCATGTGTTTACTGGAGTAGCATTTTTAATTTCTTTCAAGAACTTTTCCTTTGCATTCAAAACTTGGCTAACTGGTGCAAGAGGCTCAGTTTTTGGCCCATCCTGGCTTTTGACATGCCTTTCCCACCAAGCTAAATCATTTCTAGAGCTTGATTTAAAGTGAGAGACATGCAACTCTTCCTTTCACTTGAACATTCAGAGGCCATTGTAGTATTATTAACTGGTCTAACTGCAACGTGCCTCAGGAATTGGGAGACCCAAGGAGAGGGAGAGAGATGTGAAATGGTCAGTGAAGCATTCAGAACACACATGGCATTAACCGACTGAGTTCACTGTCGGGCCTGGCTCATGGTGCCCCAAAACAATGACAGTAGTAACATCAGATCACAGATCACTAACCACAGGTCACCCTAACAGATATAATAATAAAGAAAATTTTGAAATATTACACATATTACCAAAATATGACCCACAGACATGAGGTGAGCACCTGTTGTTGGAAAAATGATGCTGATAGACTTGCTCCATGCAGGGTTGCCACGAACCTTCAATTTGTAAGAAATACAATATATGCAAAGCACAATAAAGCAAAGTGCAATAACATGAGACATACCTGTATCTTCAAGAGGTCCACAGGTCACTTTCTCTGGAGTTTCCCATCATCCTTGTCACTATAAGAGGTGGGTGCAGGCTGTTCCCACTGCCTGGCCATCTCAGGCTGCTTGGCTGGCCTTCTGCCTTCAAGCTTCTGGCAATAAGTAGGCGCCAGTCTCTAAATCCATGTATGTGCCAAACTCGTGGGGTCCATGGCAACCTCCAGATAGGAAGGGTCTGTGTGTTTCCACAACCACTCAACAGGTAGTCAGGGTGTGGGGGTCCTCTTCCATGCCCCTTTCCCAGGCAGGTGCTGCATCTCTCAGTCATTCCCTGGGGTTCCCTCATGTGACTTCAAGTCATGCGAGGAGAGCCATGGCACCCCTTCCTCAAGCACACCACTGCCTCAGTGAACCCCCTTCATGCTAAAATAGGCTGGAGGAGGTGGTGGTTCCAGGACAGCTGGACCACTTCACAGCACACCTGGGGCTGGGGGCAGCTCTGTGATGTGCCCTTTAGAACGGGGGATTCTGAGTGCCTCCTTTTCACTCCACTGCTGAGGGAGGTATCCCCTGCCCTAAATATTATGGGATGGCCCAACACACGACAGCTGATGTGGGACAGAGGAGATCAACAGCAATTCATTAGTCACACGAACTCACAGCCCCAGGGATGGAGGATGCGCATGTCACACAGGGCCACACGGGAGGGCGGGTGCACTTGGAGCAGGGCTGTAGGAGGCAGGCTGTGGAGTGACAAGAGGATGGGGTGGACCCTGGTTCCCATGGGAGGATGTGATTGGACGTTTTGAATAATTCCACAGGCTGGCAGGTAAGTACACTGTTAGGTTGATGGCCAGGTGCAGTCCAGCTGGTCTGGATAGGGGAACTAGGAGGATGGGGAGCCTCTTCTGTGGGGTGGGGGCACCTCTGGAGAGCTCTAACCCCTAACTGCAGGGGAGCTTGCGGTTAGGCCTTTGAGGCTCCGTGATGCTCAGAGATGTCAAGGCAGCACATGAAATTTTAGGCCTTAAAATACATTACGGTGCTATGTGCTTGATGTTTTCAGCTTTGGGCTTTAGAAAAAACTGATAGACACTAAAAAAGTCCCATTCAATCATCTGTTGCCTTTTTCTCATTCTTTTTAATTAGCTACCATAACAGTGAGAATTCAGGTATCTGCTCACGTTTGTGGTCAAATGCAAATCTGTTCAATTACTTCTTGGCTATATAAATTGTTCCTGCAGTCGCCTCATCCGTCAATCAGGACTTCCTGCTAAGCCACCCACTCATTAATTAACCCTCATTCCTCTCCCCTCCCTTCCCCTTTCCTTCTCCTTCCCTCTCTCCCTTTCTCCTTCCTCTCCACCTTCCCTTCTGCTTTCCTCCCTCCTTCTCTCTGTTCCCTGCTTTTAAAAATCTAACAGTGGGAGGCTGAGGTTGGAAGATCACCTGAACCTGGGAAGTTAAGGCTGCAGTGAGCTGAGATTGCATCACTGCACTCCAGCCTGGGCAGCGGGAGTGAGGCCCTGTCTCAAAAAATATTGTATCTATCTGTCTGTCTATCTATCTATCATGTATCTATCTATCTATCTATCTATCTATCTATCTATCTATCTATCTATCTATCATCTATCTATCTATCATCTATCTATCATCATCTATCTATCTACCATCTGTCTATCATCTATCTATTTACAGCTTTATCGAGTTATAATTCACATACCTTACAATTCATCCATTTAGCATGTGCAGTTCAATGGTTTCTAATATATTAACAGAGTTGGGCAACAATCTAAATTTTAGAAAAGCTTTAACATTCCCCAAAGTAAACCTGTACCCCTTGGCAGTTACTCCCAATTTCCCCCCAAGTCCCCTCAGCCCTAAGCAATCACGAACCTACAGAAAGTAGTAAAAAGGTGGTACCATTTTACATTCTCACCAGCAATGTATGAAGGTTTCAATTTCTCTACATTCTTTTTTTTTTTTTTTTTTTGAAACAGAGTTTCATTCTTATTGGTCAGGCTGGAGTGCAATGGCATGATCTTGGCTCACTGTAACCTCTGCTTCTCGGGTTCAAGCGATTCTCCTGCCTCAGCCTCCTGAGTAGCTGGGATTACAGGCATGCACCACCACGCCTAGCTAATTTTGTGTTTTTAGTAGAGCCAGGGTTTCACCATATTGGTCATGGCTGGTCTTGAACTCCTGACCTCTGATGATCTGCCCTCCTCGGCCTCCCAAAGTGCTGGGATTACAGACGTGAGCCACTGCACCTGGCCTAATTTCTCTACATTCTTAACAACACTTGTTATTGTCTTATCTTTTTCATTTATAGCCTTCCTAGTAATGGGAAATGGCATCGCTCTGTGGTTTTGGTTTGCATTTCTCTAATGACGGGTCATGTTGAGCATCTTTTCATGTGCTTATTGGCAATTTGTTTATCTTCTTTGGAGACATGTCTATTCAAATGCTTTGCCCATCTTTAATTGGGTTGTCTTTTTATTATTGAGGGGTGTGTGTGTCTGTGTGTGTGTGTGTGTATGGTGGACGCTAGACTCTTACTAGGTATATAAATTTATAAATATTTGCTGCCATTCTTGTTGTTGTCCTTTCACTTTCTTGATAATGTCCTTTGAAGCATAAATGTTTTTAATATTGATGAAGTCAAATTTATCTATTTTTTTCCTTAGCTACTTGTGTTTTTGGTGTAATAGTGAAGAAATCATACCCTAATTCTAGGTGTTTCAATCTTTTTATTTTTATCTTTTAATAGACAGGGTCTCACTCTGCCACCCAAGCTGGAGTGCAGTGGCATAATTATAGCCCACTGCAGCCTCAAACTCCCGAATTAAGTTATTTTCCCATCTCAGCTTCCTGAATAGCTGGGACTACAGACATGTGCCTCTATGCCTGGATTAAAAAAAATTTTTTTTAGAGAGGGGGCCTCACTATGTTGCCCAGGCTGGTCTCAAACTCTTGGGCTCAAGTGATCATCCTGCTTTGGCCTCCCAAAGTGCTGGGATTACAGGCATGAGCCATCATGCCCAGCCTATAGTTTGTATCTTGATCTTGCATTCTGCAAATAGTTTACTTCTTCCTTTCCAATCTGAAAGACCTTATTTGATTTTCTTCCCTAATTTCCCTGAATAGAACCTCTGGGACAATGCTGAATAGAAGTGGTAAAAGTAGAAATTTTTATCTTATTTCTAATCTTAGCAGGAAAACATTTAGTCTTTCATCATTAAGTATGATCTCAGCTGTGTGTGTGTGTGTGTGTGTGTTTGGTGGATTCCCTTTATCAGGTTGATGAAGGTTCCTTCCATTCCTAGTTTGTTCAATGTTTTCACCATGAAAGGGTATTGAATTTAGTTAATGTTTTACTGCATCCATTGAAATGATCATGTGGGTTTTGTCCTTTATTCTACTGATATGATGTATTAAATTAATTGAACTTTGGATGTTAAACCAACCTTGTATTCCTAGGATAAATCCCAGCTGGTCAGGGTGTATAATCCTTTTTATATACTGCTGAATTTTGTTTGCTGATATTTTGCTGAGGATTTTTGTGCCTGTATTAATAAGATCTCTCTCTATATATAATATTTATATCTATTATAAAATATAATACATACATTTTATAGAGACAGGGTCTCACTCTGTCACCCAGGGTGGAGTGCAGTGGTGCAATCATAGCTCACTGCAGCTTCAAACCCTTGGCCTCAAGTGATCTTGCTCAAGTGATCCTACTCGGCCTCCTTTCAAAGTGCTGGGATATAGGCATGAGCCATTGCGACTGGCCTCGTAAGAGATATTGATGTGTAGTTTTCATTTCTTGTGATGTCTTTGTCTGGTTTTGGTGTAGGGTAATACTGGCCCCATAGAATAAGTTGGAAAATACTCTGTTCTCTTTTATTTTTTGGAAGTGTTTGTAAAGGGTTGATCTTAATTCTACTTTAGAGTTTGGTAGAATTCACCAGTTGAAGCCATCTGGACCCGGGTCTTTCTTTGTGGGAAATTTAACACGACTGACTCATTCTCTTTACTTGTTATAGGTCAATTCAGATTTTCTGTTTCTTCTTGAGTCACCTTCAGTAGTTGTGTCTTTCTAGAAATTTGTTCATTTCTTCTAAGTTGTCTAATTAGCTGGCATACAGTATTGTTTCATTTTTATTTCTGAAAAGTTGGTACATTAGTTGCTAGGACCTCCATAACAAAGTATCACAGATTGAGTGGCTTAAACAATAGAAATTTATTTTCTGGCCAGGTGCAGTGGTTCACGCCTGTAATCCCAGCACTTTGGGAGGCTGAGGTGGGCAGATCACTTGAGTTCAGGAGTTTGAGACCAGCCTGGCCAACGTGGTGAAACCCCACCTCTACTAAAAAAAAAAATACAAAAATTAGCTGGGTGTGGTGGCACATGCCTGTAATCCCAGCTACTTGGGAGGCTGAGGCAGGAGATTTGCTTGAACTTCGGAGGCGGAGGTTGCAGTGAGCTGAGATCAAGCCACTGTACTCTAACCTGGGTGACAGAGCAAGACTCTGTCTCAATTAAAACATTAAAAAAAAAGAGAAAGAAATGTATTTTCTCATGATTCTGGAGGCTAGAAGTCTAAGATTAAGACCTTGGCAATTAATTTCTTCTCAGGCCTCTCTCCTTGGCTTGTAGATGACCATCTCCTCTCTGTGAACTTCATATGGTCCTTTCTCTGTGCATTGTCTGTGTCTTAATCTTTTTTTTTTTTTAATAAGGTCACCAATTATTTTGGATTAGGTCCTCCCAAATGATCTCACTTACCTTAATTACCTCTTCCAAGGCCCTGTGTCCAAATACAGTCATATTCTGAAGAACTGGGGGTTAGGACTTCAATATATAAGTTTTGTTTTTATCAGGGGAGACACATTTCATCACATAACATTAGTAATGTAGTAATGTCCCCTTTTTCATTTCTGATTTTGACAATTTGAGTCTCTCTCTCTTGCTTTCATCAATCTAGCTAAAAGTTTGTACATTTTGTTGATTTTTTTTCAAAGAACTAACTTTTGGTATTATTGATGCTCTTTATTTTTTTCTGTTCTCTTTATCTCTGTTTTAATCTTTATTATTTTTTTTCTTCTGCTTGCTTTACCCTTAGTTGGCTCTTCTAGTGTTTTAAGGTGGAAGGTTAGTTTAGTGATAGAAAATCTTTCTTCTTTTTTAATATAGTTATTTATAGATATAATTTTCTTCTAAGCACTGCTTTAGTTTCATCCTATACTGTGTCTTATATATTGTGTCTTCATTTTCATTCATCTCAAAGATTTTCTAATTTCTCTTGGGATTTCTTCTTTGACCCATTGTTATTTAGGAAGTATGTTGTTTAATTTCAGTCTATTGTGAATTTCTCAGATTTCTTTCTGTATTGATTTCTTTTATTTCATGTGGTGAGAGACCATATGTTATATGATTTTAATCCTCAGCAATTTATTGAGGCTTCTTTTGTGGCCTAGAAAATGGTTTATCCAACCAGGTGTGGTGGCTCATGCCTGTAATCCCGGCACTTTAGGAGGCCGAGGTGGGTGGATCATGAGGTCAGGAGATTGAGACCATCCTGGCCAACATGGTGAAACCCCATCTCTACTAAAATACAAAAAATTAGCTGGGCGTAGTGGTGCTTGTCTGTAGTCCCAGCTACTTGGGAGGCTGAGGCAGGGGAATCGCTTGAACTCAGGAAGCAGAGATTTCAGTGAGCTGAGATTATACCACTGCACTCCAGCCTGGTGACAGAGTGAGACTCCATCTAAACAAACAAACAAACAAACAAACACACACCAACAAAACTGAAAATGGTTTATACAGAGAATGTTCCATGTGCACTTGAGACAAATTTGCTTTCATTGGGTGGGGTATTCTGTAGACATTTGTTAGGTCTAGTTGGCTTATAAACAGTCTTCTATATTCTTGTTGATCTTCCTAGTTGTTCTATTCTTTACCAAAAATAGGGAATTGAAGTCTCTAACTATTATTGTTACATTGTCTATTTCTCTTTTCAATTTATTTTAGTTTAGTTTTATGTATTTTAGAGCTCTGTTAGCAGGTGCATTTATGTTTATGATTATCATATTTCCCTGATGGATTAACTCCTTTTGTTAATGTAAAATGTTCTTTATCTCAAGTAACATTTTTATTTTAATGTCGATTTTGTCTAATATTAGTATAGCTACTCCAGCTTTCTTATGGTAACTGTTGTATGATATATCTTTTCCCATCCTTTGCTTTTTGGCCTATTTACAATTTTGAATCTAAGATTCATCTCGTATAGACAAAAAATAGTTAGATCTTGCTTTTGTATCCAGTCTGATAATCTCTGCCTTTTGATTAAATTGTTCAATGCCTTAACATTGAACATTGTTATTAATATAGTTGGATTTACATCTGCCATTTTGCTATTTGTTTTCTGTATGTCTTTTGCTTCCTGTATTCCTCCTTTATTGCTTTCTTTTGGATAAAGTTAACATTTTCTAATGTAACATTTTAATTCCATTAATTTTTTTGTCTGTATATTTTTCTTTTTCTTATTTTTTAATTTCAGTGTTTTTTGGGGGTACAGGTGGTTTTTGGTTACATGAATAAGTTTGGCAGTGATTTCTGAGATTTTAGTGCGCCCATCACCTGAGCAGTGTACAGGTAGTCTTTTATCCCTCATCTTCCTCCCAACCTTCTCTCTCAAGTCCCCAAAGTCCATTATATCATCCTTATTCCTTTGAATCCTCATAGCTTAGCTACCACTTACAAGTGAGAACAAATGGCATTTGGTTTTCCATTCCTGAGTTACTTCACTTAGAATAATGGCCTCCAGCTCCTTCCAAGTTGCTGCAAAAGACATTGTTTCATTCATTTTTATGGCTGAGTAGTATTCCATGGTGTAGATATACCACATTTTCTTTATCCACTTGTTGGTCGATGGGCACTTAGGATGGTTCCATTTCTTTGCAATTGCAAATTGTGTTGCTATAATCATGCATGTGCGTATGTCTTTTTCATATAGTGACTTTTTTTTTTTCCTTTGAGTAGATAACCAGGAGTGGGATTGCTGAATCGAACGATAGTTCTACTTTTAGTTCTTTAAGGAATCTCCTTACTGTTTTCCATAGTGATTGTACTAATTTACATTCTCACCAGCAGTGTAAAAGTGTTCCTTTATCACCACATCCATGTGAACATCTATTGTGTTTTGACTTTTTAATTATGGCCATTCTTGCAGGAGTAAGGTGGTAACTCGTGGCTTTAATTTGTATTTCTTTGATGATTAGTGATGTTGAGCATATTTTCATGATTGTTGGCTGTTTGTATATCTTATTTTGAGAAATGTCTATTCATGTCCTTTGCCCACTTTTTGATGGGATTATTTAATTTTTCTTGCTAATTTGTTTGAGTTCGTCATAGATTCTGAATAGTAGTCCTTTGTCAGATGCATAGTTTGCAAATATTTTCTCTCACTCTGTGGGTTGTCTGTTTACTCTGCTGCTGACTATTATTATTATTTTTGCTGTACAGAAGCTTTTTAGTTTAATTAAGTCCCATTTATTTATTTTTGTTTTTGTTGCATTTGCTTTTGGGGTCTTAGTCATGAATTCTTTTCTTAAGCCAGTGTTATAAGAGTTTTCCTAATGCTGTCTTCTAGAATTTTTATTGTTTCAGGTCTTAGATTTAAGTCTTTGATCCATCTTGAGTTGATTTTTGAATAAGGTGAGAGATGGGGATCCAGTTTTATTCTTCTACATGTAGCTTGCCAGTTTTCCTAGCACCATTTATTGAATAGGGTGTTTTTTTCCCCAATTTATGTTTTTGTATGCTTTGCCAAAGATCAGTTGGCTATAAGTATTTGGCTTTATTTCTGGGTTCTCTATTCTGCTCCATTGGTATACGTGGGTACACCTGCCAATTTTTATACCAGTATCATGCTATTTTGGTAACTATAGCCTTGTAGTATAATTTGATGTTGGGTAATGTAATGCCTCCTGATTTTTTTTTTTTTTTTGTTGTTGTTGCTTAGTATTGCTTTGGCAATGTGGGCTCTTTTTTGGTTCCATATAAATTTTAGAATTGTTTTTTCTAGTTCCATGAAGAATGATGATGGAATTTTGATAGGAATTGCATTGAACCTGTAGATTGCTTTATGCAGTATGGGCATTTTCACAATATTGATTCTTTCCATCCATGAATATGGGATGTGTTTCCATTTGTTTGTGTCATCTATGATTTCTTTAAGCAGTGTTTTGTAGTTTTCCTTGTAGAAATCTTTCACTTCCTTGGGTAAGTACATTCCTAAGTATTTTATTTTTGTAGCTGTTGTAAAAGGGATTGAGTTCTTGATTTGATTTTCAGCTTGATTGTTGCTGGTGTATAGCAGTGCTACTGATTTGTGTACATTGATTTTGTAATTTGAGACTTCACTGAATTTGTTTATCAGATCTAGGAGGTTTTTGGATGAGTCTTTAGGGTTTTCTAGGTACATGATCATATCATTGGTGAACAGCGACAGTTTGGCTTCCTATTTTCCAATTTGGATCCCCTTTATTTCTTTTTCATGTCTGATTGCTCTGGCGAGGACTTTTAGTACTATGTTAAATAGAAGGGGTGAAAGTGGGCATACTTGTCTTATTCCATTTATCAGGGGGAATGCTTTCAACTTTTCCCCATTTCATTCAGTATGGTGTTGACTGCGGGTTTGTCATATATGGCTTTTAATACTTTGAGGTAAGTCCCTTTTATGCCTATTTTGTTAACTTTTTTTTTTTTTATCATAAAGCAATGCTGGATTTTATAAAATTATTTTTCTGAATCTATTGAGATGATCATATGGTTTTTGTTTTTAATTCTGTTTATGTGATAGGTCACATTTATTGACTTGAGTATGCTAAACATGCCCTGCATCCTTGGGGTGAAACCCATTTGATCATTGTAGATTATCTTTTTGATATGCTGTTGGAGTTGGTTAGCTAGTATTTTTGTTGAGGATTTTTGCATCTGTGTTCATCAGGGATATTGGTCTGTAGTTTTCTTTTTTTGTTATGTCCTTTCCTGCTTTTGGTATTTGGGCAATACTGGCTTCATAGAATGATTTAGGGAGGATTCTCTCTTTCTCTATCTTTTGAGATGGTTTCTGTAGGATTGGTACCAATTCTTCTTTGAACGTCTGATAGAATTCAGCTGTGAATCCATCTAGTCCTGAACTTTTGTTGTTGTTGGCAATTTTTTTTTATTACTGCTGCAATCTCACTACTTGTTGTTGGTCCATTCAGGGTTTCTATTTCCTCCTGATTTATTCTAGGAGGGTTGTATATTCCCAGGAATTTATCTATTTCCTCTAGATTCTCTAGTTTGTATGTGTAAAGCTATTCATAGTAGCCTTGAATGATTTTTGTATTTCTGTGGTATTCGTTGTAGTATCTCCAGTTTCATTTCTAATTGAGCTTATTTGGATATTCTCTTTTCTTTTCTTGGTTAATCTCATTTAGCTGTATTCTTTTAAAGTTATTTTCTTAGTGGTTGCTCTAGGCCTTACTATACACATTTTAACTGATCAGAATCTGCTTCAGATTATACTAACTTAATTCCAATGAGTTACAGAAATGCTACTCTTATATAGCTCTATATTCTGTTCTCATTTTGTGTTATTATTGTTATACATATTATATCTATATATGTTACAAACCCAAAAGAACGTAGTTATAATTATTACTTTATGGAATTCTATACCTTTTAAAGAAGCTGAGAGAAGAAAGGAAAGCAAGTATGTATTTATAGATTTTGTTATATTAACCTTCTTATTTATCATTTTTGGCTGTTTTTATTGTACCTATGGATTCAAGTTACCATCAGCTGATACTTCCTTATTCCAATGCAGCTTTGCTCCCACCTACTGGTTTTGTGCTATTATTGTAAAATAAATACATTTCTATATGTATAGCACCACCAGTACAATTTTAAACACACACACACACACACACACACACACACACACACACACACACCACAATTGGTTTTAAAATTAGTTAAGAAAAGAAAGAAGAAGAAATATGCATTTACGCTATTATTTTTATGATTACAAAATTATCTACATTGGTGCTCTTTACATTTTGTTTGTGGGTTTGAGTTACTGTCTAGGCCATTTGCTTTCAGCCTAAAGAATTTCTTTTGCTATTTTTGTGAGGTAGCATGCCAGCAAGGAATTCTCTTAGTTTTTGTTTATCTAGGAATGATTTTATTTTACCTTCATTTTTAAAAAAACAATATTGCTGGATATAAGATTCTTGCTGACAGTTTTTTTTTTCTTTCAGAACTTTAAATATGTTATCTCACTGCCTCTGCCTTCATTATTTCTGATGAGAAGTCAGTTGTTAATCTCACTGGGGTTCCCTTGTATGTGACTAGTATTTTTCTCTTGGTGATTTCAATATTTTCTTTATGTCTTTGGCCTTCAACATTTTTAAGATGATGTGTCTGGGTTGAATCTGTTTTTGTTTCTCCTAATTGAAGTTTGTTGAGGGTCTTGAACATGTGGATTAATGTTTTCCATCAAATTTGGGAAGTTTTCAGGCATTATTTCTTAGATTTTTTTTTTCTGTTCTTCTGTCTCTTTCTTCTCCTTCAGTTACTCCCATTATGCATATTTGGTATGCTTAATAATGTCACACATTTCTCTGAGGCTCTGTTCATTTTTCTTTCTGCTTTTTTTCTCTCTGCTTTTCAAATTGCATAATCTTTATTGCTCTATCTTCAAGTTTGCTGATTCTTTCTTCTGCCCGTTCAAATCTACTACTGAGCTCTTCTAGTAAATTCTTCATTTTAGTTATTATATTTCTCAACTCCAGAATTTCCATTTGGTTCTTTTAAAAAATAATTTCTGTCTCTATATTAATATTCTCTATTTGAGTGGATGTTGTCATAACCTCATTCACTTCTTTAAGCATAGTTTCCTTTAGTACTTTGACCATATTTGTAACAGCTGCTTTGATGTCTCTGTTAATTTCCTTATCTGGCCCCTCTCACAGAGTTTTTGTTGCCTGTTTTTTTTTATTCTGTGGGTTATACTTTTCTGTTTCTTTGCATGTCTCATAACGCTTTGCTGTTAAAATCTGATCATTTTAGATAATATATTTTATATAATATATTGGAGCAACTTGGGATACTGATCCTGCCTTCCTCTCCCTCTACTCCTTACTACTGGCCAAGGCTTCTTGTTGTTTTTGGCTTATTTGTTTAGTGACGTTGCTGGACTATTTTGTGAAGTGTATTTCCCCATAGTGTGAAGCCTCTGATTTCACTCCTCAGAGGGCACAGCCTTAGGTACATGTACAGTCAGTCACCTGGGGTGACAGAAGTTTTAACAGGCCTCTCCTTAATTTTCACATTTCCTGATCTCTTTGCTAAGCCATCAGTCTCTGGTGGCATCTCATCCAGCTGTCAGGGTATACTAATTACTGGCTGATTTTCTATTGTTTTTCTACAATACCTGGAGTATGTAATGCTTCACAGTATGATACAGATAAATTTGGGTCCCTTTGTGGGATTGTTTTGAGTCTAGTCTTTGGGGTTTGTTCTGACAGTGGAAGGACTCTTCTTAGCTATTTGTTTTGTTTTGTTTTGCTTTCTCTGGTAAACTAGCTGGACTACAGTTTAGCTTATTGTTCTCATGGAAATACCAGCATTATCACATTATCTTTATTGTTTACCATCAAAATCTCATTGTTTTTGAGAGTTCCCTTATGCTTGAACTTCCCCACATCCTGTTTTAAATCAAGTTAGTTTTTTGGGGGTGGGGAAGAGCTTCCGTAGTCTCTGTTCTTATGGTCTACCTCTTCCTTTGGGCAAAATCTTGGAGTCACTGCTCCAGACCTGGGGGTAGGGGCTGTGGCTGGCTTCTCTCAGAGCCCTCCTGCTTTACACACCAGGGCTCTGGGTGGTGGCAGTAGCCTCTTGTCTTCTCAGGTTGCTGCTCTAGCATGGAATCTCTGATCCAAAGGCAACTGGGGCCTCAGTAATTTCAACCTGCATTTCCTGGGGTAGTCTCCACCTATGAGTGGGGACTGGGTGAAGGAGAGAAGCTTCCATTCTCTCAGCTGCACTCATCTACAATTTAGCCTGGCGAAATGGGGGCTGAGGAATGCTGGTGGCCTGCCTCTTCTGGGGAGCCATTGTATTCCTTGACTGGGAGCTGGGTGGACGGGGAGCCCTGTTTTCCTGGCCACATCCATCCAGAGTGGAGCTTCTGTGAAGTGAGTTGGGGGGATGGAGGAGGGAGGAAGTGAGTCATGGCTCAAGTGTCATAGATTCTCATTGTTCTTATTGGGAACAATTTCCGGAGACTTTAAATGCTTAAAAAATCATTTCACTAGATATGAGTGTTTTGCTGGGGAGCCGGTCTGCAGAGCTCCTCATACTATCATTCTGGAAGTGGTCTCAGCTTTTTTCCTTTCTTCGTTTTTCTTTCTTCCCTTTCTTTTTCTTTCTTTCTGTGTGTAGTTTTTGTTTTGTTTTGTTAACCTATGAATCAACAGCAGAAGATGTCACATGTAAGAAATGATGGTAGGATGTGGGATGCTGTTAGTAGGTATACCAGCTGATGTTGAAGACACTACTCTTAAATTAAGGAAAATATGATCAGAATAATAAATGTTTAAAGTATAGTGAATAAATTCTTCAGTAAGACTGAAGGTTAAAAGTAAAAAGTTTCAAAGCAATACTTTTCTTGGCTCTTCTTTATAAAAATTTATTGTCTAGTGAGCTACTAACCCTTCTTCTTTATGACTTGATTGCCCCCCCATGCTAAAATACTTGCTATTTTACTTTTCCTTCCACTGACATTTATACTCCTTTGTCTTTTAGTAGTTTCATAAGCTTTGAAACAATGTTCAGATGATTTTAAAAAGTAAGAATAAAACAATGCTAAGGATAAAATGATTGATGTTTTAAATATATCACCTGCTATAAGGCACTTTTTCCAGTTTTCATAATAATTTTGTCTTCATTGTGTTAAGAGCAAAGATCTAAGATTTACTTTCTTAGTGCCATAAAAATAAGAGCTATTCAGCTGGGTTTCTGAAATATTAAGTGCAACGCAAAAGTTTGTTTGCCTAATATCCCAGGATATTTAGCCAAAATATCCTGCCCCAGACCACAGCCACATCTCCCTACTAGATTCCTGGGCAACTAGAAACAATGGTAAAGAAAAACAAGGTCACACTATTTTTTTTTTTTTTTTTTGAGACAGAGTCTTGCTCTGTCACCCAGGCTAGAGAGCTGTGGCACAATCTCGGCTCACTGCAAGCCCCACCTTCCGGATTCATGCCATTATTCTGCCTCAGCCTCCCGAGTAGCTGGGATTACAGGCACCCACCACCATGCGTGGCTAATTTTTTTTTTTTTTTGTATTTTTAGTGGAGATGGGGTTTCACCGTGTTAGCCAGGATGGTCTCGATCTCCAACCTTGTGATCCACCCGCCTTAGCATCCCAAAGTGCTGGGATAACAGGTGTAAGCCACTGCGCCCGGCTAAGGTCACACTAACTGTTAGCTGGGAGTGGATCCCAAACCTGTTGAAAGAACCCATCAGCTTTCCTTTAAGGAGGTAATGCCACAGGCCACAGCAGATTGAGGGTTATTCTGCGAGCTTCCACTAAAGCTAAAACATGTGTGGAAGGGACAGAAGAGAGGATAACAGGTTTGCTGGCCTGTTTACCACTTGGGGCCATGTGGATGGATGATGAAGATGAAAAAGAATCAAAAGGACTGGAGCTCATCACAGGTGGGAATAGTATAACATTAGCTCTGCATTCAGAGCCACAGTAGAAAAAAGAGAGAAAACTGCATCTGTGGACTGAATTATTCCTCTCAGCCCTCTACCCCAGTGTCTCTTCTTTTTGGGAATAGAGTAGAAAGCCAGGGAAATGGTGGGGATCTAGGAGGAAGCAGGCATCTCCTCTGACTTGCACGTCCCCATGTTTCACTGTCCTTCGGTAACTCACTGTGTTTGACAGCCACATCTGTGGTCAGCCAGGGGTGCAGCTGCTCCTCTTGGTAGCTAACGGCCATAGAACACCAGGGGCGTCTTAAAGCCCCTTCTGTGATCCCCACCACTGCTCCTGGGTATACTCCCAGGGTCTGTTACATGGGTAACATGCACTTCGCAGCAAGATCTCCTGGAATGAGTTAGGACAGGAATATTAGGTAATTGCAAACCCATACTTCCCAGCATTCCTGTCTTCAATTGTGGCCAATTACATAGTTATGGCAGCCTTGTATTGTTACAATACAATCTTCCTCTATGCTTAGGAACCTCTATGGAGATGGTTGTGTTACTTTAACCAAAGACAAGAGAAGACTAATCTACAGAATTAAAACAATTCCCTAGTTCAACAAATCAGTGCTGCTTTTCTTGCCAATAGGAGACGTGTTTGTATTTCTCTGCGGAAATCCTTGGGGTAAACATGTTGCTTGTTCTTCCAATAAAGAATTGAACCACCAGAGGGCCTCAGGCGACTCAGGAGGTTTGGGAAGAGACAAAGGCACATGCTTAGAGGGGCTGGAGAAGGCAAGGGAGAAGGAAGGGAGCCAAGTTAAGCATGTGACTGACCAGGGGCTTTGGAAGAGACAAGCCCTGCAGGAAGGCAGGCATGTGGCCATTCTGTCTGTAGCCTCCTATTCCTCCCTGCTTTCCCCAGCTGCATCTACCTGGATCCTGAATTTGAACCAAGTGGTCCAAACGGCCTGATCACCTGAGCATCCACTCTGCAGGAACCGCAGGTGAGGGCGGGGTGGCGGGGTGGCGGGGTGGGGGAAGCTCAGCGGCGCCATCTAGCGTCCAGCCAGCGGTGGCTCTGGGAAAGCTCATTGTTTTCTTCGCCAGAGGAGGAAGGGAAGGTTGGTCCTCAGCGCCTGGACGCCGAGTAGACGAGAGGGGGTGACATGATGAGTAAAATAAGGAGAGGAACAAGCCAAATCCCCTTTCATAATGGTAGGACCACGCCAAATCCCCTTTCTTTTTAAAATTTGACATATACCCTTGAATATATATGTATTCTTATAAAATATGGTTATCTGGTATGTATTTATGTATATTGATATAAAGCTGCATATTTAAAAATAGTACTTCTTTCATCTCTCTCTGTCCCCATGGTCTTCGTTGTTTTCAGTAAAATGGTAATTTCTGGATTACTTAGATGTTGCTATTATGATCCAACCCTTGAGTAAGGGAAGTTGAGAGCTGGTGAAACATCCCTGTCAATATTTGTTCATGCCATATTTCCTTTGAAAGAGTTTATAGATAAAGGCATCAAATAACTGAAAAAGTAACAAGTTTACCATCTTTTACTTGAGAATTTGTATATGTATTTTTAAGAAAGCTTTTTAGTTTTAGCATAGTTACAAACTCACAAGAGGTAGCAAAAAGAGTACAGAATTCTGTGAACCTTCAACTGGATTTGTCCAATGGTGACATCTTGCAATGGACTGAGTGTGTCTCCCCCAAATTCATGTGTTGAAATCTTAATCTCCATGGTGATAGCATTAGGAGATGGGGCCTTTGGAAGGTGATTAGGTCATAAGGGCAGTGCCCTCACGAATGAGATTAGTGCCGTTATTAAAAAAAAGACTCCGGAAAGCTCTCTTGTCCCTTTTACCATGTGAGGACACAGTGGAAAGATGGCCAGTCCTTGCACCAGGAAGCAGGCCCTACCCAGACACTGAAGCTGCCAGGGCCTTGGTCTTGGACTTCCAGCCTCCAGAACTGTGAGAAATTAACTTATGTTGTTTATAGGCCACTTAGCTACGTGTTTGGTGATAACACCCTGAATGGACTAAGACACAGATAACTGGAGTACAATGTCAAAACCAGAATATCGACATAAGTACACACTACTGTTAACTAGACTACAGAAGTTATTCGGTGTTCACTGCTTTTAAACCTGCACTCATCTCTGTGTGTGTGTGTGTGTGTGTGTGTGTATGTTTGTGTGTGCATACAGTTCTATGCAAGTTTATGTCAGGTGTTTTTGTCAGGTGTGGATTTGTGTAAGCAGCACCTCGGTCAAGATGCAGAATTGCTCCAACACCGCAAAAGAACTCCCACTTGCTCCCTCTTTTTATTAACATCCATGCCACCACCCCACTCCATCCCCATCCCCTGGAAATCCCTAACATTTTCTCCATCTCTGTTGTTTTCTTATTTTGGGAATGCTATCTGAGTGAAATCATATTGCATTTGACATTTGGAGTTTGGCTTTCTCCCCCACTAAGCATGCGCTTAGCGACATCTGTGCTGGTTGTTGCCTGTATCAATTGTTCATTCCTTTTCATGACTGAATAGTATTTTATTGTGTCAGAGTTTGTTAAACTATTTATACACTGAGGGACATCTGGGCTGTTTCATATGCTGTTATGAGTAAAGCTACTATGAAAATTAGCATACAAGCTTTTGTTTGAATGTAAGTTTTCATCTCTCTGGGATAAATGCCCAGAAATATCATTGCAGGGTGATATGGTGAGTGTTTAGTTTTATAGGAAGCTACCAAAGTATGTTTTCATTTACATCAGTAATGTGGAAGCGAATAAGTTTCTCTGCAACCTCACCAGCATTTTTAAATTTAACTTTTCTAATTGGTGTGTACAGACATCTCAACATGGCTTTAATTTGGATTTCCCCAATGACAGTGTGTGTGCATGTGTGTGCATGACTGTGTGTGTGCGTCTTCGCGTGTGTGTGCATGTGCCTGTGTGTTTGTGTACGTGTGCGCGTGTGTGCATGTGTGTCGTGTGCGTGTGTGTGCGTGCTTGTGTGTGTGTGTGTGCGTGCGTGTGTGTGTGTATGCTCAGCTGATGGCTCAAGCTGTTAGATTCTTCAGGGTCTATCTCAGCTTTTGAGTGAGGCTCTGCTCGTCTCTGGGTGGTCCCGAGTCAGTGACTGAGCCGAGTGGCAGTTCAAGGGCTGGACCATCTCTACCCTCTACAGGAGTCCTTCCTCACGTCATCTTGGGTCTGGCCTCTTTTTGTGTTCTTTCCCAGGTGTTAGCTCCACAATAAATCTAACTTCTTTTCAGCATCTCAGTGTCGGCTTCCTGGAGAACCCAACAAGTACAGCATGTTTCCTGGTGCTTCATGGTGTACATTCAGTCCATTTGACTCATCCAGTCCTCCAAGGATGGATACTGAATTTCCTTCCAACTCCCACTGCCGTGACAAATGCTATGACGAACATCCTTGTTCTCATCCTTTCATAGTCCTGGGGGAGAATTTCTTTCAATTAGGTATAATTTGTAGTGTGCTTTCTGAGTCATAGAATGTATGTATGTTCAATTTCACCAAGTACATGTAGGCCATGTTATAGAAAGGCTTCATCAGTCCACATTTCCAAAGGCATGAAACCCACCTTAGACCCATGTTTGTGTTTCTGAAAGCCCTGCTTATATTTGGTACTAGATAATTTTCTAATTTTGATCATATCTTGATATATTTGTTATTAATTTGTTTTTTTCTATGAATTACTACTTGCTTGTATACTTTGCCATTTATAGAATGGGTTTCTGACTTCTACTTACAGATTTGCAGAAGTTCCCTGTATATTCTAATTATGAATCCTTTGTCAGTTTGAGATGTTGAAAGTATCTTCTCCCTCTCAACTTTGACTATGGTTTCCTTTGTTGAATAGAAACCTGTAATCTTAATGAAATCAAATCTGTATTTTTTTTTACCTTGTGGTTTATGATTTTTAGGTCTTGTTTAAGAAAATTTCCACCTTTAGGTCACAAATATTTTCCTACATTTTTAGTTTCACTGTTTATGTATAGATTCTTACTCTAGCTGAAGTTCATTATATATTATATCAGGTAAGGATGCAGTTTTATTTTTCTCCATATTATGGGAGCTTTCCCCACTATAACCTACTAAACAGTCAGTTTTTTCCTGTTTATTTTTAATTTCCTTATATTCATGGGTCTCTGAGCTCTTTTTGGTTCCATTGGTCTATTGGTCTACTCTTGAGCCAATACCGTGATTAAAAAAAATTTCCATGGCTTTATAGTGTAATTTAATATTTGATAAGACCAATCTCACTTCTTTGTCCTTCTTTTGGAAAAATGATTTCACCATTTGTGAACCCATTTTTTGTATATTTTAGAATAAATTCATTAACCCCTAAAAATTCTAGTTAGGATATTGATTGGGATTGGAATTATAAAAAACATTTGAGGAGGATGGATATTTTTACAATGTTAAGCCATACTATCAAAGAGCATGGGTTATCTTTTTATTTATTCATATATTTCAATACATTATGATCTCAGAACATGGTCTGTATGCTTTCAATTCTTTAGAATTTGAGACTTCTTTTAAAATCATTATTTGGTCAGTTTGTATGAATGTCATATGTACATAATATACACATGCATTCTTTGGTTTGTGGAGGGTTATATATAAATATGAGTTTATTAAATGTCCTATTTAGATAATCTATGTCTCTGCTTGTGTTTTTGTCTACTTGATCTATCAGTTCTGAGATTTATGTACTAAAATCAGTAATATTGTTGGTTTTCTTCTTCTTGCTTGAGATTATGTTGTTGGATGCATATATGTTATGTATGTTGTATCTTCTTGGTTTATCGTTTCTTTCATCAAGATATACTATACCTCTTTCAAGCAGATCCAGAAGTAGAGAGAAGGATATAATGAACCCTCTCAAATTCATCATCCAGCTTCAACTATTCATGGCTACTCTTATTTTATCCATATTACACAAACTCTTCCACACCCCTTCTACTGGATTATTTTGAGGTAATGACAAACATAATATCATTTAAAAAGTAAATACACTAGAATCTATCTATAAAAGATAAGGAATTCTTTTTAAACATAATCACAATACCACCATCATACCTAAAAATTAACAATAATTTCTTAATACCATCAAATATCAGTGTTCTAATTTTCCAATTGTCTTATAAATATTTCTATTATCTTTACTTAAATTAGGATCCTAATAAGATTCATACCTTAAAATTAGCTGATATGCTTCTTGAGTTTCTTTTCATCTATAGGTATAACATATCACTATCTCTTTTGATAATTTCCTGGCTATGAATTCTATTTAGTTATATATTAGGATGGCTACCATTTTGTAATTAAACTTTTTAAAGATTACAAAAACAATGTATGAGTAAATGTTCATAAAACATTAAAACACATGTGAAAGTATGTTTTTTGTTTATATAAATAGAATTTTACAATGTTTATTATTCTGTGACTTGCGTTTATCACTTAACAACAAATATTGAAACATATACTTTTTAAAAAGTCACAGCTTTATTGCTATACAATTCACATACTATACCATTTATTCTCTTGAAGTGTACATACAGTAGTTATTAATATATTTACAGAGTTGTGTGTCTATTGCCACAGCCAATTTCAGAATGTTTTCATTACCTCTAAAAGAAACCCTATATCCAATTCTCCCCAATCCTCCCAGACCGTGGCAACCACTAATCTACTTTCTGCCTCTATGGATTTGTATATTATGAACACTTCAAATAAATAGAGTCATATTCTATGTGGTCTTTTCGTTTGTCTTCTTTCATTTAGCTAATGTTTTCAAGGTACATCCATGTTGTAGCATGTGTCAGTATTTCATTTCTCCTTATTGCAGAATAATGTTCCATTGTTTGGATATATGACATTTTGTTAATTTAATTATCAGTTGTTGGATATTTGTTTTGTTTCAACTTTTTGACTGTTATAAATAATGCTGCTATGAACATTCATGTACAACTTTTTGTATGGATACATGTTTTCATTTTTCTTGGACACATACCTAGGGGTGAAATGTCTGTATTCTATAGCAGTCTGTCTAACCTTTTGAAGAACTGCCAGACTGTTTTCCAAAGTAGCTGCACCATTTTATATTCCCACCAGCAATGTATGAAGTTTATGATTTCACCACATCCCCACCAACACTTGTTGTTGTCTGTTTTTCTGATTATAGTCACCCTGGTGGGGACGAGGTGGTATCCCATTGTGGTTTTGATTTGCATTTGCCTTACAGACTAATGACGTTGAGCAACTTTTCATGTGATATTGGTTACTATGTATCTTCCTTGGAGAAATGTCTGTTCAGATCCTCTGCCCATTTTTAAATTGGGTTACCCATGTCAGATACATGATTTGCAAGTATTTTCTCCCATTCTGTGGGTTGTCTTTTCATTTTCTTAATGATATCCTTTGAGGCGCAAAGGTTTCTACATTTTGATGAAGTTCATTTTATCAATTGTTTTCTTTTGTTGCTTGTGCTTTTGATGTTATATCTCAGAAATCACTGCCTAATTATGGCAAGGTCATGAAGATTTATGCTTACATTTTATTCTAAGAGTTTTAGCTGTTACATTTAGGTCTTTGATTCATTTTGAGATAATTTTTATATATGATAAATTCTAGGGTTCCAGTTTCATTCATTGACATGTGTATATCCAATTGTCCCAGCACTGTTTGTTGAAAGTCTATTTTGCTATTGAATTGTTTTGGTAATCTCATCAAAAGTCAACTCTAAATGTGAGGGTTTATTTAATTAATTAATTTATTCTGAGACAGGGTCTCACTCTGTCACCCAGGCTGCAGTGCAGTGGTGCGATCATGGCTCCACTGCAGCCTTGGACTTCTGGGCTCAAGCCATTCTCTGCCTTAGTCTCCCAAGCAGTTGGGACTACAAGCATGAACAACCATGCCTGGCTAATTAAAAAAAACTTTTCTTTGAAGAGACAGGGTCTCTCTATTTTGATCAGGTTGATCTTGAACACCTGGGCTGAGCGATCCTCCTGCTTCAGCTTCCCAAAGTGTTGGGAGACCAAGTTGGGAGGCCAGGTTCCCAGGAGAATGGGCCCTGCAGCATCACACACAAGTGCATGGTGATCATTCTGCCGGTCCCTGCCTTTCTAGGCCTGGGAAGCTGGGGACTGGAATGCTGTTGCCACTTGTTGACCTCACCTGCAAAACACAGCCTCAGCAAGGGCAGAAAGGCAGTTTCATATGCCTTTCATCTTCCAGATCTTGCTTAAATGCTCCTGATTGGTAGGAACTAATTCTATACAGAGCTCTAGATATAAAGCATTCTGGGAAATGGAGAGTTTAACTTTCTAGTTGCTGCAGAACAGGAAGAAACATTAGGAGGGAAATAGAATAGAGGTTAAGGAAGTGTCCATCATATTTGCCATGAGTCCCGTGACTTGGGAAATGGCTGTTCTCAGTTCTGGTGAGACTGTCCAGAATTCTGTCTCCATTTCTTTCCCTGAAATGTAGAGATATAGAAAAGATTTGCATTGTGAGCTAAATTGTGACCCCCTCAAAAGATGTATTTGAGTCCTAATCCCTAGTTCCCATGAATGTAACCTTATTTGGAATTAGAGTCTTGCAGATGTAATTGAGTTAAGATGAGGTCCTACTGGAGTAGGGTGGGCCCTAACCCCAATGACTAGTGTCCTTATAAAAGGAGAAATGCAGAGACACAGAGACATCCAGGCAAGCCATCCACGTGAAGAGGAAGACAGAGATCTGAGTGATTCATGAGCCATCCTTTAAATCATCACTTGTATCTGTATTGCCTCTCAATGTACAGCCAGGCCAGTAGCTATAGGGAACTCAGAATATTCAGGCTGTGCTCTCAGTTCCCCGCTACCTCCTACTTATTTCCATACTTCTTCCCTTGGGGACAAGTTTCCATCTCAGCAGGGGCTCAGTGAAGGCTGTGGTGATATTGGGATGCTGGGTTAGGATCATGGCTGGGGCAAAGACTTTTTTTTGATATAGGGTCTCACTCTGTTGCCCAGGCTGGAGTGCAATAGTACAATCATGGCTCACTGTAACCTCTGCCTCCAGGGCTCAAGCAATCCTCCCACCTCAGCCTCCCGGGTAGCTGGGACTACATGCATGTACCACCACACGCAGCTAATTTTTGTATTTTTTGTAGAGACTAGGTCTTGTCATGTTGCCCAGGCTGGTCTCAAACTCCTGGGCTCCAGCTATCTGCATGCCTGAGCCTCCTGAGATTCTGGGATTACAGGCATGAGCCACTGCACCTGGCCTCGGGGCAAATACTTTGAAACCCATCCAGAAAACCTAGCCCAGATCCTGCGGGGGCAGCAGCAAGTCAATAGAACACAGGTCGTTCATAGTGACATAGAGAGAGGGGACAAATTCCAGACTTTTCTGGATCTTCAAGATGTCCCTCACTCTCTGTAACTTTTCTGGGCTCAAGTGCACAAGCTCTGATTGGTCTTAGAGCTTAAATACCTGTTACAATGCAACTGTTAAATGTCACCATCAAACTCAGTTATTGACATCCTAAACTATTGCTCTGGGCTCAGAGAAGGGACAAGAAACAAGTTTTTTTTGAACATGTTAAGAGTGTAGCTGGGCATGATAGCAAGCACCTGTAATCCCAGCTATTCGGGAGGCTGAGGCAGGAGAATCGCTTGAGCCCAGCAGGCGGAGGTTGCAGTGAGCCAAGATCGCATCATTGCACTCCAGCCTGGGCAACGAGAGTGAGACTCCATCTCAAAAAAAAAAAAAAGGACTACTGTTTTCAAACCTGGCTTCTCTCTCAGAATGATCTGCAGAGCTTCCCGAAAACACAGTATTCAGGACCACCCTTGGATATTCTGATATGACTGGTGTGGCATTGGTGTGGCATGAAGCAGCACAACACTGGGATCCTTAAGAAGGCTGTCTAGGTGACTCTGGTGCACAGCCAGGGGTGACACTGCTGGGATAGAGAAGGGCAGCAAGGGAAACATAGAAATGGATACTCAAGAATAAGCATCACAAATCAACAGAGGGCAATGGGGTGAGAACTAGGGGCAGTAGGAACACAGGAACCAGAGTGGACAAGTGGTCTTGGGGATGGAGGGGGAAGGCTCATTCCACCAGAAGCTGGTAGGAAGCACAGGGGCTTTTGAGCGTTGTGGCCTGGGACTTTTCCTCCTAGTTGTGAAGGGGCCCTGTTGCAGTGTGGCTGGAAGGTTGTGTGGTTTTTGACAATTTCCCCCTTCCCAATGGGGTAGGCCACAGGGAGAGGAACAAGACCTTGGTGTCACAAATCTGCTTCGAGGCTCAGCCTTTGGATGTGCACTGCTGCCAGTTCTTGATTATTAAATCCCATTGTGGTGGAAGCATCGTCTGGTAATACCCAGAAACTCCTCTTTCATCAGAACTGGGAATAAGTAAGGCGGCCATGGGTGAATTTCAACCTCTGATTTGTGGATGGGAGCTGAGGGGCCACTGAGTGGCTGAGCAAATCTTCGCTGTGCATGGTCACTATCACTAGAAAGCCACAAGGTCGATGACCAGGGTGACTGGAAAGGAGGTAGACTAAATAATCCCCTGAGGTTTTGGAGGAGTGTGCAGAGCAAGACATTGGATTTAGGGTAACTTCCAGTCTCTTTTTTGGAGTCCTGTTTCTTGGATTGTCACCTGCAAGTGGCCTTATCCAGCCAGACCACAGTGCATGCAGTTCTTCTAGGACAGCAGACGCTTCAGGAACCGCAGAATGTGGGGCACTTGATGTCCCTGGGATAGCTTGGTGCCGCTGTGCAGACCATTGTCCAGAATGTCCTTCTCCCTTCAGTTGATGTTAAAGCTCAAACTCTACCTCCTTTTTAAAGTTTTCTGTGACTTTCCTTGAATGAATTAGGAGGGACTTTCTTCACTATTCTTGAGTTATTCTTTACATGACTTTTTCTTACAGAAAAACAAGCTTCTAGAAACCAGAGACTATTTCTTTCATCTTCATATCCCCAAAACCTAGAACAGGCTCTAATCCATAGCCTTTTAGTGTTTGTTGAATGAATGAAAGAGCCGAGTCATCACTGACATGTAAGTTGTGAATGTGTGTTCACACGTTCTAATGAGTGAGGCTGTGACACTGTGAAATAAAGAAGACTCTGCTGCGGGGTCGCGTAGTCCTGATGCATCGCTGGAGGTCGTATTCGATAATAAGCTGGTGCCTTTCAGAAATGACAAGAACAGGACATACATATGCCACTCTGTCCTCCCACACCCACAGCAGAGTTTTCAAACTCACTGTATTGTTATTTACTGAGCCTTGTTATGAATTCGGAATCTTTTGTGACACAGTCACTGCAGGCAGCTTATTGATGAAAACTAGGATGAGAGAGGAAAGCTGTTTTCCATCAAGAGCATGTTCTCTTTTGCTGGCAAGTATAGATGTTGTGGTGAAAGGAGAACATTTTTTACCTTGAGAGCAGAATATAAGGAGTTTCTAAAGTGGCAGGTAAACTGGAGACACTGCTCCAAGGTGTAGAAAATTTAGGAGGCTGGAACCAAAGATAACTTTTCAAACATGATTGCAGCTTCAGCAGAGGTAGAGCTGCCTTTACTATAAAGGAAATGAGTCATGGAGTGGCAGTTCTGAACCATGGCCCCTCTCACTCTTTTGCTGGTCCTGCCATTGAGATGTGGGGTCTATGTCTTCTTCCTTTCCATTTAGGTGCAATGGTGACCACTGACCAATAGAGTATGGCAGAAGTAGTCATGGGATTTCTGAAGTTAGGTCATAAAAGGTGTGCTGCTTCCTTCTTGTATGTGAGAATGCCCATCTTGAAGCCCTGAGCCTCTATGCAAGAGTTTGATTACTTGAGACCGCTATACTGTGAGGAAGCCCCAGCCCCGTGGGGAGGCCACACATAAGTGCTTGATCTATAGTTCTAGTTGAGCATAGACCAGTCCAGATGCCAGACATGTAAGGGAAAAAGCTGCCAGACAATTGCTGCCTCCAGTATTAGTATCCAAGATACTATCAGCTTCTGAGTCCTCCCAGCTGAAGCCCCAGACATCATGGATCAGAGAGAAGCCATCTCCAGGGTGTCCTGTCTGAATCCTTGTCCCATTGAGTTCATGAGCATAATAAAATAGTTGTTATTTTATGCCACTAAGTTGAGGTGGTTTGTTATGTAGCAATGGATAACTATAACATGGAATCAGCTCTCAGGCAGTGACGGGGGATCTTGTGAGTTTTGCAAACCAATGCTTGGATGCCCTAGCAAATAAGCATGAGGGTTTAGTAGGCAACCTTTTAACATCCTGGCTAAGTTCTTGGATCAGACATCTGAACCTAATTTTTTTTTTTTTTAAACTTTTAAGTTCACAGTGTATGTGCGGGTTTGTTACATAGGTAAATTGCATCATGGGATTTGTTACACAGATTATTTCATCACCCAGGTGTTAAGCTTAGTACCCATTAGTTATTTTTCACTGTCCTCTCCCTCCTCCCACCCTCCACTCTCTAACAGGCCCCAGTGTGTGTTGTTCTCCTCTATGTGTTCTCATCATTTAGCTCCCACTTATAAGTGAGAACATAAGGTATTTTGGTTTCCTGTGTTAGTTTGCTGAGGATAATGGCCTCCAACTCCATCCATATCCCTGCAAAGGACAAGATCTCTTTCTTTTTTATGGCAGAATAGTATTCCATGGTGTATATACATCACATTTTCTTTATCCAGTCTATGACTGATGGGCATTTAGGTTGATTCTATGTCTGTCGCCCAGGCTCGAGTGCAGTAGCGCAATCTTGGCTCACTGCAACCTCCGCCTCCCGGGTTCAAGCGATTCTCCTGCCTCAGCCTCCCAAGTAGCTGGGACTACAGGCACCCACCACCACGCCTGGATAATTTTTATATTTTTAGTAGAGATGGGGTTTTACCATATTGGCCAGGCTGGTCTCGAATTCCTGACCTTGTGATCTGCTCGTCTTGGCTTCCCAAAGTGCTAGGATTATAGGTGTAAGCCACTGCACCTGGCCGATTCCATGTCTTTTCTATTGTGAATAGTGCTGCAGTGAACATATGTGTGCAGGTGTCTTTATAATAGAATGATTTATATTCCTTTGGGTATACACCCAGTAATGAGATTGCTGGGTCAAATGGTATTTTGTCTTTATACACCTGATATGTTTTCATGAGATATCAGATTCATCCCGGCCTCAGCCATTAGAAATTCCAGGTTATGGGATGTAACCACCTTGAAGTGGCCCCAGGACAGGGAATCCATGCAGTTCAAAGTAGCAGGTCAATTACCAAATGTATGACCAAAAATTATGAATGTCTCCCCCTAACTGGGAGAAGCACAGCAGTTCTCCCTGCTGAGGAGGGTCCGACAACAGGGACCTGAGTGTACGTGGTGCTCAGGGAGAATTCACCGCCCAGGCAGAGCTGACCTTCCAGGCCTGGGGAGGCTGTGTGCTTGGGAATGGCAGAGTCGCACATGGACAATCATTGAGTGAGTCCACAGAGGCCAAGCTCTGCCCACTCGAGTGTTAGACCAGGCTTCTAGTTTTTTGTTTAAGAGGTGGCATCTTGCTATGTTGCCCAGGCTATGGGCTTGAACTCCTAGGCTCAAGAAACCCTCCTGCTTCAGCCCGCTGAGTACTTCCAGTTTTTATTAAGAAACAGAGGATGAACATCTGAGGATATCCCCGCCTTGGCACAGGAGCCCTCAGGCCTCCCTGTCTGTCCCTCTGGGCTATCACCCCTGTGACTGTGGACATCTTGAGGTCAGGGACTTCATCTTCCTCGTCTTTGTGTCCCAGGCCAATTACATTCTGCTTAAGGGAAGGAGGAACAGTGAGAAATGCTGAAAAGTAGAAGCTGGGGTCTCAGGGAGGGAGGGGGAAAGTAGTACCTGTGAGGACCACTCGGGATGGGGCCTGGGAGGAAGCGAAGGGGCCCTAGGATTCTTGGGGCTGCTTTCTCAGGGGTGAGGTCAGGTCCTTCTGCCATCTTGTTAGGGGTGGATGGTGTTGGGAGATGGTGCTGTGGTGGCCACAGGCATGGCCAAAATAATTATTTGGGGCGAAATGCAAAGACTCAACAGGGCAGGGAAATGAGAATGTGATTTGAGGCTTGTATTTCTGAGGCTCTCAGCTGCTAGTCACTCAACAAGGACTGCCAAGTGCCCGCTGAATGCACAACACCAACAAACAACTGTGAAAAGTCACCCAGGTAAAGTAAGCAATGTCTTTGGTCTTCCAGCTTTCCTCGGTTTGGTGGGTGATGATAGTCACACACCCACAACTCAGTGTGTAAAGGAGCCCCTGAGCCTCTGGTGTCCTCCACCCCCTTGAAGTGTTTATCAAAACCGCACACACTCTTCCTTTCTGTCTTCTTGGAGGAAGAGAAAGGCTGGAATCCGTTCTGTTGAATTGTCCGGTTTGAAAAGATCCAGGACTCTGCCCCACATGACCTGACTCACCTGCTCCTGCCTCCTCGTCACTGGGTCCTGGTTCTGCGGCTGGCCGTGGGTGACTGAGCTCTGAGCAGGGCTGGGAGGGACAGTGTCAGATCCCCCATCTGTTTGCTTGTCTGCTTTCCTCTGTCAATGGCCCCCCATGATAGAAAACTCCACATCCATTGTATTAGCTCCTGTGGCTGCTATAAACAACGTACCACAAACTTACTGGCCTCAAACAACACCATTGTATTCTTTTACCATCTGAGGTCTTCAGGGCCTTGTTCCTAATGGAGGCTCTGGGGGAAAATCTGTTTCCTTGTCTTTTCCAGTTTCTAGAGGTCGCCTACATTCCTTGGTTTGTGGCCCCTTCTGTCATCTTCAGAGCCGGCAGTGTGGCTTCTTCTCTCTGCTCTTCTCTCCTGTCTCCCTCTCACAAGGGGCTTGTGATTGCTCAAGCCCACCTGGATGATCCAGGATAATTTCCCATCTCAAGATCCTTACCTTCATCATGCCCACAGAATTCCTTCCTTGGCGTGTAAGGTGACAGATCCACAGGTCCCAGGGATCATGATGTGGACATCATTGGTGGGGGGTGGAGGGCATTATTCTAGCTACCCCATCCATCCTGGCCAGCTACTATAGTACCACACATCAGCAGTTAGAGTTTCATTTTTCTTTCTTTCCTTCCCTCCGTCCTTTCCTCCCTTCCTCCCTCTTGGAAAATTTAGATTTCAGTTTTTTTAGTAGGTAATACATTCTCACGATTCAAAAATAAAAATAACATAGCACTGGGGCAAGAGGCTGTGGCACCCGGGTTTCTGCAGTCAGTGCTTTCCTGGGCCATGTGCCGTGGCCAGGACACTTGGGGCTCCCTCAGCTCCAAAGGGAGGGAGGAGACCCTCCTTGCCTCATCCCCATAGCATCTGACCAGGCCACTCTGCTTTCTCCCCAGGCTCTATCTCCCTACCTGGCCAGCCCGTGGCCCGGCACTCTCCATCATTCCCCTTCTGTCCCCAAAAGCAAGCAAACAAAGCAACAACAAAACCCCTAACAACTCAATAGAAAGGTTTCCATGGAGAAAGCCTGCCCCATCCCTGTTCTCATCTACTATGCTTCCCTGTAGTCTACACGGAGACCAGTCTAGGGAAACTCCTGTACTTTCTCACACAAAGTTAGCATGCTGTCTGTATTATTCTATGCCTCTTCTCTTTTGCTATGGCCTGAAGTTTTGCTCCATCAGCACACAGAGTATTCTCATTTGTGTGTTTCTTCTATAATCACCTAGAATTGCACTGTGTGGTTGTGCCACAGTTTATTCAACTGGGGTTTTCTACAGATGAGCAGTTGGTTGTTTCCAGACTTTTGCTGTTACAAACAATGCTGCAATGAATCACTTTGTACATATGTCTTTCCTGTATTTATAGATGGATCTTGGGGATAAACCCCCCAAAGTTGGGCCAGTGTGCCAATGGATAAAGGCATGGTGATCTTGCTAGATCTCCCTGTAGCATCTTCTCTACGGTTGTGCCATTTTGCAAGCCTGTCACTGACACTGGGAAATTCCCTTGCAGCCTCCCCAAGAGAAAGTTGTCAGTCTCAGATTTTTTTTTTTTTTTTTTTGAGACAGGGTCTCACTGTGTCTGTATTGCCCAGGCTGGAGTGCAGTGGTGTGATCTCGGCTCCTCGGCTCAAGAGATCTTCCCACCCAACCCCCTCTGTCCTGGGACTACAGGCGTATGCCGCCCTGCCTGGCTAATTTTTTTTTTTTTTTTTTTTTTGAGACGGAATCTCGCTCTGTCGCCCAGGCTGGAGTGCAGTGGCCAGCTCTCAGCTCACTGCAAGCTCCGCCTCCTGGGTTCACACCATTCTCCTGCCTCAGCCTCCCGAGTAGCTGGGACTACAGGCGCCCGCCACCTCGCCTGGCTAGTTTTTTGTATTTTTTAGTAGAGACGGGGTTTCACCATGTTAGCCAGGATGGTCTAGACCTCCAGACCTCGTGATCCGCCCGTCTCGGCCTCCCAAAGTGCTGGGATTATAGGCTTGAGCCACTGCGCCCGGCCCTGCCTGGCTAATTTTTTTGTATTTTTTAGGAGAGATGGGGTTTAGCCACGTTGCTCAGACTGGTCTTGAACTCCTGGGCTCAAGTGATCCTCCCATCCTTCTGCCTCAGGCTCCCAAAGTGCTAGGATTACAAGCGTGAGCCACCATGCCTGGCCAGTCTCAGATTTTAGAAAAACCAAACTGACAGGTATAGGATTTCAGCGAGCTTCCTTTTTATTAGTAATGCTGGCTTTTCTGGGCTGCAGTAGACCAGTGTGAATAAAGTACATGCCATGTGTGCACGTCTGTGCGAGTGTGCACATCTGTGTGTGTGCACATCCGTGCAAGTGTGTGCACATCTGTGCGAGTGTGCACGTCTGTGTGCACATCTGTGCGAGTGTGTGCACATCTGTGCGTGTGCACGTCTGTGTGAGTGTGTGCACGTCTATGCGTGTGTGTCCTACACACATGGCCCTGTGCCTCCCCGCAAGAAGCAGCACACAGAGTGAAGCTCTGAAGGTTTATTGTCTGCCCCAGCCAGGCTCCTGGGCTTCTTGGGAGGAACTGGGGGCAGGGGCTGGTCACACGGGTCTGTAGGTCCCATTGTAGCTAAAAGGGGGAGGCACCAAGCAGTCCCTGTCCTCAGGGATCCAGCGCTGGACGTAGTTGGGGCCGTTGTCCCGAGGCCACACGATCATGGTGTCTCTGGATGCCAGCGAGGGGTCCTCTGGGAAGAAGTTGAACGGCCGGAGCAGGAAGCCCACGGAGTTCCCCGGTGTGGCCGTGTTGGGAATGTCCTCCGAGTGGGGGATGTGCAGGAAGCCCACCGTCACCCAGGCCACCAGGTCCTGCAGAAGACAGGGTGGGCTTCAGTGGGCAGGGCTGAGTACTGACCACTGGAGGCCACTCTAGCCTTTGAGCATTTGCAGTTCTGCCTGCAAACTTGCTGAATTCCTCTCCAGCCCCTTTTTAAAGAGATGGACAGCTCGGTTGTGACCTCTGAACTTGCCGTCCACACAGCAAGGCACAGCTCCTGCAACTGGGGACAAATCTGGGCAGAGGGTGGTTGGGACTCCCTGATGGTGATGAAGATGGTCCTGGGCTGAGCTGGAAGGAGGCACGGCCAGCACTGGGCAGGGCTGGGGACAGGGCAGTACCTCATTTTCAATGTTCTCATTGTTGTGAAGAAACTTCTCAAAGACCACGGGCGGGTTCCAGGGGTCGTTCTGGTGGTAGATGCTGCTGCTGCGCAGCTCTGACTCCCGGTACTTGGTCACTGCCAGGGGGTACCTGCCAGGCAGAGGCAAAGCAGCTTGGCTCAGGGGCCTGGGCTGGCCCCCCTTAGCCCCACCCAGGGAACAGCTTCAGGGTCAAAATAGAGGAAGATTGCTTTCCCCAAGATGAGAGATCATCTCTCCTGGGAGTCGGCAGGATGGGCTGCTGTTAACCAAGGTTCAGGTGATTGCCAGGAGTTCTCCCTGCCCTCCTCCCCAAATACACAGACACAGGCCCAGAAGAGCAGGCAACCCTTGCACAACACAGGTGTGAGCTGCACGGGTCCACTTTCTTTCTTTCTTCCTTTTTTTTTTTTTTTTTTTTGAGATGGAGTTTTGCTCTGTCGCCCAGGCTGGAGTGCAGTAATGCGATCTTGGCTCACTCCACCTCCCGGGTTCAAGTGATTCTCCTGCCTCAGCCTCCTGACTAGCTGAGAATACAGGTGCCCACCACCACATCCAGCTAATTTTTGTATCTTTAGTAGAGACAGTGTTTCGCCGTGTTGGCCAGGCTGGTCTGGAACTCCTGACTTCAGGTGATATGCCCGCCTCCGCCTCCCAAAGTGCTGGGCTTACAGGCGTGAGCCACCGCGCCCAGCCACAGGTCCACTTTCACTTGGAGTTTCTTCCACCTCTGCCACCATAAGACAGCCAATCCAGCCCCTCTTCCTCCTCAGCCCACTCAAAGTGAAGGCAACGAGGATAAAGACCTTCGGGATGAGCCACTCCCACTTAATGGATCGTAGATATAGTTTCCTTTCCTTAGGATTTTTTTTTTTTTGAGATGGAGTCTCGCTTTGTCACCCAGGCTGGAGTGCAGTGGTGCGATCTCGGCTTACTGCAAGCTCTGCCTCCTGGGTTCCCGCCATTCTCCTGCCTCAGCCTCCCGAGTAGCTGGGACCACAGGCACCCGCCACCATGCTCAGGTAATTTTTTGTATTTTTAGTAGAGATGAGGATTCACTGTGTTAGCCAGGATGGTCTTGATCTCCTGACCTTGTGATCTGCCTGCCTTGGCCTCCCAAAGTGCTGGGATTACAGGCGTGAGCCACTATGCCTGGCCAGGATTTTAATAATAACATTTTCTTTTCTCTAGCTTACTTTATTGTAAGAACACAGTGTCTAACACATAGAACATATAAAATATGTGTTCACGGAATGTTTATGTTAGTGGTAAGGCTTCTGGTCAACAGTAGGCTATTCGTGGTTATGTTGTGGTGAAGTGATAGTTATGCTTGGCTTTTTTACTGCATTTGGGGGTTGGCACCCCTAACCCCCACATTGTTCAGGGTCAGTTGTACACACAGATATACACATACATCATACATACACAACACATATGTGTGCCCAGATACAAAACCACATAGACTCAGAACCCCATAGACACAAACACAGACAAACACAGACACACACACTGAGGGGAGCCCCTGACCCTCCCCCAGGCCCCCTGGGTCTTCCTCACCTTGCCCAGGTGATGGCCTGTTCCTCCTGCCAGCCTGGGGGCAGCACCTGGTCAGCCATGGAGTGGATCTGCAGGCGGTAGCTGCGCTTGTGGCCCCAGGGGTTCTTCTGGGGGCTGGTAAAGAGCAGGTACCTGGGCAGCTTCCTTTTGAAGCGGAAGGCCGCCTGGCGCTCCCGGGAGTACCGCGTCTGCTCCAGGATCGGCTGGACGACGCGGTGTCTCGGGCTCCAGGGGTTGGTGATATTTTCTAGCTTCATCTGCAGTGTCTGGAAGCTGTTCTTGGTGCCTGGAGGTATGCAGGGAGAAGGAGAATGAGAATCAAGCTGCCAGAACTGAAACCTCCTCATTCTGCCCCAGGATCTCCATCCTTCACTACATCAACAGCCAACTGTCTAGAAGAACCCGGATGTTAGGGGATGCCCCAGGCAGCTGTGGTGATTCCATTACCACCCTGGGAAGCTCCTCTCAAGAGCTGTGCTCATGCCCATCTGCTGTGGCTGCAATCCCAGAGAAGGGGCACCCATTTTTCTCCAGGCATGTGAGGCTCTGTCCAGAGAGGTGGCTGGGGCTGAGGGGTAGGAGCCGCCCGTCTGGTCCTGGTGGCCTTGTTGGGTCTGGTGGCAACAGTCATTCTACCCATGCCATTCTCTTATGGTGACATCATCCGGGAGACACCCTGAGTATTCCCAGACGACACTACGCTCCATCTCAGAGCCCAGGACAGTGACATTTCTTACCCTCCTAGGCACTGTCCCCTCCCTTGCCCCACTCACAGTCCCCAGGGTCAGAACAGGGTCCACACGGTTGCATCCAGGGCAACCCTCGGCAGTGTTTGCTTTCACCATTTTTCAGGGACACACAAATTTCTAGCTTTAGGTTTTACAGAAGCAGGCTTGGCAAATGCTCCTGACTTTCCACTGCCAGGGAGTTATAGTGTCGTCTCTTGGGAGTTTAAGTTATTGGTTGGATGCAGACGCTTGACCAGGAGAGTCTTGCTTTGAGTCCTACCTGCTACATCCAGGTCGACACGGTAGTGCACCAAGTGAGTGTGTACGTTGCCAATCAGGTGGGTGTGCAGGCGAGTGCCGTGGCGCAGCCCCTCAGGGGTGTAGAAGGTGGCGAAGACGAAGCCAGTGGCATGCATCTTGGCCTCCATCACCCCGTTGGGGTAGAAGATGAAGTCCCAAATGTAATCATAATTGTAGACAGTGGAAGTTGTCCGCAGCACCAGCACCTGGCCCTTCAGCCCTGCATAGAAGTTGAAGCCACCTTTAAAGTTGGAATTAAAGTGCCGCCGAAGGGGCACCCCTGTGGGCATTTCAAAGAGGCAGAGGGCTCGGGGATAATGGACCGGGTCATCGGTGTCGTAGTAGTGGAAGGTGTCCAGGTAGGTGGCGGTCTCCGGGCAGTCGATGCCGGGGGCTAACTCATGAGTGACGCTGCCCAGGCCCCAGCTCACATCGAGGTACTTGGTCTGCATGCCTGCAGGTGTGTGTCCTCCATACAGGGCCACGGCCTCTTGCACGCTGACCTCATAGGCAATGCGCTCTCCACCAAAGTGCACGTTCAGGACCTGCAGCCCGGAGGAGGAGCGCAGCCGGAAGGCAAAGCTCCAACCCCCATAGAGCACAGCATTGCCCTCCAGCCTGAAGCGAGGGCCGTGGGGCTGGACAAAGCGGGGGCCGCTCACATGGATGGGGCTGGGGAAGTCCCCGCGGGGCTTGTAGGAGGAGAAGAGGGGCGGCTCCTCTGTGCTCTCATGCCCCTTGCCCCCAGGCAGTGGGTCCTCCAGGACCACCACGTCCACCTCTCCATCTGCATACTTCCGAGCCAGTTCCTCTGGGCTCCCATAGAATTTCCCGTTGTACCACACCTGCTCCACGGCCCAGTGCCGGGCATCTGTGCTCCCGTGATCCACGAGGAGCTCCAGCCCAGTGGGGTGCAGAAAGTAGCCTTCTACGTAGCGCTGTATGATAAGCCAACTGCGGCGCTGGCCAGAAGCCACGCCCCGGGGGCCCACGTCGGTGAAGGTCAGGCATCTGTCATGGCAGTCTTGGAATGAGAAGCCTGTGGTATTGAGGAAGAACTGATGCAGGGGCTTGGTGGCTTCCTGCACGGTGTGGTAGAGGAGGGCATACTCTGCTGTGGAGACGGGCCTCGATGCCCAGGAGGACTGGTGCCCAGGCCTGGGGGACAGTGCTCGCATGTAGCGGGGCCCTGGCAGGGGCCCCACAGCAAACTCAGTGATATTCGGGTGCTCCTGGTCACCAAAGAAGATGACAGCACGGGCTTCCCGCACAGGATGCCTTTCGCCTTTATCCAGAAACCTCAGCACGTGGTGCTTCTTGGGCAGCAGCATCTCGATGAGAAACACAGTGTTCTTGGTCACGGTGGGGGCCCTAGAGGGCTGCAGCCTCAGCTCCTTCTTGGACCAGAGGAAGCTGTGCACTGCTTTCAGCTCTTGGTTGCTTAGGTCTGAAAACACCCCTGCGTTCCTGTGCAGAGTTCCCAGGGAGGGCTCCGCCATGGCCATCTGCAGCATCAGGATGGCAGCCACGGCCCAGCCCAGGGCAGGGATCTCTCGCTCCATCGCTCTGGAATGCAGTAGAGGAGATGAACTTAGTTGTCTTATGGGCAGAAATGGGCTTCCCTCAGGTTAGGGCCATGGAATTTTCCTATGGACTGAGCTTCCTCCCCTTGCCCTGCCCCAAGCTGGAGGCTGTCCTGGGGCAGCTGGGGTCCCATGCATAGTCCCCAGTGCTGTCGGGCATCTGTCTGCATTCATCCATTTTATTTCTACCCTCTCCTCACTCCTCTGTAAACGTCCTCCAGTCCTGCGGCCTTCCTTACTCAGGGGAATGCTCTTGTTTTTGTGCATTATCTCAGCCAGGGGCGCCGTGAGTCACAGAGGGCAGGCTGGGCCCCTGCCCATGCCCCCAGGTGCTTCTTGTGTCCTGGAGAAGCAGATGCCTGTATTAACAGCAAAACTACATTTCTGACACAACAAATTCCTTTTAGGTAGATAGATTTTGAAATTTAGTGTAAAAATTCAAAGGTAGGCTCTGGAGTCAGGCTGCCTGAGTCGAGTCTCAGTAACCCATGCCACCAGGACTTGCTGTGTGGCCTCGGGCACGCTGCTTAAACTCTCTGGGCCTTCATGTTCTTAGTTATAAAATGAAAATAAGAACAACAGTGCTTAGCTCCTAGGATTGTGGAGATAAATCAATTAAACAGTATATATAAAGTGTTTGTTACAATGTCTGCCATATAGGAAACGCATGAGAAATGTTAGCTGCTCTTCTTGTTAAATGAAAGACAGGTTATCGACACCGGCCCATTTAAAGTTTTATGCAATGTAGAGTGATTCAGGTGTGACTAGGCTGCAGACTGATGGCTTTGGGGGTGAGGTAGAGGTGCCCAGTCCTGCCTGGCCTTCTTTGTGCCCCATTCAGCTCTCTTGTTCACCCAAGGCTACTAGGAGGGGACCTCAGGGAGGGGTTCATCTTAGGGAGATGCTTTTTCCTTTCTCAGGGAGGGTGAATCAGGGTCTTCACCTCATAACCCCATTCCCTAAGCAGCTGTAAAATCCTGTGCTTGCAGCTGCGAGCCTCCTGCAGGGCTGGGAGACATGGTGGCCACAGCTCTGTCTTCCCGTGTGCTGTGTGCGAAGTCTCTGGGAGACCGTAGCTCTCACCTGTTGCGCTGCTGCCGCAGAGGCTGGCTGGAACTAGCTCCCAGTCTCAGTTTCTCCAGACCCTAACTTGTCCTCCTGGGTACTGTGGGCCCTTCCTGGAAGGCTGCCGTCACCGTGAAATTTCCCTACAGAAGCACTGCCCTCGCGGCCTTGCACCCCCTTCCTCTAGGCTCTGGGTTGACCTGGGAGCCCCACTTCGGGATTCCTCCCTGTCTCAGCTGTGCTTTTCACTTCCTGCAAGCAGTGCCTGAGGCACAGGCACTTGACTTACAAGGTGGATGCACGAGTGGGTTGGACTCTGAGAGATCCTTGTTTTCATAGCTAGTGGCCTTTTGCTCCCTAAATCAGAAGCCCTGGGGGTAAACCTGGAGAAAACGCATTCTCCTGTGCAGACAGACAGGTAGCAGGGAGCATTAATCCACTCCTGTCTCAGACCTCTGCCTGGCCCAGCCTCCTCCCAGGGGGTCCAGGCTATCTGCAAGGCAGGCCCCGAGGATTTCACCTGGAAAGTCGGCGGCACAGGGTATGAGGTGGAACAGGTGCAGCAGCTCCACTTTGGGGGTATCGTGGAGTGTCCCACTGAGGAAACCTGACCATCATGAGCGCTTTTCATTTCTTGCTTTTGTTTTTGGAAAATGCATTTACACATCACATTTCCGAAGCACAAATGTTGGGAACACAACCCATGTGTTAACTAGAGGCCCTGTTTTCCTCGTGGGTTTTTCCCTCCAGAGAAGCTCAGCTGCACATCGTCCCTCCCCACCCAACTCTGGGCCAGTGTCACATCCGTCGCCACCTTTTGAGGTCAGCTGAAACCCTGCATTGCTGAGGAGCGCTCTGTTTTTGGCCCCAACTAACATACTCATTTCTCCACTAGTCCCCTTAGCACTTTGTATTTAATTTGTACATGATGGGCAGTTCTTGATTCATAGATAAATGAAAGGTGTTGGCTGGGCCTGTTTTATCACCCGATGGCTCTCTAGCCCTGGAGGCCACAGTCAAGGGTGATCTGAGATGTCCTTCTTCCCCTTTCCCATGCCCCCCTCCCCAAGGGCTCGCACCTTGCCCTCGTTTTGCTCCATGGTCATGGCCTCTCATGGGGACGTCCCTCTGGTTGCCTTGTCTTGCCCTCTGGTGCTGGCAGAAGACCCTGGAACCCACATGATCTTGGGCTCTCAGAGGCCCTGCTCACGTGGATGGAGCAGGTGAGGCAGGGGCTGCAGGTGGAACTCAGAGCCAGCAGGAAGGATATGAGGTGAGTTCTTGTGTTGTCCTATTAAATATTGGCCAGGCCTCTTTTTTTTTCTTTCAATAGACTATTTTTTTTTTCCTGAGACAGAGTCTTGCTCTGTAGCCCAGGCTGGAGTGCAGTGATGCGATCTTGGCACACTGCAACCTCTGCCTCCCGGGTTCAAGCAATTCTCCTGCCTCAGCCTCCTGAGTAGTTGGGATTATAGGTGTGTACCACCATGCCTGGCTAATTTTTTGTTTTTAGTAGAGATGGGGTTTCACCATGTTGGTCAGGCTGGTCTTGAACTCCTGACCTCAAGTGATCCACCCGCCTCAGCTTCCAAAAGTGCTGGGATTACAGGCATGGGCCACCGGGCCTGGCCCCAAATGGACTTCTTATTAGACTTAAAAAATATATATAGAGAGAGTCAGGATCTCACTATGTTGCCCAGGCTGGTCTCGAACTCCTGGGCTCAAGCGATCCTCCCACCTTGGCCTCCCAAAGTGCTGGGATTACAGTAGACTTTTTTTTTAAATAGACTTTTAAAAATAGACTTTAATAGATTTCTTAATAGACTTTATAAAGTCTGTTAAAAGTCTTTAAAAAGTCTATTAAAAGTCTTTTAACAAATTTTATAAAGTCTATAAAGTCTTTTAATAGACTTTTTAAACAGGAGTTTTAGGTTCATGGCAAAACTGAGTGAAAGGTACTGAGTTTCTGTATACTCACAGCCCCTATACACTCAGCCTCCCCACTGTCAATATCCACACCAGAGCCGTGCATTTGTTACAGCTGAGGGACCTGCACATCACTCTCACCCGGAGCCCACACTTGACATCAGGGCTCACTCCTGCTGCTGCGTATTCCGTGGGCTGGACAAATGGACAATGACATGGATCCAGCATTAGAGTAGCACACAGAGTAGTTCCACCTCCTCTGTGCTCCACTTCTTTCTCCTGAACCCTGGCATTCACTGCTCTATGTATTGTCTCCATAGTTTTGCCTTTTCCAGAAAGTCCTGTATTTGGAATCTTACAGTCTGCAGCCTTTTCAGGTTGACTTCTTTTGCTTAGCAGTATGCATTTAGGGTACCTCCATGTCCTTTCATGGCTGGGTCTCCTTTTTTTTTTTTTTTGAGACGGAGTCTCGCTCTGTCGCCCAGGCTGGAGTGCAGTGGCGCGATCTCGGCTCACTGCAAGCTCCGCCTCCCGGGTTCACACCATTCTCCTGCCTCAGCCTCCCAAGTAGCTAGGACTACAGGCGCCCACCACAGCGCCTGGCTAATTTTTTGTATTTTTAGTAGAGACGGGGTTTCACCATGGTCTCGATCTCCTGACCTTGTGATCTGCCCGCCTCGGCCTCCCAAAGTGCTGGGATTACAGGCGTGAGCCACCGTGCCCGGCCTGGGTCTCCTTTTTTACAACCTCTTATCCCCATGTTTCTTTTTGCTTTTCCAGGAAGGAGAAAGATGTAGAAGAGACCTTTGCTTTCCCCAGGACAAACCTCTGTCCCCATGTGCCGTGGCAGTGGGGGTGGTTGCTGGCGGTGGCAGTGGGGGTGGTTGCTGGTGGTGGCAGTGGGGGTGGTGGCTGGTGAGACCTCCAGGCAAGAACAGGAAGCAAGCCCTCTCCCCGCTTACCCTCCTCTCTGAGCTTTCCTTGCTCCACCCTGGCCAGCTATTGCCTGCCACCAAGCACCCGGGCACCTTCTGTGATGTGCTGGGCTCCTGCCCTCACTTCCTGGCCCTCCTCCCTCTGTGTCCCGTTCTTCTGCCCCTCACTCCGTGCCCTCCTTCCACTGCTTTTCTTCCCACCAGGTCAGCCCCTTCTTGACTCTCCCGAGTACCCATCAGAACGCACCTGTGTGTTCTGCTCCCAGTTCGCTCTGCTTCCAGCCTTTGCCCTTAAGCTGATCTCTGACTCCTTCTTGAAGTCCATCAGACCCCGCCCTGCAGGGAGGGACAAGGTGAGGCCTGGGCTGGCCTAGGAGGGGCCTATGGCTTGGGAGGTGCCTCTGTGGGCACTACAGTGGCGTGAGGGGTGTGAGGAAGCTGACTGTGCAGCACACATGTCCTGAGTCCGTTTCTGGACAAGTGCCGCCTTCTGCAATAATTTGCTTTGGCTTCTCTGTGACGAGCCATGCAATGCCACAATCTGTTGATTTAGGTGGCATGCTTTAGAGGCAGAGATAAGGACAAGGGGACATTTCCTAGCTGGTAGTCTTACCTGAAGCTGACAGATGGACCAGGGCAGGGGCTGATAGAGGCTGGCACCTACAGCAAAACAGAGAATTCAATCACACCTAGAACAAGACACCAGAGGCAGAACCGTTTGGGAGGAGCAGCCACTCAAGACCAATTGCAAACCTTGGTGGCTTTTTAACCATCGTTGGGACCCTGACCAGATTCGGAAAGGAGAAAGGACTTGGCTGGGAGAAAGCTGGCCAGGGGTTAATGATTGCTGACAGTTAGGGATAGCACTCGGGCAAAGACCGTATCCTGTCAGTTGTTGGCTGCTTGCCTTTCTTAAGGAGGTCCAGGCCTGGAGAGGGGCAGCGCTATACACAAAGTTGGAGCTAGGAGGCCAGAGGTCACAGCTCACAGATGTCCTGTGGCTAAATCTTCATATTTTGCTTTCAGAAAGTCACAACCCGTCAAAGCTAATTTGAGAGGATCTAGAGAGTGGGATTGTTACCATGAAACCACAGAGAAGAAACAGAGCCACCCGCGCCTGCACCAGGACCTGCTGGGGCTGTGCCAGGGAAGCTCACTCAATTAGATTTTCATGTGAATGAAGCCAACGTCATAGCTTTTGTCCCTGATTAGGGAAGGTGGGTTTGAAAAAAAGAAAATTCTACCATTTTCCGAGAGAGGGCCATTGGTCATAAGGGGCCCTGGTGAGGTCCTGATGGCTTGGGCAACCCCAACCAGATAGGGGAGAACGTTCATCTCCAAGTGCTGGCCCTGCTTCTGCCACTGGCTGGTGGTCTTATACTTGACAGTCATTAATTCATTCAACAAATGTTTATGGAGCAACCATTCTGCACCAGGGAGACACAGCAATGAACAAACAAAACCAAACCCTCTGTGGAACTCACATTGCGGTGAGGAGGGTATCCAACAGTGAAGCTTGTAAGCCGCCATAGCAGACCTCCTCACTGGGACAGCCGATGACAGGGGCTGGCCCTGGGTTGGCATCTCAGAACTTAACTTTCAGGATCCTGCCCCGCTGTGCCAGCCTGCTGACTGTTTTTACAGACAATGTGATTTGTGAACACCTGCTTTTCTATTGGGAGTCTGGAATCTTTTTAGTTGTGGTAGGCAGAGGGTGTGCCTACGTGACCAGCCCCAACCTCTGCCCCAGCTCTGAGCTTCTACTTCCCTGGGGAGATGCAGGGTGCAGAGTATGCTCCATGCAGCCTTCACGGCAGGGAGAGCTCAGCGAGTCTGCGCCCCGACCCCTCCAGACCCTGCTGTGTCCTTGCTGTGTCTTGGCTGTGGGTATAACTGTGTGCTTAGTCTGGTGACTCCTAGTGAAGCTCTGACAGCAGAGGTGCCATGAGGTGTCATGGGTGTTCACAGAGGTGTCCTGCAGCTGTTGGCAGCAAGTGGTGACACCGTGTGTTCCAAAGGGACACATGCTCAGGGGAAAACAGAGCGGGGGCGGGGTTAGACATGTGGCGGGGCGGAGCGGGGCGGTGCAGGGCCTAACCTTTCAGAAAGGGGACTCCTCTTCTCCTCAATGTGGTGAAGGAGTGAGTCACAAGGATGCCTAGGGGGGTTGCATTTCAGGCTGAAGGAGCAAGGAGTGCAAAGTCCCTGATGCAGAGTGAGGGGACTGCTGTTGCCAGGGGCAAGTGATGGGAGATGGGCTCAGAGAGTGACCAAACAACCTGGGCCTCCAAGGCTGTCACTGGGATTTTACTCTGAGCCACTTGGGAAGCCTCTGTCAGGTTTGTGCAGAGGCCAGAACTGACCTGCCTCTAGCAGGTGCCATCTGGAGGTGCTGGGGGAGACAGAATGCAAGAGTGAAGGCTGCAATGATGGCAGGAGCAGGGAGCAGGCCAGGAGGTGGTTACAACAGTCTTGGTGGGCGAGGCTGGTTGCCGGGTCAGGGTTGCAGGGGTGGAAGTGATGAGAAGTGGCCAAATTCTGGATATAGCTGAAAGGGAAGCTGGGCGGGGATTTGCTGAGGGCTGGGACATGAGACTCGAGGGAGAGAAGTCGGGTGTCCCCAGGTTCGGGCAGAGGTTCTGCTCTGCTGGGGCAGACAGGAGCTGAGTCAGGATGCTTCAGTGTGTGAGCATAGCCGGCTGCTGGCTGAGCCCAATTCTGGACTTTGATGCTGGATCCCAAGGCACATGAGGGGCAAGGGTGGAGGCGGCCCCAAGGAGACCTTTCTGAGGAGTCAGAGACCAGGGCTGGGTCTCCCAGGCGCTCTTTGTGTTTTCACTGATCACGCCTGGCAGTGCTGGCCAGCTGACAGCTTCCCCGTCAAATCCTACATTCCTCCCTCCCTGCAGCTGTATCTGGCAGCTGGACTGGGGCAGTAGACACAGCAGAATTCTTCCTTCCCCATGGCTCTCTTTAGTAGCTACCTCACGTTCTTAAAGAAGAAAATAATCAAGAGGCCAGAAAATCAGGAAGCAGAAGTTAAAATCTGTTGCTGATCTTTGAAATAAAGAATTTGTGTTGGTAGACATGTGACCTTGTGTGGTGCAGGGATGTGTTTGTGTTAAACCATTTTGGTGACTATGACATTCCAGGTGCATACTGGACGTAGCACATAGGATTTCAGAAGTCCCCAGAACAGTCATAGCCACTGTGCAGTCCTTTGCTGAGCACAATTTTGGAAGGAAATATAGCAGCATGCTCATGGCATGGGATATAGAGCCAGAAGACCTGTGTTTGAATCCAGGTTCTACTTCTTTTAGTTGGATGTTATGTGGGAAAAGCAGTGAACTTTTCCTTTTAGAGAAGGTGATTTTCTCTGGTGTTATGATTTGATTTCTTGCTTTTTAATTTTTATGTATCTGTTGTATGTTTTTTGATTTGAGATTACCACAGGGCTTGCAAATACTCTTATATCTATTATTTTGAGTTGATAACAACTTAACACTACTTGCATAAACAAACAAACTAAAAAGCAAAAAGAAAACTAATAAAGACTTACTCTTTATCTTTGTTCCCCTACTTTTTCTTTTTTGAGACAGCATCTCACTCTGTATCCAGGCTGAAGCGAGGTGCATGGCGTGATCTCGGCTCACTGCCACCTCCGCCCTGGGGGCTCAAGCAATCGTCCCAGTTCAGCCCCCAAAGTAGCTGGGACCACAGATGTGTGTCACCATGCCAGCTAATTGTATATTTTGTAGAGATGGGGTTTCGCCATGTCATCCAGGCTGGTCTTGAATTCCTGAGCTCAAGCAATCTGCCCGCCTCTGGCCTCCCAAAGTGCTTGGATTACAGGGGTGCCCTCTGGGATTACAAGCATGAGCCACCATGTGAGGCCTTCCCCCACTTTTTAACTCTTGATGTTTCCATTCATATCTTATTGTACTGTCTATGTTTTGAAAAGTTGTTATTTTTGACTGGTTCATATTTTGGTCTTTCTATCTAAGAGTAGTTTACACACCACAGTTACAGTGTTATATTCTGTGTTTTTCTGTGTACTTACTAATACCAGTGAGTTTTGTATCTTTAGATAATTTCTTATTGCTCATTAACATCCTTTTCTTTCTGATTGAAGTACTCCCTTTAGCATTTTTTTTGTAGGACAGGTCTGGTGTTGATGAAATTCCTTGGCTTTTGTTTGTCTGGGAAAGTATTTCTCCTTCATGTTTGAAGGATCTTTTCACCAGATATAGGATTCTAGAGTAAAAGTTTTTCCTTCAGCACCTTAAATGTGTCATGCCACTATCTCCTGGCCTGTAAGATTTCCACTAAAAAGTCTGCTGCCAAATGTATTGGAGCTCCTTTGTATGTTACTTGTTTTTCTTTTTTTCTCTTGCTGCTTTTTTTTTTTTTTTTTTAAATCCTTGACCTTTGGGAGTGTGATTATTAAATGTCCTGAGGCAGTCTTCTTTGGATTCAATCTGCTTGGTGTTCTATAACCTTCTTGTACTCAGATCTTGATATTTTTCTCTAGTTTTGGGAAGTTCTCTGTTACTACCCCTTTGAATAAACTGTCTGCCCCATCTCTTTTTCAACCTCCTCTTTAAGGCCAATAACTTTTAGATCTGCCCTTTTGAGGCTATTTTCTAGATCCTGTAGGTGTGCGTCATTTTTAAATTTTTTTGTCTCTTCTGGCGATATAATTTCAAATAGCCTGTCTTTTCTCACTAATTCTTTCTTCTGCTTGAGCAGTTCTGCTATTAAGAGACTCTGATGCATTCTTCAGTATGTCAGTTGAAATTTTCAACTCCAGAATTTCTGTTTGATTCTTTTAAATTATTTCAATCTCTGTTAAATTTATCTGACAGGATTCTGAATTCCTTTTCGGTGTTATCTTGAATTTCTTTGAGTTTCTTCAAAACAGCTATTTTGAATTCTCTGTCTGAAAGGTCACATATCTCTGTTTCTCCAGCTTGGTGCCTTATTTAGTTCATTTGGTGAGGTCTTGTTTTCCTGGATGGTTTTGATGCTTGTGGATGTTAGTCAGTGTTCGAGCATTAAAAAGTTAGGTATTTATTGTAGTGTTTGCAGTCTGCGTTTGTTTGTGCCTGTCCTCCTTGGAAACACTTTCCAGGTATTCAAAATGACTTGGGTGCTATGATCTAAGCTGTATCTGCTTTAGTGGGCATCCCTAGCCCAGTAACACTGGTTCTTGCACACCTGTAGAGGTTCCACGTTGGTGGTCTTTGATAAGGTCCAGACGAATTCTCTGGATTACCAAGCAGAGACTCTTTTTTCTTCCCTTACCTTCTCCCAAACAAATGGAGTCTCTCTCTGTGTTGAGCTGTCTGGAGCCAGTGGTAGAGTAACACAAGCACCCCTATGACCACCACCATTGGGACCGCACTGGGTCAGATATGGAGTATCAGCACAACCCTGGGTCTTGCCCAAGCCCTGCTGTAACCACTACCTGGCTACTGCCTATTTGCTCAAGGCCCTAGGGCTCTACAATCAGCAGGTGGTGATGCCAGCCAGGCTTATATCCTTCCTTTCAGGCTGGTGAGTTCCCCTAGGTCCTGAGTGGGCCCAGAGATGCCATCTGAAGCCATGGATGGGAGTCTAAAACCTTAGAATCTACCTGTTGTTCTATTCTACTGCAGTTGAGCTAGACCTCAAACCACAAGATGCAGTCCTTCTTATTCTTACATCCCGTTTCCACAGGCAGAGGAGCCTCACCAGGCCCATGGGGAGTACTGCCAGACTACCACTGATGCTCAGTTATGGACCAAAGGAACTTCAGTCAGCTTGTGGTGAATGTTGCCAGGCATAGGAACTCATCCTTCAAGACAGTGGGCTCCCTTGGCCCATGGAGTGTACAGAAATGTCTGGGAACTAGGGCCTGGAATGGGGGCCTCACAGCCTTTATCAGTTCCCTAGCATACTGTGGCTGAGCTGGTATCCAAAATGCAAGACAAAGTCCTCTTTACTCTTCTGTCTTCTCTCCTCAAGCAGAAGGAAGGGGTCTCTTTTGGAGCTGTGTGCTGTGCTGCCTGGGGTTGGGGAAGGAGTGGCGCAAGCACTTTCTTAGATACCACAGCTGGTGTCTCATGTGCCCCACCAGTTCACTAACTCCAAGCCCAACTCAGCACTAGATCTTGCCTAGGAATTGCAGTCCTTGTTACATAGACTGCTCCTCAAGTTCACTCATGGTCCCAAAGCACTGCAGCCAGTGGGGGCGAGGCTTACTGGAACTCATGCTCTGACCGCTGGACTGGGTGAGCACCCTCTGGGCAGGGCTGGTTCAAATGTTCTTTCCATGGGTGGGTGTCAGCTGAGTACAGCTCAGTTTTGCTTTCTGTTGTGACATAGCAGCACTGAGGTCAATGCAAAACCTCACAGTCATAGCATTCTCCCTCTCTCAAGTATACATACAGATTCTCTGTGCTACATAGCCACTGCCAGGGGATGGGGAAAGGGTGGCATCAGCAACTCAAGACTGTCCTTCTCACCCTCTTCAGTGCCTCTTTCAGCAATATGAAGTGAAAACCAGGCACTGTGAATGCTCACCTGATTTTTGGTTCCTATGAAAGTGCTCCTTTTGAGCAGATAGCTGTCGGACTTGGTGTTCTTGAGTAGAGGTAGAGATATTTGGTGGAGTCCTTTATTCTGCCATCTTGCCCTGCCCCTAGGGTAAAGAAGTTAATTTTTTAAACCTCAGTTTTCTCATTTGTGAAATGGGCACAATAACAGATATGAAGGTGTGACAAAATTATTGGCATCAGATGAGGTAAAAGGTATGTAAAGCACCTAACTAATGCCTTTGACACACAGAAATCACTCAGTAAAGGTTAGCTACGATGATAATGATGGACACAGTTGGGGAGGTGTGAATGTGGGTAATACAGAGGACTCCATGGACCCTGAGATGTAGTGAGTGTGTGTGAAGGCCCCTTGACTTTTCTCCTTCCCTTGCTCCATAAGATCAGAGAGTTGGTTTAGTTCACATCTATCTTGTTTAGTTCACATCTGTCTTGTTTAGTTCACATCTGTCTTGTTTAGTTCATATCTGTCTTAGTAACAAGCCAGTTTCCCTAAAGGCTTTTCATTCACCCCCCTCTCTTTTCAAAACTCTTATTTTTCTTTCTAAGTGTTCTTTTCCTTCTGCATGTAAGTTGTTGGCCATCTCAGGAATCAAAACTTTCAGAACCAGCTGGCTTTGTAGCCAGCCCTGGGCTTGGACCTGCTCACTCACTAAGGTGGTACCTTCCAGCCCCCTTTACTGATGAGGTGGCCCTGTCAATCTGTAATTTGTCAGAGATACCACTGGGAAGAAATTAATCCAAAAGCATAATGAACCTGGGAAGTCGAAGCCGAAGTGAGCTGTGATTGAGCCACTGCACTCCAACTTGGGCAACAGAACGAGACCCTGTCTCAAAACAACAACAACAACAACGACAACAAAGACTGCAATTTCCTTCAAGATACAGCAATTGGCTCCTTGTCAGTATCTAACTGGCTTTGAAGTTCTTCCTGTTCTAATTCCTAAATAGCTCTGGATTTCTCTCCAGTCTCACAATCTTTACTATCATTGTCTACATCAAGGATTTTCAACCTTGGCACCATTGATAGTTTGAGCCTGATCATGCTTATGGGCCTGTCCTGTGTGCAGTTGGACATCTAGCAGCAACTCTGGCCTCAACCCACTAGAGGCCAAAAGCAACCACTGCCCTATCAGGACAACCAAAAATGTCTTCAGACATTGCCAGTCATTTCCTGGGAGGCAAAACTGCTGCCCTGCTGAGAACTTCTGGTCTACATTTAAGCCCTTGTGATTTGACCTGGAAACTGCAATTGCCTCCAGATGCCCTGACTCTCCTCCTGAGCACCTCCAATCTGCCCTTCATGCTTTTGCTGGAAGATAGAGCTGACCATGTCCCCTTCCTCCCTCTGGTGGGTTCTAGTTGCCTATTGGATAAAATATAAACTATTTAATTTGGCATTAAAAACCTTTTACAGCCCAGCCCCAGTCTTCCTTTTGTTTTGGTACACTAACACTGCCTCACCCTGTGCTTGAACTATTTCAAATCATGCCAGGTTCACTGGGGCCACCTGGCCTTTGCCGGCTTTGTTCCCTTTTTGCAAGGTTCTCTGTCTTCTTATTTTGGGAGCAAGCTCTTGCTTCAAGGCTCAGCACCAACTACCCGCTACCCCTGCTGTCCCAACCCGCTTTACATCTTCCACATAGCTGTCTTGTCCTCTCTGGTTCCAGGGCACTTGCCCGTCTCCCTTATTGCACATGTCATATGGCTTTGTAACTATTTGTTCACAAGTCTGTCTCTTATACTGCTTCCTTGAGGTCAGGGATTCTGTCTTAATTTATTCAGAACCACAGAGACCAACACAGCGCATGGGATACAGTCGGTGCTCATTTTTGGTTTTTGGAGTGAGTTAATAAACAGATGACGTGGACAAGGAAGACGGAAGAGATGTTAGGTACCTAGACGTCAGAAAAGTTTTAATTTCCGTGTGGCATGTTAAGAAAAAAACATGCTAGGTAACCTGGTTTCAAAGGATGCTATTAACTCTCAACTCAAGGGAAGAGTATACGACAGGGCAGGCTCCTTAGGCCGAGGCCAAGGACAACTCGGAGTGGTCTGAGTCAGCACCAGCTCCTGGCCATGCGGCTGTGCAGTCTCCCAGGGTCTCACACTCAGAAAGACTCTCTACTTGGCTTAATGCTCCGCTGCTGTCTTTAGATTCTTAACTTTTGAACAAGGGGCCCCACATTTTCACTTCATACTGGGCTTTGCAATTTATGTAGCTGGTATTGGTTTGGGTTGAGAAGGTCGGGGAGAGGGGACAGGGCAGTGGGCAGTGAACTAGCCCTTGCAGGGAATGAAGTTAGATGAATAGGCTGATAGGATGAGAGCTGCCAGGCCAGGTATCAGCAGGCATCAGGAAGAGAGGCCCCAGGCAGACTGGTGGCAGCAGCAAAAATGTAACAGGTAACTGAGGACAAAGTCTCAGATGCCTGTTTCTGAGCTTAACCCTTGTTGGCTCCAATTCCTTTCTGTTATGATTTTCTCTTTTAACCCCCTTCCTCTTCTACAACTCCCCATTGGCAGAAGGAATGAGTGCTAGACAGGGGGTAATTTCTTTAAAATCAAATGCCCCTTTGCAGTGACACCGCACCTGGGTCTGGAGGGAGGTTGAGGACTGAAGAAACAAAAGGGGCTGGTTGACATTTGCACCTGTGTGAGCACCAGAGGAAGCCCTCAGGCTGTTTGAAAATCCACTTCCAGGCTGCAACCAGCACCGTGAAAAATCAGGAGAGCCTGGCAGCTTCTTACCACTGGAACTGCACCCCAGGGGCTCTTTCTGCAGCTTAAGGACTTATTTTTTCATTAAAGGCTGTAGGATTTTATAAATAGCAAGAAAAGAAACCATGGTATTAGCATATATTATTTACCAGAGTAGAGGGATGGATGAGGCCCAGGCAAATAGTTAGGTCAGTAGCCAGCCCCAGAATTGGGATCTAGGGCTGGGAGGGGCTGGGCTTGGAGAACATCATGAGATGAAGCTTTGAGAGCTGCAAGCCAGGTTCCAGGTTCCAACCTTGCTCTCCATTTGATTTGTGCCCAAGTTTGGCTTTACAAGTTTCAGTCTGTGTGAACTGTGCTAAGGAGAAGTGAAGCTGCGCCCGCATCCATGTTAATGGAAGGCAGGCCTTGCAGGCAAGTGACACTCAGGGGGACACGTGGAGGCCATGGTCAGTTATTCTCTGCAGTTATCAGGGTCCCTTTTATATTAACTTGAGAAATTCTGGGTCTGGTTAAGGAACGAACAACAACGACCACGCCTGCTATCCACTGATGGCCCTGGCACTCCTGTGCTGGAGACTTGTGCACACGATCTTGTTCAGTCCTAGAGATGACTCTGCACAGTAGGCATCGTTCCTACTACACTAAAGTTGCACAGCTAGTAAATGGCACAGCCAGGATTTGAACTTGGGTCTCTCTGGCCCCCAAACCTGCAGCAATCATGGCATTGCTTCCCTGAAGACCTATAAGAGGCATTTCTTTCAAAGAGTTGTGGGGGCAAATGAGAACTTTTCTCTGCCAATGAATTATGTCCCGAGCCCTTAACTTTCTCTGCACCCTTCACTGTCATAGGCAGCCCTCCTAAATCTGCTCCTGGAAAAGGACTTTTGTGTCTACGCTAGGATGTGTGTTTGAGAAAAAAGACTAACTGTGTCAGGGAGCATGCTATGCTTACGTGTGTGTTTGTGTAAAAATTTTTTTTTTTTTTGAAATGGAGTCTGTTACCCAGGCTGGAGTACAGTGGTGCCATCTCAGTTTACTGCAACCTCTGCCTCCTGGGTTCAAACTATTCTCCTGCTTCAGCCTCCTGAGTAACTGGGATTACAGGCATGCGCCACCACACCCAGTTGAGTTTTGTATTTTTAGTAGAGATGGGGTTTCACCATATTGGCCAGGCTGGTCTCGAACTCCTGGCCTCAAGCCATCCTTTCACCTCAGCCTCCCAAAGTGTTGGGATTACAGTTGTGAGCCACTGCGCCTGGCCCATGTAAATATTTTTACATAACTTTAAAAATCTTCAAACAACTGTTAGACCCTAAGTATATCTTTTACCATCTCAATGGCATTATAACTTATTCTAGAAGGCAGGGCTCAAGTATGATAAATTAGCTTTTTGTGGGGCTTAAAAAGTTTTTGCACCCCAATAGTTGTGCTATGTCTGATTTGAAGCCATTGGAACCTGTCCTGTATAAATCCCAATTCTATGCACTGGAAGTCTCTTCTTAAAGCTTATACCCTACTTTCTACTCAGTGGCCCCAGCAGGTGGTGGGTTTGATGAGCCCTCAAGCCATGGAGAAGTTTATTTGATGAAGGGGCACCCCAGGCCCACTCTGAGCAGGCTCAAAGCCACAGAGACAGGACAACTGAGATAGTGTCTCTGATTGTACCTACGGAGCTCACATGGGTGGGGGGGTGACTGTGACCACCATGCCAACATAGACTGCACTGCTCATGATACACACCCCGTTTTAAAAGCTTTATGAGTGTTATCTCATTTCACCTTCCCAACAATCCTCTGAGAAAGGTGTTTTTCAAACAAGAAGCCCATCCCTGAAACATCCTGAAAAATTACATCCCTGTAATTGTTCTTTGTCTGCACCATGTTCTGGGCCAGCCGCACCCAGAGTCTCTGGAGAAGAACCCCGTTTTCTATAGCATAGGTGTCTTGACTAAGCCCTTGCTCCAGCTCATTAGTAAATGATTTCCAGCACCCTCAGGATACAAAGCCAATGAGGGTTTGAGCTACCTAAGAACAGTGAACCTTATGCCCAATTTGAGAAGGAAGAGGTTTTATTCTCTCATGGGTAGGGTCCGGGGGTAGTGGAGCAGCTTGTGCTGTGTCTGATCCCCATTTTGGATGTGAGTCTCCAGCAGGAGAGCTTCTTGCTACTGGGGATTTAATGGTGCACTGGAAGGAGCTCCTGGTGGTTTTGGATACTGAGGAGGTTCCTCACTCAAGCTGGTCTGCTGGACTTCCACCAGGTCCCCTGAGGGACAACGTTGACTGCACAGTGCAGGAGAAGAATGGACATTGCCTAGCATGAGCATCCAAGTGCCTTAGCAGGTTGTCATTGCTATGGACGTGATTCAAGGCTTCTCTCGAGTGATAGAAGGAGCTGATGAGCTGGTTTTGGCTTAGGAGATTTATGGGCACTCAGGGTAGAAAGACCTCTGCCATGGGGCTTGAAAACTTTCCACAGAAGCAGGGTCTTGGCTAGGCTGTGCCTCTGGGTTATTAGGTCAGCTCATCCCACTTAGGTTCCTGTGCCACCAATGTCTCCGAGTTTCACTAATCCCTGGGCTTTTCTGTTGCTCTGGGAATGGGCCATATGCTGCTTCTCCTGTCTTTTTCCTGTCTGTGACTGATGTGGGCACAGGATGCCCAGAGGCTTGAGCTCCACAACATTCCTGGGTCTCACAAGCATCCAACTCCCTGCTTTGTCCTGAGCCCTTCACTGTGTCCCTGTTCTATAAAGCTTTTTGTTTCTAAGGGAGGCAGCCACAGCCTGGAAGCCCGTCTCTGGATTTCACTACCTGGGAGGTGCTGACTGAAGGGAATCATGCAGATCCTAAGGAACCTCAGTGGAGGCCCCGTGGAGCCCCTGCAAAGCCCCCAAAGCCCCATGCCCTGGACCAGAGCCATTGTGGGCTGTTCTCCCCACTGGCTGCACGCTGGAATCACCCAGGCAGTGTTCCTAACTATTGGTGCCCCGGGGTCCCACCTCCGGATTCTGATTTAGACAGGGGGACTTGGGCTTGTAGGGTGTTTTTAAAAGCTCTCCAGTTGATTCTGAGGTGCAGGCAAGACTCAGAGCCATTCATGGAGCAGCTCCATTGATAAAAAAGAACTCAACGCAGGCACTGATGGTGCTTGGAGAAATCTGCTTTACTTGACATAACTTGTATGTTTTTATTGTGTGAAACATGATGTTTTGATATACGTATACATTGTAGAATGGTTAAATTCAGCTAATTAACAAATGCATTGCTTCATATGGTTATCACTCTTGTGGTAAGAGCACATAATGTCCATTTTCTACATTTTTCAAGAAGAGAATATATCGTCATTAACTATAATCACCTTGCTATACAACAGATCTCTTGAAATTTATTCCTCCTAACTAGCTGTAATTATGTATCCTTTGACCAGCATCTCCCCATCTCCCCACTCCTTTCTAACCAGCCTAGCTTCTACTTCTGTGAGTTCAGGTTTTTTTTAGATTCCACATGAATCTTGGTGAGTGAGGTCATGTGGTATTTGTCTTTCTGTGCCTGGCTTATTTCACTTAAAGAATGTCCTCCAAGCTCATCCTGTTATCACAAATGGCAGGATTTCATTCTTTTTTTATGGCTGAGTAGTACTTCATGTGTATACATACAACACATTTTCTTTATCCATTTGTCCTTTGATGGACATTTAGGTTGATACCATATTTTGGTTATTGTGCATAGTGCTGTAATAAACATGGGAATGCAAATATATCTTCAACATACTGATTTCAATTCCTTTGAATATATACCTAGTAGTGGGATTGCTAGATCATATTGTAGTTCTATGTTTAATTTTTGGAGGAACCTCCATACTGTTTTCCATACGGCTGTACTAATTTACATTCTCACCAACAATATATAAGTGTTCCCTTTTCTCCACAGCTTTGATGGCATGTGTTATTTTTTGTCTTTTTTATAATAGCCATAATAGTGAGATGGTATCTCCTTGTGGTTTTTTATTTGCATTTTCTTGATGATTAGTGATGTTGAGCCTTTCTTCATACACCTGTTGGCCATTTGTGTGTCTTCTTTTGCAAAATGTCTACTCAAGTCTTTTGCAAATTTTTCACTGGGTTATTATTATTATTATTTTGCTATTGAGTTGTTTGGGTTCCTTATGTATTTTGGATATTAACTGCTTGTCAATGTATACTTTGCAAATATTTTCTCCCACTCTTTAGGCTGTCTTTTTTTGCTCTGTTGGTTGTTTCCTTTATTGTGTAGAAGCTTTTTAGTTTGATGTAATTTCATTTGGCTCTTTTTGCTTTTGTTATCCATGCTTTTAAGATTTTATAAAAAAAATTATTTCCCAGACCAATGTCGTGGAGTTTTCCCCCTATGTCTTCTTCTAGTCGTTTAATAGTTTTGGGTCTTGGATTTAAGTCTTTAATGTATTTTGAGTTGAATATGGTGAGATATAAGGGGGAATTTCATTTTTCAGCTTGTGGATATCCAGTTTTTCTAACACCATTCTATTGAAGAAATTGTCCTTTTTCCATTGGCTATCTTGGCACTGCTGTTGAAAATCAGGTCACTGTGAAGGTGTAGATTTATTTCTGGGCTCTCTATCCTGTTCCATTGGTTTATGTGTCTGTTTTTATTCCAGTACCATGCTGTTTTGGTTACTATTGCTTTGTATTATACTTTGAGGTCAGGAAGTGTGATGCCTCTAGCTTTGTTCTTTTTGCTTATTTCAGCTTTTTGGGTTTTGTGTGTGTGTGTGTGTGTGTGTGTTTCCATACAAATTCCAGGATTACTTTTGTTATTTCTGTGAAGAATGTGACTGGTGTTGTGATATGCCTTGCTTCTAAAAGTTAAACAGGAAATTCTCATTAAGTTCAAATTTTTCGTCTTTAAAATACTTGATTCTAAGGAGCTGAAATTTCCACTTGTTACTCTTGTTGATGGAGCAGCCTGGTCAGGATCAAGTATCACCAACATCTAGTGAGGCACTATCATGGGCTGAACTGTGTTCCCCAAAATTCATATGTTGAAGTCATACCCCTAGTACCTCAGAATGTGACTATATTTGGAAATAGGGTCTATAAAGAAGTAATTAAGATGAGGTCATTAGGTGAGTCTTAATCCAATATGTCTGGAGTCTTTATGAGAAGAGGTAATTGGAACACAAACACGCACAGAGGGATGACCATGTGATGAGGAGAATGCAGGGAGAACATAGACATCTGCGAGCCTAGGAGAGGTCTCAGAGGGAACCAACCTCGCAGATGCCTTGGGCTCAGGCTTCCAGCATCCAGAACTGTGATAAATAAATGTGTGCTGTTTTAGCCTCCCAGTTGTCGTACTTTGCTATGGCAGCTCTAGCAAACAAATATGGGCACCAACCAACCAACCATTATAGTCACATGGAATCAAGGCTCAGATGAAAAGACCTGACAGGGATGCAGGAGGAAGAGGAAGGGGGAGCAGGTAGGTCTTACCTTGAATCTCCGTACCTCCTACCACATTGGACAGAACAATGCCTGGGCTTTGGGTTGTAGTTCACCGTCTCTGGAGTTACCTTTGCTATCTTTGCTGCCTCTGAGGGTTGAGCTAAGCAAACACTTACCTAGGCAGGATGAGCAGGTGAAGGATGAGGGTCCACATGACCACCCAGACTGGACTCTTGGGATCTTCCCAGTTGGCAGGTTAAGGAGTTTTCTTCAATATAGCTTTTCCTTCAGTCCCCCTTAGTCACACTGTAGCCTATAAAAAACTAGGCTTGTGGCCGGGCACAGTGGCTCATGCCTGTAATCCTAGGACTTTGGGAGATCAAGGCAGGCAGATCACGAGGTCAGGAGTTCGAGACCAGACCGCCAACATGATGAAACCCTGTCTCTACTAAAAATACAAAAATTAGCCGGGCGTGGTGGTGCATGCCTGTAATCCCAGCTACTCAGGAGGCTGAGGCAGGAGAATTGCTTGAACCTGGGAGGAGGAGGTTGCAGTGAGCTGAGATTGAGGCACTGCACTCTGGCCTGGGTGACAGAGCGAGACTCCATTTCAAAAACAAAACAAAATGAACAAACAAACAACTAGGCTTGCTAGACCAAGAAATCTGATTATTGGTGTTTTTCCACTTGTGGGAAAAATGTGCCTAATGCATTTGTATCTCAGTCTACTTATTTGTTTATCTATCTATCTATCTATCTATCTATCTATCTATCTATCACTAATGAAAAGATCATACAAAAATATTAACAATGGTTATCTCTGGGGTGTGAAATTATGGGTAATTTTTGTCTTTTTGTTATAATTTTCCATTTTCCCCAGCTTTCTCCAATGGGCATGTATTTATTTTTATAATCATAAAAAAGCAATAAAAAAGTCTATAACCAAAATACGGTGTTCGAGAAGCCCAAGTTCTTGATGAATAGTGTACTCTGAAAAAAGGCATATAGTATATGGCAAAGACAGGGAGAAATTCCATCAAAATATTCTTCTTAGTTGTTGCTGGATTGTTAACCTCTTTAGGCTCTAGATTAGCTCAGAATGAGAACATTTAGCAATCTCAAGGCCTATGTTGGAGCCAGTTTCACAGTGAAGCAAAACCCGTACCCCAGGGCACAGCAAAGTCTTTGTACTGAGAGGGAAACAACGGCACATATGTCCCAGAGAAAGAGGCTAATTCTTTTCCCTGGCAGCCTATTAAAGCTTCTCAGACATTGGACTAAATTTTGTCCTTCCTCCAAGAAGACGTGGACTTCTGTGTCCTTGAACAAAACCCAAAATAAGTTATGGATATAAGCCAGCAGCTCTTCTCATGGATTGGAGAGCCAAGAGTCACTACTTGTCTGTCCTCCACACTCAGGTCAGTTTTCAGAACAAAGCAGATTTCTCACTCCAACTGGAATGCAAAGAAACCAAGGCTTTGCTGGCCAAGGGCCATTGTGTCATTATTTAACAAGTTCTTTCATCCATTTATGCCCCAGATGAATCAGATGCAGATTCTGTGCCCAGCACTGTGCTAAGTGCTTCATGTGTATATTTTATTCACTCCTCACAATGACCCTGTGAGGGTCATCAGATGACAGATGAAGAAGTGAGAACTGGCTGGGCGTGGTGGCTCACGCCTGTAGTCCTAGCACTTTGGGAGGCTGAGGCGGGCGGATCACAAGGTCTGGAGATAGAGACCATCCTGGCTAATATGGTGAAACCCCATCTCTACTAGAAATACAAAACAATTTAGCCAAGCCTGGTGGCGGGCGCCTGTAGTCTCAGCTACTCGGGAGGCTGAGGCAGGAGAACGGCATGAACCCAGGGGTGGAGCCTGCAGTGAGCTGAGATTGTGCCACTGCACTCCATCCTGGGCAACAGAGTGAGACTCCGTCTCAAAAAGAAAAAAAAAAAAAAAAAAAGAAATGAGAACCAAGATCTCACTGGAAGTGAGAGTGGCAGTGCTTCCAGAGCTGCACAGCCACACTATACTGCCCTTGCTGTGGAGATACAGATATGAAAAGCCCTGGCTGTGTTCTGGGGGGCATGAACTGGAGTGAGTAGAGTCCGATGTCCTCAAGTAAGGGTCAAGTAAACAAGTAAGGGTCATAAAAGGGTCAGGTGCAGAGAGCGAGGTATGTACAGGGCATGGAGGAGGGAGTGCTCCAGTTACCCAGGGTGGGGCAGTGGTTTGTGAAATGTTTCCCAAAGCAAATGACCTTTGTACTGGGTCTGATGAGGCTGACAAGGGTGACTGATTCTGTGTGAGGGGAACAGATGCTAGCAGTGAGGTTATTATAGACCAAAGGAGCAACCTCAGCAGCAGGTTCGGAAGCACAAAGATTGACCCCCACTCTCAGCATTGGACATATATCATCTAGGCAGAAAGTCAACAAAGAGACATCAGATTTAAACTGCACTGTAGATAAAGGGACCTAACAATTTCCTGAACATTCTAACCAACAACTACAGAATATACATTCTTCTCATCAGCACGTGGAACATTCTCCAGGATGGACCATATGTTAGGCTTCAAAGGAAGCCTCAACAAATTTTCCAAAATCATATCAATTATCTTCTTAGAGCACAATGGAATAAAATTAGAAATCAATACAAAAAGGGAACATTGGAAACTATACAAATACATGGAAATTAGACAACATGCTCCTGAATGACCACTGGGTCAATAAGAAATTAAGATGGAAATAAAAAATATTCCGTGAAAGAAATGAAAATGGAAACACAACATACCAAAACCTGTGAGAAAACTAAAAGCAGTGCTAAGAGGGAAATTTATAGCAATAAATGCTTCCATCAAAAAGTAGAAACATTAAAATTAACAATATAACAATGCAAGGTGAAGGGGCAAATGAGCAAGAAGCAAGATAAGAAGTAGAAGTTGAGCAGCCAAAACAAAAAGTGAGATTAGCTGGGCATGGTGGCAGGTGCCTGTAGTCCCAGCTACTCTGGAGTCTGAGGCAGGGGAATTGCTTGAACCAGGGAGGTGGAGGTTGCAGTGAGCCAAGGTCGTGCCACTGCACTCCAGCCTGGGTGACAGAGCGAGACTCTGTCTCAAAAAAAAAAAAAAGAAAAAAGAAAAAAAAAGAAGATAATACCCCATAATCAAGTGAGATTTATGCCAGGGATGCAAAGATGGTTTGACATATACAAATCAATAAATATGATACATCACATCAACAGAATGAAGGACAAAACCATATGATCATCTTAATAAATGCAGAAACAGTATTTGATAAAATTTCTGATAAAAATTTTTGATAAAAGTTGATAAAATTTATAATAAAAACTCTCAACAAACTAGGTATAAAAGGAACACACTTACAATAATAAAGACCATATATGACAAGTCTATATGAATGGAACGTGTCATTTGCAGCAACATGGATGGAACTGGAGGCCATTATCTTAAGTGAAATAAGTGAGGCACAAAAATACAAATATCACATGTTCTCACTTATATGTGGAAGCTAAAAAATTTGATCATATGGAGGTAGAGAGTGGAAATATAGAGAACAGAGATGGAGGTAGAGAGTGGAAAGATAAAGAACAGAGACTGGGAAGTGTGAGTCTGGGGAAAGGGGGAGGATGAAGATGAGGCAGGATAGTTACTCAAGGAAGTTACCATGTCCTTGGGATTTGGCAACCTTGATGACCTCACAGTCAACACAATAAGCTCCAGCGTTTGCACTGCAGCCAAGTTCATTCAAGCAAAGCTGTCTCCAGTAGAGAGCTTCCCCTGTACAGAGCATGAACATTTTGATTTCACCTGTCCTCAGACTGACCCTTTGCTCATTATAATAATAAAAAACACTCCTGGTTGGAGATATAGGGTGCTAATGAGACATGCAATGTACGAACAAGCATGTACAGGTACTGCACATGTGCACCCACAAGACCACCCAGAACATGCTTCCTAGCAACACCATTTCCCATTCCCTCATGAATAATCAGGTAAGCCTTCGATAAAGGGAGTCTCCCTCAAGTAGGTCTTTGCTACCTCATCCTCACGGGCAGCCCACCCTGACTCCCCTCTCCGGACATCCTGTCTATTCTGCACCTAACTCTCAGAGTATTCTTCCTCCTTTCTAATAAATTGCTCTATGCTGCCTCTCCTTTGCTGTGTGTCTCTTGTTTAAATTCCTTGAAACTAGGAAGAAAAGAACTGAGGTTTCACAGCAGCTATCAACAAAGAGAAGTTGATTAAAGCATATAAATATACAGTTAGATAGAAGGAGTAAATTCACTGTGTGATAGCAGAGGAGGATGACTATACTTAACAAAATGTATTGTACTTGGGTGACGGACACCTGGGATACCCTGGCTTGATCACTGTACATTGTACATAAGTAACAAGTTTTCTCATGTACCCCATAGATTTGTACAAAAACAAAAAAACACAAAAACTGGAAGCAGCCTGGAGTCTGTCAACAGGAGAATGGATGAATAAGGGAACTACCTGATTGTGGCCTATTTGATGGAATATTACTCTGCAATAAAAAGGAACAGACTGAGACTGATACATGCGGCATGGATAAGTCTTCATGACATTGTGTCAAGTAAGAGAAGTCAGATTCAAAAGATGAAGTTCTTTCCTGAGCACTTACTACATGCCAGACACTATACCAGGCATTTGCAGGATAATGCCATCTATAGGAAGTTCTGAAGAGGCAAAAAGAACAGTGGCTGCCTCTAGGCATTGAGGGTGAGAGCAGGACAGACTGGGAAGGGGCATGAGAATGTTCTGGGGGTGATGGTAATGCTATCTTGCTGGGAGTTTGGGTCGCACAAATGTATGCATCTGTAAAAACTCATTAAATGTGCATGTGGTAGGCTGAATAATGGCTCTCCAAGAGGGTCACATCTTGATTCCTGGAAGCTGTGAATATATTGCTTCACATGGCACAAAGGACTCTGAAGATGAGATTAAGCTAAGGATCTTGAGATGGGAGATTATCCTGCATTATCCGTGTGGATCACAGTCTTTATAAGAAGAAGGAAGAGGATCAGAGTGAGTAGGAGATGTAACTATGAAAGCAAGAGGTTGGTGATGTGAGGAAGGGGTCATGAGCCAAGGAGTGCTTTAGCAGGTGAGAAAAGCAAGGAAATAGATTGTGCCTTCAGAGATACCAGAAGAAGCCCGCCCTGATTACACCTTGACTTTGGCCTGGCCAGACTGATTTTGGACTTCTAAGATAATAAATTTATGTCATTTAAAGACACTAAGTATGTGGTGATTTGTTACCATAGCAAGAATACTAATACACTGCCTCTAATATTTGTGCATTTCATTGTATGTTAATTTTACATACAATTGGAAAAATTTCATGTATGTTAATTTTACATACAAAAGAAAAAAAAGAACTGGAAACAAATTTGGAACTCTAATAATATGCATGCTGAAGCATTTAGGGGTAAGTATGCAGATGTCTGCTACTTACTCTGAAGTGCATAAAAATGGGATGGATAAATGAATTGATACATAATAAAGCAAATACAGGAAAATATTAATTTTATGTCTAGATAGGTCTTCCCTTATACATTTTCTAAATTTTATTTTTGAAAATTTTCATAGTAAAACGTTGAGGGGAAAAAGGCAGAGGCTTGGCCCTCGATGGTGTGTAGGAATTGTGAGTAGTTCTGCACAGTTAGGTTGTCTGTACTGGGGTAAGAGTAGTTGGTTCAGCTAATCAGAATGCTGGAGGAGTAGGGAAGGAGATGTGGAGGGAATTTAGACTTTATCCAGAAGGCAATGAGGAGCCAGTGCAATGCTTTAAACAGGGAGGTACAGAACAGGATTTGCGTTTTCAGCTGTCACTGCACAAGTCACACCTCTGACTGAATTCTTTGAACAGCTGCTTACTTGATTTGAATGCAAGTCATTCGAAGAGAAGTTAGGGGTTAATTCAGCTTTAGCCAAAGGGATTCCTCCCTCTGTGTTTGCCTCATCATTGGTAGTGGGGGACAAATCTGGAGGTTCTCTCATCAGCAGGTACAGATCTGAAAGCTGAGAGTTTGTAAGAAAAGGGCAGTTAATTCTAGTCTCATCTTTAAGGCTTACCTGTTCTGGGAGTAAACTACATGAAGGAAAGAAATATAAAACCTTTTTATAGAACAAGTAACTGAGGTGAACCAGGAGTCATAAAGTCTGGATTCAAATCTCAGGTATGACATTTTCTGGCTATGTGGCCTTGGACAAATTCTGAACTTCTCTGAGCCTTAGTTTCCTAGTTCAAAAATGGGGAAAACACTAGTCAGGGCCTCATAGGGTTGCTGTGAAGATTCTAATAAATGAGGTCAAAGTATTCACCATAGAATACCTGGTATATTGTGTAGAGGACTATGCGCTTGAAAACAAAGCAGGGTGTTCCCGATAAGTCCTGCTCTTGCAAATGAAGCAGGGCATTCCTCCCCTGCAAACAGGGAGGACAAAGGAGCCAGTTGCAAATAGGAGACCCTGGGGGCTTGTTTATATGTAAACATCTTGGAAATCCAGAAAATCAGGGAAAGGTCAGAAAAACAACAATGTGTCTTGTGACTTGGTAACATTCCACAGACGATGGACAGACGACGGTATAAAATAAAGCAGAGCATGTTGTTTGGCGTGGCCGCCATGTTTGTCTTGTCTTGTGTTGTCTTGTGTGTTCATTCCTTTGTTCAGGAAACACGCGGACCCCAACATCTGGTGCAGCGAGCAGGGTCTGTGGCTCCACGAGAGCAAGGATCCGGAGGGGGAACACCCCGGGCAGGCGCGGGGAGACCACGGGCAGGTAAATAAATAAGAAGGGGGACCCACGGGAAAATTATGGGGAATTCCACCTCTCTGGCCTCTGAATATTTGCGGTTACTCCAGAGACTGTTGATGTCTATAGGAGTAGAATTTAGTTAAGGAACATAAGACTTTGAAGTGATTGTTTGCCAATGTTGAACAACATTGTTATTGGTTTCAATATCAAACCAAAGTGCAATTAAATCAAAAGGAATGGTTACAAGTGGTTAAAGTCTTGCGTCGAGCTCATCAGCGAGGGCAAATGATGCCTCTGACTTTGTGGACTTTGTGTAGTTCCATTACTCAGGCATTAGAGTTATTTGAAACTGACTCAGAGCGTGGCGATACTGTCACAGGAGGTGAGGCATCTGAAGCTTTAGAGAGGAATGATCCTAGAGAGGAACATATTTACACCCTGGTTGCTGAGGACAAGGAATTGGAAGAAGAGCTAATGCCTCCTTCATCTGAAGGAAATTCTGATTTGCAGCATATTTTAGAGATGTTACAACAGTTGTTAAAATTGCTAGGTGCCGCTGCTCCTGCTTCTCCTATCTCTCTGCCACTAGCCTTCCCTGTTAAAAAGATTTCCCTTTGCTTCCACCTCCAACCTCTTTGCCTATGTCAGGTCAGGTTTTCCCTGTGCCTTTTCCTCCTGTAGGAGAAAAGAAGGAATCGAAGGAAAAGGATGATTTCGAGGAATTAAATTTATTCCCAATAACACGGGCTGCTTTCGGCCCCAATGCTCAGTTCCCAAACGGTGGCCAGAATGTGACTTTTACAGCCCTACAATTTAAATTTTTGAAAGAAATGAAAGCTGCAATTTCTAATTATGGACCTCAGTCACCGTTTGTTCTTGGCCTTCTCGATTCCTTCTCTTCAGAACATATGATGATTCCTATTGACTGGAAAATGTTGGGACAGGCTGTCCTTGATCGTTCGCAATGGCTTCAATTAAAAAATTGGTGGTGGGAGGAAGCAAGAGTACAAGCTAGAAAAAATGCTACCTGAAATCCCCCAGGACCTACTGAAGAGCAGCTTATGGGTTCAGGACAATACGCCACTCTTAATGCTCAGGCAGGCCTAGATGATATTGCTCTCACTCAGATTAAAGCCTTGTTTATAAAAGCGTGGACTAAGGTTGAAATAGTGGGTAAAACTTCTTTATCTTTTGTAAAGATCCTACAAGGAGCCACTGAGCCGTATCCAGATTTTGTAGCCCGTCTTCAAGATGCTGTATTAAAGACTGTAGGCTCAGGCCCTGCTGCTAAAATTCTTTTGGATACTCTGGCTTTTGAGAGTGCTAATCCCAAGTGCCAAAAATTGCTGCGTCCTCTAAAAGCTAGTGGAGCTGATTTAGATGAATACATTCGGGCTTGTGCAGGTGTTGGAGGAGCTATTTACAATGCTCAATTGTTTGCTGGGGCACTTTCTAAGGCTTTAAAAGGCAATTCTAAACAATGTATATGCTATCAATGTGAGAAACCCGGTCATTTTAAAAAGGAATGCCGGAAAAAATTAGGCTCTTCTGCACTAAAAGAAAAAAGGTTACCATCTGATATGTGTAAACGATGTGGCAAGGGTCAACATTGGACCAATGAATGCCATTCAAAAACTGATAAAAGTGGGACTGTATTGTCACCCCTCTCGGGAAACGGGAGCCGGGGCCCGCAGGCTTGGGGCCCCAACAACTACAATGCAGGCCTACCCCAGTACCCAGTGAGCAGTGGCTTACAACATCAAGGAATGACCTCGAGTCCTCCTTAAAGAAATCTTACCCTACCCCAGTTTCTCAGCTTTATGCTGCCACTAAGCAGAGTGCCGCTGCTGACCTAGCTATTGTCCAGCCTTATACTTTATCTCCTAATGGAGGAATATATAAGTTGGCTACTGGAGTGTGTGGTCCTTTGCCAAAGGGATATGTAGGACTTTTACTAGGTCGAAGCGGCAGTGCTATGCGGGGGTTAATGGTGGTCCCAGGAATTACTGATCCTGATTTTACTGATGAAATCCTTATTATAGTAGAAGTCTCACAATTTATGCGCCTAGAGGCAGGGGAACGTATTGCACAATTGCTTTTATTGCTTTTTTTTTCCCTTTCTTATCTAGAGATGTGTCTCATTAAGGAAGTTTCGGTAGTACTGGGAAAACTGTTTTCTGGGAAACTTTAGTTTCTGATCAAAAACCTTTATGTTCATGCAAATTAATGGGATACTTTTTGAGGGATTAGTCAACACAGGAGCGGATGTATCTATTATATGCTTGGCTCAATGGCCTGATTATTGGAAAAAGAAACAAGTATCAGTTACTGTATCCGGCCTAGGTACTGCTTCTATAGTCTACCAAAGTGTCGAGCCCCTGAGCTGTGTAGGACCTGAAGGACAACAAGGAAAAGTGTGCTTTTATATTGTTCTCATTAATATTAACTTTTGGGGTCGTGATCTTTTACAACAATTTGGCGCCTTTTTAAGCATTCCTCATATTTCTTCAGCTGCCAAAAATATGATGTTCAAAATGGGCTACAATCCTTTAAACTCTTAGCCACTGTCCACAAGCCTCAAACTTTACAATTGAAGTGGAAAACTACAACTCCTGTTTGGGTGGAACAGTGGCCATTATCTGAAGAAAAACTTAAGGCTTTACAGAATTTAGTTAAGGAACAATTGGCTGAGGGGCATATTGAACCAAGTACTTCTGCATGGAATTCCCCAGTGTTTGTCTTGTCAAAAAAAAAAAAAAAAAAAAAAGAAAGGAAAATGGCACCTATTAACTGATCCTAGAGCTGTAAATGCTTGTATTCAACCTATGAGGACTTTACAACCTGGGCTTCCTAATCCAACTCTTATCCCACAAAATTGGAAATTAATGGTTATAAATCTTAAAGATTGTTTTTTTTACTATCCCGTTACAACCCCAAGATTGTGAATGCTTAATAATCCTACCTTATGTCAAGAGTTTGTTCATAGAGCCTTAAATCCTGTTAGATGTCAATTCCCTACTGTGTTAATATACCATTAGATGGATGATATTCCATTAGCAACTCCTGATAAAGTCCTACAAGGTCAAGTTTTTCTGGTCTTACAACAACAATTAACTTAATATAATTTACATATTTCTTCTGAGAAAATACAGATTCAATTTCCTATTCAATATTTGGGATACCTTTTAGCAGAAAAGCAGATTCGGCCACAAAAAGTTTAAATTCAAAGAGATCAACTTTTAACCCTTAATGATTTTCAAAAAGTGTTAGGAGACATAAATTGGCTTTGCCCCATCTTAGGCATCCCTACTTACAAATTGCAACATCTATTTGCTATCTTAGAAAGAGATTCAGATTTAAATAGTTCTCGTCAATTATCCCCTGTAGCAGAAGAAAAACTGTCATTTGTAGAAAATAGAATTAGTGAAGCTCACCTTGATTATATTGCACCCAATCTTCCACTTTCGTTGTGTCTTTTTCATACTCCCCATTTGCCAACGGCCGTTTTACACCAAGATAATAATATTCTGGAGTGGCTGTTTTTGGCTAATAAAGCCATTAAAAAAAAATTCACCTCTATTGAAAACTCATGAAGGTTGGCAAGTGGCTTGCGCTGAGTATACTGGTTCTTTTTCTCAGCATTATCTTAGTAATAAATTATTTGCTTTTCTGCAACAATATTCCATATAATCCTATCTCTTACACTCCAGTTAAAGGTCCCACCTTTTTTACTGATGCTTCAAGCAATGGAAAGGCTGGATACTGGACTTCAGACAATTCAAAAATTTCTCACTATCCATTTGAATCAGTACAACAAGGAGAACTTTTTGCCATTCTTATGGTTCTACAAGACTGGCCTCAGACCCCTTGTAATATAGTTAGTGATTCCCAATATGCTGTATATGTAACTAAATATATCTCTCAGACTTCTTTACCATTATTTCCTCAAACTCCTTTACAAAAGTTATTTTCTTTATTATTTGTAACTCTTACTTCTCGCACTGCCCCCCTTTTCATCACTCATATTCGTTCTCATTCAGCTTTGCCAGGACCTTTATCTTTTGGCAATAATGGTCAGATTGATTCTTTACTTATTGGCAGTGTCCAACGAGCTCAAGATGAACATCAATTACATCACACTAATAGTCTAGGATTACAACGGCGATTTTCTATCACACACCGTCAAGCCCGAGCTATTGTCAGGGCCTGTCCATCCTGTGCTCCCTTTTTAAGTCCAGGTATTTACCCCCGGGGCACTCAACAAAATCACATTTGACAAATTGATGTAACTTATATCCCTTCTTTTGGTCGTTTAAAATATGTTCATCATACAATTGATACATGGTCACATTTCCAATGGGCTACACCATTACCTTCTGAAAAGGCTGACTCTGTTATTACTCATTTGCTTACTTGCTTTGCAGTTATGGGTGTTCCTGCTGAATTAAAAACTGATAACGCCCCTGCTTATTGCTCTCATAAATTGGCCGCCTTTCTTTCTTTATATCACATTCATCATACAACAGATACTCCGTTTAATAGTCAAGGTCAAGCTATTATTGAATGAGCCAATGCAACTTTAAAATTACAACTCTCAAAATGAAAAGGGGGAGATGGGCGAGATTCCCCAAAACACCAAATTCTAAAGCTTTATTTACTTTAAATTTTCTCAATCATTGGCACCAATTACAGCAGTCTGCAGTGGTGAAACATTTTCAACAACCTTTAGAAAAGCCACAAAACAAGAATCTGGGGGTGTATTATCCTTCATTACAAGGGAAATATTTAAAAGGAAAAGTTTCACAATGGGGCCGAGGCTATGCTCTTGTCCGTACAGGTGCCAGAGACGTGTGGTTTCCATCTTGAGGGTTGAAACAGTGCCATGGCGAAAAGGAGCCGATCCGAAGAGTTCCTCAAGGAATTTCAGGAGCTGAATCTGAGCGCTCAGAGAACATTCACCTTCAGGACTGGGCGGAGCCCCCGACATGAGGTCAACTGAAAAAGCTTACTCAGAAAGCTGAAGGGGTTGTTCAACAAGCTGGGCAGCCCAAAACCCCACTGACTTTATTCATGACTATGCTGGCCGTAGTAAATTGTCAGGTAACGGCTGGAGAATTTACATACTGGGCTTATATTCTTTTTCCACCCTTATATCAAGGTGTGGCCTGGGGAGACAGAGAAGTCCCAGTATTTACTAATGATACTGCTTGGATGCCATTGCCTTTTTTAAACCAGGATCCTGAGTTAGACACTGGCACAGTAAATAGTTCATATCAATTTGGGGTTGAAGGGTTACCTATATGTCTTGGGAGTAGTCCACATTGTCTGCATCTTTTTCATGAGGCTTGGGCTGTTCGTTATAATTATAGTCACATTGCTGCCTTTACTATGATTATTGTTGCTCAAAGTTTTAAGTATAATCATACTGCATTACTAAAAGAAACTCTGCCCACTACATTATCTTTATGCCCTATCCCTGATGTGAATGGAGGTGTTTCTCAACTAGAGTGGACTAGATGTAGAGGTAGTGGGCCACGATTGTTAGAAGTAAAAGGGAAGAGTCATAAATACCTTGTTACAGATTGGAGTGTACCTGGGGATTTTCAGACTAAATTCAGCCATGTCAACCTGCGTTGGCATAAAGGTAATCACAGCATTTCTGCAGATGGCAATGAAACTATTATTTGGCATGTTGGTGGTCTATCATCCCCTATGCCACATTTGGCTAATACCTCACAAATACAAGGTCATATTTGGAAGTTGCTAGCTGCTGGTAAACCAATGTTCACTTTCACGGGAAACATGTCCTTAAATCTTACTAATATTGCTAACCCTTTCCATATATCTTTGCATCAAAATAGTTCTAGATATGTTATTGCATGTGTAAGAAAGCCTTACTTCTTGTTGACAGGAATTTTTAAATGGGATAATAATACAGGGGTAGTTAACTGTACAAACAATTGTACATTCTTAAGTTGTATAAATACTACTTGGTGGAATAATAATTGAAATGAATCTCATTCCGATTTATATATACTAAGAGCCAGAAAAGAAACCTGGCTACCTGTAAACTTAACACGTACTTGGTGTGAATCTGCTGGGGTTACTCAAATTTACAAGGCTATGCAAGATCTTGTTCACCGCAGTCGGAGGATGGTTGGAATTGTCGTGACCGCGGTGATAGGGCTTGTAGCAATTGCTTCCACCGCTGCTGTTGCTGGATTAGCTCTACACCAGAGTATACAAAATGCAGAATTTGTGCAACAGTGGCATGAACAATCACATTTGTTGTGGCAACAGCAACGAGACATAGATGCTCATTTGACTGAGCGAGGGGATAATCTGGAGCAAGTGGTTTCTTGGTTGGGAGATCAGCTAACAGTGTTGAATACACGAGCTTTGTTGAAATGTGATTGGAATACTACCCAATTTTGTATTACTCCTGTTCCTTTTAACAGCACTGTACATAATTGGACTGAGATAAAGAGACTTTTAATTGGTCATAATAATCTTTCCCGAGAAATACAACAATTAACACAGAACATTTCTGAAACATTTCGCAATCAGTTACCGTTGCTGACTGGTGCAGATTTGATGACTGGTATTGCACAAAGTTTGACGTCTTTGAACCCTATGAACCCTGTAAAAACCTTGCTGACCTCTGTTTCTAGCAATGTATTGATTGATGTTCTTGCTTTTGTTATTTTCACAGTCTGCTGGAGACGGTGCCAAAGGGCAAACACTGAATCCCAGCGAGCTCAACATATAATGATGGTTTTGAAAGAAATTCAAACTTGTAAATAAGGAAAGGGGAAATGTAGAGGACTATGTGCTTGCAAACGAAGCAGGGCATTCCTCCCCTGCAAACAGGGAGGACAAAGGAGCCAGTTGCAAATAGCAGACCCTGGGGGCTTGTTTATATGTAAACATCTTGGAAATTCAGAAAGTCAGGGAAAGGTCAGAAAAACAATAATGTGTCTTGTGACTTGGTAACATTCCACAAACAACGGTATAAAATAAAGCGGAGCGTGTCGTTTGGCGCGGCCGCCATGTTTGTCTTGTCTTGTGTTGTCTTGTGTGTTCATTCCTTTGTTCAGGAAACACGGGGACCCCAACAATATTGCCTGCCATGTAGTTGGTACTCAAGAAATGTTCAGTATTTTCATTATTGTTCAACAGAAAGCATGGAAGCAGAAGCTTAGCATACTTCTGGCTTACACCATTCCTCCCCTATCATGAAAATGATGATCAATTGCATAACTTTAGTCTAGACAATTCTGAGCTTCAGACCCATATCCCCATTTTCCTCGTGGGCATTTTTCTTTGCCTAGCCCACAGGTACCTCAAACTCAACAAACTACAAGCAGAACATATTGCCCCCACAGGTTTCTGTGCCTCCATTATCATGGGGAATCCCACCATAAACCCCCAAATGTTCCAGCCAGGCATCAGAGTCCTGCCAGACTCGTATTTCTTCCCCTTCCGGTCGCACCCAACGCCCCAGCAAGTTCTATTTCCTGAGAATTCCTTCACCTATCTCCTGCACTCCATTTCCTCCTGTATTGTTTTGGATTGTGCTTTTGCTATGTTTTACCTAAAATTCCTGCAGTAGATTCCTACTGGCTTTCCTGCTCCCAAACTTGTCTCCTCCAAATATAGTCTGTCTGCCTCTGCTAGAGTGACCTTTCCACAGTGGAAATCTGGCCATTTGCTACCCTGCCCAAGTCCTCCAGAGGCCGCCCACTGGGATATGTTGACTTCTGTGTACTTCTGGGGTCTGACCTCTCATCAGTCTCAGCAATGGCAGCCTACCTAGGCTCCTATCTCAGCACACACCCCTTGCCTGGAACACTCTGCCCCTTCCGACCTTTGCCTGGCTGCTGCTGACTGTCTGATGCCTCCCTTGATCATCTTCCTCTCTCCACCGTGCCCCCACCTGGAGCCAACCTCCATCATAGCCCTGGCCTCCTAAGATATCCACGGACTGTAACCTTTGCCTCTTATCTCTGCATGGCCTGCAGGGCTTAGCACAGTAGCTGGCAATTATAGGTACTCTATTGTGAATGGAGTTGATTCCAGGATCAAAGGAGAGTAAAGTTGAAAAAGAAAAGTCAGAAAAGTCAGTTAGGGTCCTGCTAGGAAACTGCATTCTCAGAAGGAAGAATATCGAGTTTAATGAAGGGACTATTTACAAAAATGAGGCAGGGGCAAGGACATCACCAGCGGAGGTGAAGCACCTTGAGGCCAAGCGCAGTTGGAAGCCATTTTCACCCCTAGGTAGGGGAGAAGAGGCAAGGAGAGGGCATGGCTAATAGATTGGGGGAGACTTACAGAACACAGTCACCCGACCAAGTCGGTGGCTTTTGGCAGAACAGTGCCAAGCCAGGCTGTGCTCCAGCAGAGAGGAAGCTGGGAGAACAGATACTTTGATCTCATTCCTTTCTTTTGTTTTTGTCTTCAGGGCTGGCCACATACTCTGTTGGGAAGAAGGCTCAAAATGGAATCCTCTCAAGCAGACCTGCTTTGGTTTCCACCCCTCCATTCTGAGAACCCAATCTCAACCCATGTGTTCTGCCTTCAGGCAGAAAATGTCAGAATCATAGGGAAGACTAAGCTGAAAAAAGAATTTGGAGTTCCAAAGGAATTCTGTGCCACCTGCCGTCCAGCAATTCCTTTGCCCAGGTAATGGCATGACAGTAAAGACACACTCTGTTCTGAATAGGCAGAAAACCGACTTGCCCCAGGACTTAGGTTGAGGTGGGTAATGTTCGAAAAGACCCATTTGCTAGGGCACCTCAGGTAAGGCACAGAAGCCTTTGCAGGCGTGGCAGAAGGGAAAAGAAAACGCATGGGAGACAGTCCTGATTCCAAGAGGTTACAATTGGTTGGGGAGGCAAGGCAGCCACAAAGAAAGCGTAACATGTTCGGACCAGGAGGGTGCTTCCTTAGGACAGCACTACCTATTTGGGAAACAGCTGTAGAAACAGATGGGACAATCCTTGTCCATTGAGATGGGGTCAGAATGACTGCACAAAAACATGGCTACCCCGAGTTACCACAGCAGCCAACACTTGCCCTCCTTCCATGCCCACCAGGCAGGGTAGAGGAGCTTGTTCTTTCTGCATCCTGACCCTGGAGAGGAGGTGAAGCACAGGGCTCCCAGAGGCTGCCCTTGTAGGCCCTAGTGCAGTGGGGTGACGCTGGGGCAGGAGGGCCCCTGGATTGGGGTGGAGGAGGGCCACAAGGTGGCGCCAGCTCCAGTTCCACTTCGGCTCCCGACCCTCAATTTCCGTCTGTGGCCCAGTGACCTCGGCCTTCTCCCCAGCCACCTTGCTGGCTGGCCCTACAAGGTCAAATCACAGAACTAAAGTGTGTAGGGTCATGTCCTCCCAGTCAGGGAGCCGCCATATTTTGGTATCCAATGGACAACCTGCCTGCCCACTCACTCTCTAACAGCCAATGATGAGGGAGCCTTGTGGTAAGCCCCGCCTCCCCACCCCTTGAATGTGCACAGCGCCACCTCCTGTCCCAGTAGTGCAGCTTTGGTGAGTTTGGAAACACTTCTGGTTTGGAATTCACTCAGCAAATATTTAATGCGTGTGTGCTGTGGCCAGGTAAAATGCCAGGTGCTATCTTCCTCTACATGGCAGGGACAGACATATGTTCCTCAAGCTCACTGGGGATAGCACCGCCTTTCTAAAGTTCCTCTCATCTGTTACCCGGCCTCCAAACCCAGTTGTCCTTTATGAATTCAGCTGTGGCATGGGAGTTCATACTCTCGGCTTCCTTTACTGCATTTCCCACTCTTTCTGTCTTCAAATTGTTGAAGTCAAAATAAAAACTTAGAGGCTGAGCTCTAAATTTAACAGTTTATTTGGGAAGAAAGGATTACCACTTGGGACACACAGGCACACCGTAAGAACAAAGAGAAGGCTGGAGGTTTTGCCGAATGTTACCCATTCTCTTTGAGAAAGTTCATTGGCACTAATAAGGCTCTGGGGAGCTGGCAAGTTCCACCTAGTGGGCAGTGGCATTGGGCAAAATCAGTCCTAGAGCTGCAGCAAGTTATCTCAGCAGCGGTAGCTAAAACTGGTCTCAGGTTACAATAGTTGGTTTCAGCAGTTAGACATGCGGAGAATTACATTCTTGGAGCAATGCTGTCTTTCCTGAGTGCTTTTTCCCCTGGCTTTTTGACTTTGCTTTAGTTGGGTATGACAAAAATGACCCAATTCATTTGATCGATTTTTGCAAACATTTCTGGAACTAGTGGCATCCCTGATGTTGGTTTTATTTTGTTCTCCTTGAAAGTGTTACCGTGCAGCTCCAGGCTCTTGGTGTCCTGAACAAAAAATTGGATGAGATACACACAGATAGCAAAGCCGCAAAAGTGTATGACACATAGTATTACACTTTCAGAGAGTGGAGAGTGGACTGACCTCTGAGAAATGAGATCAATGTCAATTTCGTGTACTTTGAATTCATATATATTATTTTTTCTCTTCTCTGGCCACGACTGCCTAATCTCTAGCCAGTGTCTGCCTTTTGATGGACAGGTGGGTTGCTTAGTTATTTAATACTTTGGCCCTTGTGCGCTTGTGACTTCTTGTGAGTCACCTTCATCCCATAATTTTAAGTACATGCATAATACGCAGTCCATATGCATGAACTTTAAGTAGCTAATTACCATACGGGAACATTTTAAGTATACTTTTTCTATCTAACGTGCGTACCCATCTCTGAGGTGCTGCCCATGACAGGTTTGATCTGGATCTAGCTGGTCATGTGGGCTTCTTACTCACTTTTTAAAAATCTCATTTTTGTTTTGGCTGCTCAGGCTGTGCTTCTTATCTCATTTCTTGCTCATTTGCCCCTTCTCCTTGCTTCTGCTCTCATGTTCTCACTCATTCTTCCTGTATCCAGTCTCTGGTTCCCTCTCTACCATCTCCTGCCTCAAAAGTGCTGCTCAGCATATAATTTCTCTTTGTAAATTGTGGTTCTTGATTTTGGGAAATGAATTTCCACCTTGCTGAACTTCTTAGCTAGAGAATACTGTTGGGGTGTGTCTACATCTATGGGACACTACTGGGATCTCTTGAATCCTGTCTAGAGTCTAAAAGAGGGACATTGTTACTTAAAGGTGGTGGCCGTTTAGCTGTCCCTCCTAGATTTGGTTCATATAATTTCTGATTTTCATGTCAGTTTATAATCTGTAAACTCCTACTCAGGTCACTGTACCACTTTGATGGAATTTTCATTCCCTTTGTCTTTAAGATTTGTCTAAAGATATTTGACTTTGACAGAATTTTTGGGTTCTTTAGTTTTTCTTTTTAATTATCAGGTATACAAACAAATGGACATTAAGCATATAGAGTTGTGTGAATACTTATAAAACAAACTTAATGTATCACCAAATCAAGGAATAGCTCATTGCCCCAGAAGTATCCCCAACCCCCTAATAACAACCCCTCCCTTTCTCCCTGTCTCCAGAAACGAGCCATATAATAACTCTGGTGCAAATTACTTTTTTGCTTTTCTCTAGATTTTTTTCCTTTTATGTAGGCATTCCTAAAAGATATAAGTTGGTTTTGTCTGTTTTGAACTTTCTATAAACAGGGTCTTACTGAAGAGAATTTTTTTGTCTTGTATATTTTTCTCGGTTTTATGTAGTTGTAGGTTGTTCATTAAAGTGTAATTTTCTGCTCTGGGAATTTGCAGCAATGGGTGTATCCATTCTAATGATGGTGGATATTAGTCTTGTTTCTAGTTTGGGGATATTATGAACAATGTATTTCCTTTTTGTACACATGACCTTGGTAATTTGTGTATCTGGGTGTATACCTTGAAATGCACTGGTGGAGTCATAAGTCATATATTTCAACTTTGCTAATTCATGCCTGTTTTTCAAAGTGGTTGTACCAGTTTACATTTCTGCCAGCAGTGTACAAGAGTTCCTATTGCTCCACATCCTAACCAGCAGTTGGTATTGCCAGACTTTAATTTTTGTGGAATATTGTAGATTTAGTTCATGTTACTTCATTGAGGTTTTAATTTGACTACCTGGTTTATTGATGAGGTTGAACACATTTCCAGTATACCAGAGGAAGCCGTTTGGGCTTCCTCTTATGTGCAGTGTCAGATCTTTGGCATTTTTTTCTGTTGGGTTGTCTGCCTTAATGATTTATAAGAATTCTTTATGTGAAATTGCTGGCATTTGACCATTTTTGACTTACAAAAAATGGCAGTTTCATAGGGTTCAATTTAACACCTTCTGGATATTGGTCCTTTGTTAATTATGTGTTGACTAAATCAGATTATGTGGCTTATCTTTTCATTTCCTTCCTTCATTTTTGAGAATCAGAAAATTTTAACATTAGTGGATTTGGACTTATCCGTCTTTTTCTTTATGGTTGGTGCTTTTTATGTCTTGTTTAAGAAATCCTTGTCTTTGGGGCTAAAGGTGACCAGATTGTGCTGGGGAACTGGGGCTGTGTTCTCAGGGCATTCTACTTTGGGCCCTGGGTCACATTGCCTCTGCTCAGGAGGAGGCAGATTTCTCTGTGCCCCTAGCCTTGACTGGGTGGGTGAGGGAGAGGCCACTCCTGGGCTCCTTGTAGGGTCGCACTCATGTTTCCACGAAGATCCTGTTCTGCAGATTGTTTCCAAACCATTCTTCCAAGTGCAGAGGGTCTTCCCAATGAATTGGCAGCCCTGCACCTCACTGGGCCAGGGTTGGGACAGGACTAGGCCACCATCATGGTGGATGCTCAGCTAGGGTGGACTGTGACAGGGTTGGCTCCAGTTCAGAACTGGAAAACCTGTTTCCTGAATTTTGTGTCCTAGAGCCGATGAGATGGGACAAGGAGAAACTGGCCGAAGACAGTGAAGCAATAGGAAAAACCCCGCCTGCCCTGTAATTCTGGGGCCTGGGGGATGTAACGGTGTGACTGTGACCAGTGGGCTGGAGCAGAGCAGGTAGCCTGGGGTGCGCCAGACAGAAGAGTGGAAAATGTCGTGGCTTCTTGGCCTTCACTCCTCAAAGTCACTGTGGGTTGGGGGAGGCAGGGACTGTCCAACCTTTTCACAGTTCCCTTTCCAGTGCTGACAGTGCCTGCCACATGAGAGGTATTAATACATATTTGTTCAATCAATGAATTAATATTTTTCGAAGAACTGCATGAAAGAGTTAATGTTTTCTTTTCTAATTTTTTCCCTGGGGAAAACTTTTTGTAGCCCCTAGGTGGCAGAGTTAATCACATCTAGCTGGCTTGTAAGAGGTAAATCAGATACGGAACCAGGCTTTTTGCATTTAAAATTCATCTTGTTCTAATTCTGTTTTTGAACTTGTTAATCGTTAAGGTCCTAAGAAACATTGGCAGAGTAAAACTGAAATAAAGACCTGGTAAATTACTTTCTCAGGCTAAAGATGGTATGAATTTTTCTTCTAAGTGCTTCTAAATCAGTCCTTTAATGGTTAGGTTGGATGTAAATTCTTACCACTCTTCTCTCAGATAAATGAATGTCAACCGGTTTTTAACTTCTGCTGGAAAATGGTCTTTTACTCTTAGAATGTGGCAACCTCCTTTGTGTCTCGTGTCTGGAGGATCAGAGTCTGGGAAAGCAGCTCCCCTCCACCCCACTTCTCAGGTCGTCTCCCAGCTTCCCTGCTTCTCTCCCTGCAGCTACCCGGCTTCTCTCCCTGCAGCCACCCTGCCCCCTCCCAAACTGCCTCGGAAAGTCCCATGCCTCTGGTTTTCTTTTCTGTAGGAAATCAAATGTCGTGCCACTGCAACCTTCCATTCAACATAAAAATTCAAAAGCAATTCGTGTATTTGAAAACACATCTAAAGCCACAGGCTTGAAGTTCCTGTTTTGATGGGGAAAATGAATATTCACATCTGGAGATAACAGATAGTATTCACATCTGGGATGTTGAGATAGAGACAGGCAAATGCATCTCAGACTCATTATTAGTTTAGATTCTTATAATTGTCAATTATCGTTATAGCAAAACTGATCTTCTGTGTACAATTCGTGATTTTTAACATATGTACAGATTCATGTAACCAACACTATGATCAGGATAAAGAACAGTATTGTCACCACTCAAATCTTCCTTGGGCTGTCCCTTTTTCAGTCATATGCTCTTCCCAGCCCTAACCACGAGGAACCATCGAGTTGTTTTCCATCACTATAGTTTTTCATTTTTGAGAGTATCGTATCAGTGGAATCATGTAGTATATAACCTTTGGGGACTGGCCTCTTTACTTCAGTGTAGTGACGTTAAGATTCATTCATGTGATGGTGTGTGTCAATAATTAATTCCTTTTATTGCTAGTAGTATTCCAGTGTATGGATGTTCCTATAGTTTATCCATTCACCCATGCGAGGACATTTGTGTTGCTTCCAGTTTTTTGGTAATTATAAATGGAGCTGCTATAAACACTCATATACAGATTTTTGTGTAAACATGAGTTTTAATTTTTTAGGGTAAATATCCTGGAGTGTGATCCCTGAGTCATATGATGTAGCGTTAAATTTGGAAGAAGCTGCCAAAGCATTTTCTAGAGTGACTGTACTGTTTTGCATTCTGGCCAACATCTGGTATTGTCTGTGTTTTCTATTTGACCTGCTCTAATTTGTGTGTAGTGGCATCTGATCATGGTTTTAATTTGTATTTACTTAAGGCCTAGTGGTGTTGATCATTTTTTCATATAGTTATTTGTCATCCGTGCATCTTCTTCGGTGAAGTGTCTAAGTCTTTTGCTCATTTCTAAAACTTGGGTTGCTTGCTTTCTGTTGAATTTTGAGAATTATTTATATATTCTGGTGAAGTTCTTAACCAGATATATGGTTTGCAAATATTTTTTTCTTGCATATAGTTTGTCTTTTAATAAAGTATTTTGTAGACCAACAGTTATTAATTTTGATGAAGTCAAGTGTATCACTTTTTTTATTTTGTGAACTGTATTTTAGTGTCATGTCTGAGAACTTTTTGCCTAACCTCAGGTCAAGAAGACATTTTTCCTGTGTTTTCTTCTACAAGTTTTATGGATTCATGCTCTACATTTGGGTCTATTATGCTTTCTGTGTTAATTTTTCTGTAAGCTGTGAGATTGATGTCAAGGTTAATTTTTTGCATGTAGATGTCCAGTTGTTCCAACACTATTAGTATTATTGTCTTTCCTTATCAACTCCAGGACACACAATTTGGGAAACAGATTTTCCAGCTTGGAGCTGGAGTCAACCCCTGTTCACATTAGTTGAAAAGACTATCTTCTTTCCATTGAATTGCTTTGGTACCTTTATCAAAAATCACTTGGCCTTCCTTGTGTGACTATTTCAGGACTTTCTTCCTATCCTGTTCTACTGATGGGTGTGTGTCTCTCTCCACCAGTACCACAATGTGTTGATTGCTGTCGCTTTATAGCAACTCCTAAAACATGCAAGAATGTTTCCACGAATTGTATTCTTTGTCTTCAAAACTGTTTCAGCTGTTGTGGTTTAGTTGCTTTTTTATATTCATTTCAAAATCAGCTCCCCTCTCTCCCTTTCTCTCTCTTTCTATATATGTTTATATATATATTAATATATACATAAAATTTCTGCTGGGATTTTGGTTTGAATTGTGCTAAATTTATACAAAACTTTGGGGAGAATTGACATCTTTACTATGCTTAGTCTTCCAACCCATGAACACAGTATGTATCTCATTTAGTAAGGTCTTATTTGATACCTTTCCTTAGTATTTGTTTTCATCATACAGATCCTGTAATATTTTGTTAGACTTACATTTAAGTATTTAATTTTTTGGAGCTGTGGTAAATATATTTTAATGTTGCTTATCAATTGTGCATTGTGAATATATTCAAGTACAGTTGTTTTTTGTGTGTTGACTTGTATCCTGTGACCTTGATAAAGTCACTTATTAGCTGTAGGGCTTTGTGTGTGTGTGTGTGTGTGCGCGCGCGCAAATTCCTTGGGATTTTTTATATAGGCAATTATTGTCACCTAAAATAGGGACAGTTTTTCTTTTTCCTATTTTATCCATATGCCTTCTTCATTTCTTGCCTTACTGTGCTGGCTAGGACTTCCAGTAGGATATTGATTGAAGTGCTGGGAGGACTCATTTTTTTCTTTTCCTCAATCTTAGGACAAAGCATTCTGTCTTTCACCATTAAGTATAATGTCGACTGCATGGTTTTCATAGATGCTCTTTATCAACTTGAGAAAGTTTCTCCCTATGTCTAGTTTACTGAGACTTTTTTTTAAATCATATTTTGATGTTGAATTTTGTCAAATGATTTTTTCTGCATCAACTGATATGATCATGTGGTCTTTCTTCTTTATACTTTTCATGGGGGATGGTCTGTAGCTTTTCCTTATTTGTACCATCTGATTTTGGTCTCAGGGTGATGTTGAGCCCGTGAAATAAGTTTGGAAGTTTTCCTCTTCTATTTTCTGGAAGAGGTTATGTAGAACTAGTGGTATTTCTTCTTTAACTATTTGGTAGAATTATCCAGTAAAACCATCCAGGCCAGGAGATTTCTTTTTCAGATTTTTGCTATAAATTCAATTTCTTTAATAGATGTAGCACCATTCATGTCAGCTAATCCATATTGGATAAGTTGGTATTTCATGGGTTTTGAGGAATGAGTTTATTTCATCTAAGTGGTTGACTTTCCATGTATACAGTTGTTCATAATATTCCCTTATTATCCTTTTAGTGTATGTGGGGCTTGTAGTGATATCCTCCCATTTCATTCTGGATATTGGTAATTTCTGTAGTTTTTCTTATTTTCTTTTTCTTTTTCTTTCTCTTTTTGGACAGATTCTCACTCTGTTGCCCAGGCTGGAGTGCAGTGGTGCGATTGTGGGACTCACTGCAGCCTCAATTTCCTGGGCTCAAGTGATCCTCCCACCTCAGCCTCCAGAGTAATTGGAACTATAGGTGTGCACCACCATGCCTGGCTAATTTTTGTATTTTTTGTATAGGTGGGATTTCCCCACGTTACCCAGGCTGGTCTCAAACTCCTAGGCTCAAGCGATCCACCCACCTTGGCCTCCCAAAGTCCTTGGATTACAGGCACGAGCCACCGTGCCTAACCAGTTTCTCTTATTATTGTAATTTTTTGACATTCTTACTAGAGATGTATTAATCTTTTCAACAAACTCGCATTTAGTTTCATTGATTTCCCTAATTTTTTCTGTTTAATCATTTATCTTCTTTATAATTTTCTTTCTTCTATTTTGCTTTGAGTCAATTTTGAGTTTATTTTGCTCTTTTATTTTAGTTTCTTATAAAATTTTAGATTATTGATCTAAGAACTTTCTTATTCTTTTTTTTTCTGCATCTTGGTGATCATATTTATTGGAAGAGCTTGAGAAAAATGAAAATATCATTTCGCTTAAGAATTTGTGAGTTATCTGCAAATCAACTCATTCCAGGCGTGGAAGAATCCCGGAATTATTTCTTAATATCAAAATGTATGCAGGTTTCTCTTTTGAATGTTTTGTACATTTAGAGAGGCCACTGTACAAAGTCTTCTGTTCTCCATACAGGACAAATTCTTTGTTTCAGCCAACTCTCAGTGGAGGGGCAACCAGGACAATGCCATCTCCCTGGACAAAGAGCATTGGAATATTCCGTTTCGTTGATTTATATATCTCTTCATATGTTTCTTCATCAATTTCTATAGTAGTCACAGTTTCTTCCACATCTCCCAAGATCATATTTAAATGTTGATCATAAGCATGTAGTCTGCCTCGAAGCTCTCGGTCATTTCTCATTTTCACATCAATTCGCTCATCTAGGCTGAGCTTGATAAGATCCAGGGGCTCCTCTACAGTGTTGGTAGTTTGTTGCTGGTCTACATCATCTGCCATGTTTCAAACCCTGCCCTTATTCTTTTCTCATACAAATACTTAATGCTATGAATTTTCCTCTAAGCACTTCTTTAGCTGTATTCTACAAATTTTGTTAGGAAAAATTTTCACTTTTGTTCTGTTCAAAATATTTTCTAATTCCCTTGAAACTCCTTTGATCCATGAGTGATTTAGAAATATGTTGTTTAATTTTCAAGTGTTTGGAGATTTTCCCATTCCTTTTCATTTGTTGATTTATAGTTCATTATGGTTAAGGGACTATAACCTGGGTGATTTTAATTCTTTTAAATTTGTTGAGGTTTTTTTTTATGACTGAAGACATGGTCTATCTTGGTGAATGTTCCATGAACACTTGAAAAGAATGTGTATTCTGATATTGTTGTGGATTGTATTATAAATGCAATGAGATCCAGCTGTTGATGGTGTGGTTCAACTCTTCTATATCCTTGCTAATTTCTGTCCACTCATTCTATCTATTACTGAGCGAGAAATGTTGTGTCTCCAGCTATAATTGTGGATTTGACAACTTCTCCTTTCAGTTCTATCCACAGTTGTTCCATGTACTTGGAAGTTCTGTTGTTAACTGCATGCACATTTAGGATGATCTTTTTGAGGTGAAAATTTATTAATTAGAGTTCTGTCTGATCTTTTTGAGGTGAAAATTTATTAATTACATATTACAGAATATGTAAACGAACCCAAGTTTTTTTTCACACATCAACATCTAGGCAGGCAGCCTAGGATTAGTATGTATGTTGTGCATAGGTCACACTCTGTCCTGTTGCTCTTCAGTGAATGGATACTATTCCTAAATCACCTCATGGCCCAAGATAGCTTGCTCTAGATCCATGTTTTTTTTTTAGACGGAGTTTCACTCTTGTCACTCTTGTTGCCCAGGCTGGAGTGCAATGGTATGATCTCGGCTCACTGCAACCTCTGCCTCCAGGGTTTAAGCGATTCTCCTGCCTCAACCTCCCGAGTAGCTGGGATTACAGGCATGCGCCACCATGCCTGGCTAATTTTGTATGTTTTTTTTTTTTTCTTTTTTGAGATGGAGTCTCTCTCTGTTGCCCAGGCAGGAGTGCACTGGCTCTGCCTCCTGGGTTCACACCATTCTCTTGCCTCAGCCTCCGGAGTAGCTGGGACTACAGGCACCCGCCACCACGCCCAGCTAATATTTTTGTAATTTTTAGTAGAGACAGGGTTTCACCACGTTAGCCAGGATGGTCTCGATCACCTGACTTCGTGATCCACCTGCCTCGGCCTCCCAAAGTGCTGGGATTACAAATGTGAACCACTGTGCCAGTCCGGTCCATGTTTTAAATGAATTGCTTCATTCAAAACAGTTTTTTCTATCAATTTAGCTTGTAGCTACTGTCCGCAGCAGCTAACAGAGGTCTGGACAGAAGAACAGCAGGACATCCACCTGCGTGGGTCCCTTTGGGGTAGCCTTGCCATAGGGGTCAGATTTCAGGCATGGCTTCAATGACACAACCACAATGTGAAAGTTTAAGAGATTTTAGTAGTTGCAGACCCTGGAGGCTACACAGCATGCCTGGAGGTCAGGGAGCACAGGCAGGGACAGAGAGAAAGGGATCCCTTTATTGGGTCCAGAGCATTATTTAAATAGGTTTCCCACAGGGAGTTTTAGTTGGTGGATTTAGAGCAAGCAGGCCTGAGTTCCAGGAGCATGCAGAGGTGGTCACTGAAGCGTGTCTGCACAGTCGATACAGGGTGTGGGGGTCAGCAGGGCTAGTGGAGCAGGGTGTATCCAGTTGACCCATAGTGAGCTGGTCACCACGGCAGTTGTATAAGGCAGCTATCTGGATTGGCCACACAGGAGAACTGGGATAAAGTATAGAACTGGAAACTGTATTGAGGGTAACTGAGCCCTGCTGTTGGTATGGGAAAGTCCAGTTAATATTCAAAATTAATGCTGAGACAAATAAAGTTATAAGCATTCACTATAGTGCTGCTATCACACCTGCACTCCAAGCATCAAAAGAGATCATGGGGGCAAAGGACACCTCTCTCTTAAAGGATGTTCCCAGGACATGCACACACTGTTTCCTCTTAAATCTTATTGCTTAAAATTAAGTCACCAAAGGAGGCTGGGAAATCTAGTCTCCATTCCAAGAAGCTATGTGCCCAGTTTTTTTTCCAGGGGACCTACTACAAGAAATAAAGGAAGAAAGAATGAAAATTGGGGAAAAACACCAGTCTCTGCCAAAGGCCACTTCATGACCTTCTGTGGTGTCTGCATAGTCAGTCCCACTGATGATGTATATAGCTCTGGTTTTCCTCATGCCCATTCTAGAAGTTTGAGCAAACGAGATTATATTCCCATTTGGGGACTCTGCTATATTTCCTCTGAGGTAGGGAGGAGGAATTGTTATATTACTTAGGATTGTCTTGGCAATGTGGGCTCTTTGTTGGTTCCATATGAACTTCAGTTTTTTCCAATTCTGTGAAGAAAGTCATTGGTAGCTTGATGGGGATGGCATTGAATCTATAAATTACCTTGGGCAGTATGGCCATTTTCATGATATTGATTCTTCCTATCTATGAGCACGGAATGTTCTTGCATTTGTTTGTGACCTCCTTTATTTCATTGAGCAGTGGTTTGCAGTTCTCCTTGAAGAGCTCCTTCACATCGCTTGTAAATTGGATTCCTAGGTATTCTCTTTGTAGCGATTGTGAATGGGAGTTCACTCATGATTTGGCTCTCTGTTTTTTTGTTATTGATGTATAGGAATGCTTGTGATTTTTGCACATTAATTTTGTATACCGAGACTTTGCTGAAGTTGCTTATCAGCTTAAGGAGACTTTGGGCTGAGATGATGGGGTTTTCTAAATATACAATCATGTCATCTGCAAACAGGGACAATTTGACTTTGTCCTTTCCTAACTGAATACCCTTTATTTCGTTCTCTTGCCTGATTGCCCTAGCCAGAATTTCCAACACTATGTTGAATAGGAGTGGCGAGAGAGGGCATCCCTGTCTTGTGCCAGTTTTCAAAGGGAATTCTTCCAGTTTTTGCCCATTCAGTATGATATTGGCAGTGAGTTTGTCATAAATAGCTCTTATTATTTTGAGATACATTTTCAATACCTAGTTTATTGAGATTTTTTAGCATGAAGGCTGTTGAAATTTGTCAAAGGCCTTTTCTGCATCTATTGAGATAATCATGTGGTTTTTGTCTTTGGTTCTGTTTATGTGATGGATTATATTTATTGATATGCATATGTTGAACCAGCCTTGCATTCCCAGGGATGAAGCTGACTTGATCATGGTGGATAAGCTTTTTGATGTGCTGCTGGGTTCAGTTTGCCAGTATTTTATTCAGGATGTTTGCATCGATGTTCATCAGAGATATTGGTCTCAAATTCTCTTTTTTTGTTGTGTCTCTGTCAGGCTTTGGTATTAGGATGATGCTGGCCTCATAAAATGAGTTAGGGAGGATTCCCTCTTTTTCTGTTGATTGGAATAGTTTCAGAAGGAATGGTACCAGCTCCTCTTTGTACCTCTGGTAGAATTCGGCTGTGAATCCATCTGGTCCTGGACTTTTTTTGGTTGGTAAGCTACTAATTATTGCCTCAATTTCAGAGCCTGTTATTAGTCTATTCAGAGATTCAACTTCTTCCTGGTTTAATCTTTGGAGGGTGTATGTGTCCAGGAATTTATCCATTTCTTCTAGATGTTCTAGTTTATTTGCACAGAGGTATTCATAGTATCCTCTGATAGTAGTTTGTATTTCTGTGGGGTTGGTGGTGATATCCCCTTTATCATTTTTAGTGCGTCTATTTGATTTTTCTCTCTTTTCTTCTTTTTTAGTCTTGCTAGCAGTCTATTTTGTTGATCTTTTTAAAAAACCAGCTCCTGGATTCATTGATTTTTTGAAGGGTTTTTTGTGTCTCTATCTCCTTCAGTTCTGCTCTGATCTTAGTTATTTCTTACCTTCTGCTAGCTTTTGAGTGTGTTTGTTCTTGCTTCTCTAGTTCTTTTACTTGTAACGTTAGGGTGTTTATTTTAGATCTTTCCTCCTTTCTCTTGTGGGCATTTAGTGTTATAAATTTCCCTCTACACACTACTTTAAATGTGTCCCAGAGATTCTGGCACGTTATGTCTTTGTTCTCATTGGTTTCAAAGAACATCTTTATTTCTGCCTTCGTTTTGTTATTTACCCAGTAGTCATTCAGGAGCAGGTTGTTCAGTTTCCATGTACCTGTGCGGTTTTGAGTGAGTTTATTTATCCTGAGTTCTAATTTGATTGCACTGTGGTCTGAGAGACAGTTTGTTGTGATTTCTGTTCATTTATGTTTGCTGAGGAGTGCTTTACTTCCAATTGTGTGGTCAATTTTGGAATAAGTGTGATGTGGTGCTGAGACGAATGTATATTCTGTTGATTTGAGGTGGAGAGTTCTGTAGATGTCTGTTAGTTCTGCTTGGTGCAGAGCTGAGTTCAAGTCCTGGATATCCTTGTTAACCCTCTGTCTTGTTGATCTGTCTAATATGGACAGTAGGGTGTTAAAGTCTCCCATTATTATTGTGTAGGAGTCTAAGTCTCTTTGGAGATCTCTAAGGACTTGCTTTAAGAATCTGGGTACTCCTGTATTGGGTGCATATATATTTAGGATGGTTACCTCTTCTTATTGAGTTGGTCCCTTTACCATTATGTAATGGCTTTCTTTGTCTCTTTTGATCTTTGTTAGTTTAAAAGTTTGTTTTATCAGAGACTAAGATTGCAACCCCTGCTTTTTTTTGCTTTCCCTTTGCTTGGTAGATCTTCCTCCATCCCTTTATTTTGAGCCTATGTGTGTCTCTGCACGTGAGATGGGTCTCCTGAATACAGCACACTGATGGGTCTTGACTCTTTATCCTATTTGCCAGTCTGTGTCTCTTAATTGGGGCATTAAGCCCATTTACATTTAAGGTTAATATTGTTATGTGTAAATTTGATCCTGACATGATGTTATCTGGTTATTTTGCCCGTTAGTTCATGCAATTTTTTCCTAGCATCGATGGTCTTTACAATTTGGCATGTTTTTGCAGTGGCTGGTACTAGTTGTTCCTTTCCATGTTTAGTGCTTCCTTCAGGAGTTCTTGTAAGGCAGGCCTGGTGGTGACAAAATCTCTCAGCATTTGTGTGTCTGTAAACTATTTTATTTCTCCTTCACTGATAAAGCTTAGTTTGGCAAGATACAAAATTCTGCGTTGAAAATTCTTTTCTTTAAGAATGTTAAATATTGGCCCTCACTCTCTTCTGGCCTGTAGTTTCTGCCAGAGAGATCCACTGTTAGTCTGATGGGCTTCCCTTTGTGGGTAACCTGACCTTTCTCTTTGGCTGCCCTCAACATTTTTTCCTTCATTTCAGCCTTGGTGAATCTGACAATTAGGTGTCTTGGGGTTGCTCTTCCCAAGGAGTATCTTTGTGGCATTCTCTGTATTTCCTGAATTAGAATGTTGGCCTGCTTTGCTAGGTTGTGGAAGTCCTCCTGGATAGTATCCTGAAGAGTATTTTCCAACTTGGTTCCATTCTCCCTGTCACTTTCAGGTACACCAATCAAACATAGATTTGGTCTTTTCACATAGTCCCATATTTCTTGGAGGCTTTGTTTGTTTCTTTTTACTCTTTTTTTTCTAAAGTTCTCTTGTTGCTTTATTTCATTAATTTGATCTTCAATCACTGGTACCCTTTCTTCAACTTGATCAAATCGGCTACTGAAGCTTGTGCATTCATCACATAGTTCTTGTGCCATGATTTTCAGCTCCATTAGGTCATTTAAGGTCTTCTCTACACTGTTTTATTCTAGTTAGCCATTCGTCTAATTTTTTTTCAAGGTTTTAAGCTTCCTTGCGATGGGTTCAAACATCCTCCTTTAGCTCAGAGAAGTTTGTTATTACCGACCTTCTGAAGCCTGTCAACTTGTCAAAGTCATTCTCCATCCAGCTTCGTTCCATTGCTGGTGAGTAGCTGTGATCCTTTGGAGGAGAAGAGGCTTTCCGGTTTTTAGCATTTTCAGCTTTTCTGCTCTGGTTTCTCCCCATCTTTGTGGTTTTATCTACCTTTGGTCTTTGATGTTGGTGACCTACAGATGGGATTTTGGTATGGATGTCCTTTTTGTTGATTTGATGCTATTCCTTTCTGTTTGTTAGTTTTCCTTCGAACAGTCAGGTCCCTCAGCTGCAGGTCTGTTGGAGTTTGCTGGAAGTCCACTCCAGACCCTGTTTGCCTGATCAGAACAGCAAATATTGCTGCCTGATCCTTCCTCTGGTAGCTTCATCCCAGAGGGGCACCTGCCTGTATGAGGTGTCAGTTGGCCCCTACTGGGAAGTGTCTCCCAGTTAGGCTACACAAGGGTCAGGGACCCACTTGAGGAAGCAGTCTGTCAGTTCTCAGAGCTCAAACGGTGTGCTGGGAGAACCACTGCTCTCTTCGCAGCTGTCAGACAGGGAGGTTTAAGTCTGCAGAAGTTTCTGCTGCCTTTTGTTCAGCTATGCCCTGCCCCCTGACCCCTGGAGGTGGAGTCAACAGAGGTAGCAGGCCTTGCTGAGCTGTGGTGGGTTCCGCCTAGTTCAAGCTTCCCTGGCTGCTTTGTTTACCTACTAAAGCCTCAGCAATGGCGCATGTCCCTCCCCCTGCCAGGCTGCTGCCTTGCAGGTTGATCTCAGACTGCTGTGCTAGCAGTGAGCAAGGCTCCATGGGCTTGGGACCCTCCTAGCCAGGCATGGGATATCATCTCCTGGTGTGCTGTTTGCTAAGACTGTTGGAAAAGCACAGCATTTCGGCAGGAATGTTCCATTTTTCCAGGCACAGTCTGTCATAGCTTCCCTTGGCTAGGAAAGGAAAATTCCCTGACCCCTTGCACTTCCCGGGTGAGGCAATGCCCCACCCTGCTTTGGCTCGCCCTCTGTGGGCTGCACCCACTGTCCAACCAGTCCCAATGAGATGAACCAGGTACCTCAGTTGTAAATGCAGAAATCACACATCTTCTGTGATGATCACGCTGGCAACTGCAGACCGGAGTTGTTCCTATCTGGCCATCTTGGAACGCACTGACATTCTTGAATTTTTGATCTTCTGTGTCAAGTTGAGAATTGGCCAATCAAATACTAATAAAACTCTGGTGAGATTTTGATTTGGATTGCACTGAATTTATGCATAAATTTGGAGGGAGATGCCATCTTTACAAAATGGAGTCCTCCCGTCTATGAACATGGTATGTATCTTTTTATTTAATTTAGGTATTCATTAATGTTTTTCAATAAAGTTTTATGATTTTCTTTTTTTTTTGAGACGGATTCTTGCTCTGCCGCCCGGGCTGGAGTGCAGTGGCCGGATCTCAGCTCACTGCAAGCTCCGCCTCCCGGGTTTACACCATTCTCCTGCCTCAGCCTTCCGAGTAGCTGGGACTACAGGCGCCCGCCACCTCACCTGGCTAGTTTCTTTTTTTTTGTATTTTTTAGTAGAGACGGGGTTTCACAGTGTTAGCCAGGATGGTCTCGATCTCCTGACCTCGTGATCCGCCTGTCTCGGCCTCCCAAAGTGCTGGGATTACAGGCTTGAGCCACTGCGCCCGGCCATGATTTTCTTTACCAATCTTGAGTATCTAGATTTATTTCTAAGTATCTTACAGTGTTGTTGCTACTGTAAATTAAAAAAAAATTTTTTCCTTAAAAAAAGCCAGCAAGGCTTTTACTTTTTGTCATGTAGAACAGTTCAAAGGTAAGTATCCAAGATTGGTTGGGCATATTCAATTATGTTGTTGAGGGTCCAGCCTCCTTTGTCTTTTGCATCATTTCCAACCTGTGGCTATTACCTGCTTAGCCACAAGATGGCTCCTCCAGTGCCAGGTATGGGGTCCTGATTCCTGGGAGAAGGCGAGGAAGCAGAGAGCAGAAATTAGGGAAACCAACCAATTCTTTCTGTTCCCAGTGAATTCTCTTGACTTCTCATTGGCTGAGAGTATGGGTCATTGCAATCCTCAATTGCAAGGAAGGCTGGCAGTAGCGACTTAAAAACAAAACAAAACTGGATTTCTGTTAGTAAGGAAGAGAGAATGATGATTGGATTGACCATGAGTGGCCTTTTTGTCTCTAGCAATGCTCTTGAATAGAGCCATACTAATTTGCTTTTTTTTTCCCCATCCTTTTACTATCTTTCTGTATCTTTGCTTTAGTTGCATTTCATGTAAATAGCATATGGATGAGTTTTATAAAAATACAGTCTATATTTCAAATGGACTATTTTATCCATTTATATTTATTGCGCTTACTCATAAACTTAATTTATAATCATCATCTTTTTTGTTTTTTGTTTTTTTTTTTTTTTTGCTTTCTGTTTATTTGTGTCACTTTAAAAAATATAGTCATGCAGATCATTTAAGGGCTCAGTTGAAGATAAATTTTTCCAGGCAGAATTTGCATTTGTTTCTGACAGGTGTCAGGGGTCACTACCATCTTGAGGACCTTTAAATTATTTTCTCAGGGTTTGGGGGTTTATCCAAGGAGTGGGAATTCCATCCCTAAGTCCATGTTAGGGCCGGCTTGTATTCATGAATCTTCATCTGACTCCTATCACCAAGAGTTTACTTGTCATCCCCCTCTATGGAGTGGATTTTTTTCCCAATTCTTCTCTGAAAGTGAAGATGTATACTGGGTCCTTCACTGTAACTCTCCAGCTTAAGTGGCTCTAGGCTTCATTTATTGTCTTTCACATAGTTATTAAGTGCAGTTTTGGGTTGTAAGAGGTTGGCAGATGCCCTTAGGGCAGTGTGCAGGAAAGAGTTAACACAGAGAGTCGCCCTTTAAAAGGTTTTGCTACCCTTGGTTGTCTTCTAGGAATTGGGTTTCTGGAATGTTCCTATGCTGATAAGGTGGTTTTGTGTGCCTGTGTACTAAATTTCACTCTATCAGCTTGCCTAGACTGTACAATGTGATTTCAGGTGGACACCTGCTTTTCCTCTGGGAGTCTGGAATTGCAGTAGCTGTGCAGGTGGAGGGAGTGCCTATGTGGCCAGCTCTCAATAAAAACCCTGGTCTTTGAGTCTTAGGTGGGCTTCCCTGGGCAGAAACACTGCTATATTACTGTGTAGCCTCTCACTGTGGGAGGATATAGGAAGCCTGTGCCGGGATTCTTCCAGAGTCCACCTAATATGTTCTTTCCCCACCTTGTGTGTCCTTTTACTATAATATAACTTAGCCATGAACACAACTACATGCTGAGCCCTGTAGGTCCTTCAAGTGGAACACTGAGTATGTGGGTGGTTGTGGGACTAACACAGGCAGATACTGGCTTCCACTCTGAATTCTTGCCCCTACTTCTTCTATAGGCTTTGATGGCCTCCATCTTTTTCTTGGTTCATAGTCATGAATTTAAAAATACATGATTCATATTTTATACAGCAATTTTAGGAATTTTTATGGATAATTTGTAAGATTTCTATTTTGTCATATTGTTGGATGTCCTTTCTTTATTGTTGGATGTCCTATCAATGTTATGTTGTCTACTTAATCTTTTCAAACAGTCACAATAAAAAAAAAAATCTAATTCTTAAATTGCCAAGCATTCACCTTCTTAAATGTTAGTGGTAGGGAGTGGGCTCAGAGTCTCAGCCCCGTTCATCCTTTATTCCTAGACCTTTGAACCTACAGCCACAGGACCAGCCTCAAAGAGGTTCTAGCTCCAGGGCCAGCAGCTCTAGCCTGAGGCAGGAGGTTGGGGAGCTGTGGGAGGGTGTCTGAGGTTTGCCGTTGGCTCCTTCTCCACTTCCTCCTCCAACCAAGAGAAATTCCCTGGAATAACTAAGCGAGAACCTGGGAACAATAACATGAGAGTTTTATCACATGACTGCTCAGGAGGGGACATGAAGCGGAGCAGGATAGGGAAGGGACGTAAGGAATGGGCAAGTGCTGCTGGAGCAGGGTTGTGGCCATGGTCATGGCAGCAGGATAACTGGGGATGTTGAAGAGTCTCTTTTCCCCAGTCTGGTTCTTCCAGCAGGCAGATGCAGGGATGCGCAGTGCAGAAGCACCAGGCGCTAATAATCAGGAGTGGCATGGCTAGATTCAGCTCACTTCCAACATCTCCTTCTGGTGTCTTTTCTAAGGGAAAAGGAAAGGCAAGACAATCGTGAGTGGGAAAGAAAGGGTGGAGTCTTTCCTCCAGGGCTGCTTAGCCCTGGAACTACCAGAATCAGCTGCATGCTACCTGATGCAAAGGTATAGCATGGATATGGACTTCCCTGGATTCCTGGGCTCTTTGACTTGGGGGCCGCTTGGTTGGGGATAGGGGCTTTCCGGGCTGGGCCACCACTGGGTAGAAAGACAGGCATGATAATAGTTGGGACTTGGGTCATGAGCCCCTTTCTCCTCCCCAAACTGTCCACTGTCCATTCCTGTCTCCTTTGAGCAGCTCCACTGCCCCAAACACACAGGCACACACTTTAGGGACTCACCCTTTTGGTTGGGAACTTTCTCCAGCAGTACAGCCAAAGAGGGGCCAGAGATGCCAGAAACAGCAGAATCCAGACACCCAAGATCGTGGCCTGAAGGGTATGGAACAAGGCCTGGGGACAGAGGGCCAAGGCCATAAGCACCAGGATGACAACTGCCTTCCTGCTCTGTCCTCATGCTCCTTGTTGACCTGGGAAAATCTCTACCCCTTTATCTTCAAGTTTGTGGCTTCTGGAGGGGAAGTTAATGCATTTAGTGTGCAGAATGCAGCTGGAAACCCCTCACATTGGGTCTGCGTCCTCATTTACACAGTGACAGGTTTGGGCTATGATTTGATTCCCTGATAACCTCCAAGACTTCAGAGGATCAAGGGAAACCATGCATTTAACAACTTTGCAGCACTTTGCACACTTGCTATATTGGTTCATTTATTATTATTTTAATGCTTGTATTGCCCACTAGTCTGTAATACCCTACAGGAGCCATTTCTGTTTTGTTTGATGCTTTGTCCTTGGTGACAATACTCAAGCTTGGTGCAGAATAGGTAACAGCTATTTCTGGTGGAGAAGCTGACTCTTGCCCCTGGCCTGGCCTGGCCATCCGTGCCCCACCTGCTGCTGCACCTTCCCCTTGGCCACCTACCTTTAGCATGTACAGGAAGGAGGTACACAGGTGTAGCCTTCTGACTTCTTCTGGACTGTGAGTGGGGGCTGGGGTGTACCAGCCACTCGAGGTGGAGATGTGGCAGACACTGTTGTAATAATAGCCATATTGGAAATCTTCATTCCAAAGTTTGAGGGCAGCAATGGCTGTGGAGAAAGCTGCTAGCGCTAGCAGAGTCCTCAGCAGGGCCTGGGGAGGGAGGAGGCAGAGAGAAATCTTCGTGTTTCAGTCTCTCCCAGAGTCCAATCGGGGGAAAATAGGGCAAGGCCCAGAGAAGCCTGTGACAGGGCAGGAGATTGGGGTGGCCTCCAGCCTGAACCTGGTCCCCTCCCATGCCCTTCCCTGAACTTACCCAGTAGGTACCACCCCGTTTCTCATAAATGAAGGCAGTAGCTCCAGCTAGCACAGCCTGGGGAGAGATTGAGCCAGGAGCAGGCTTAGCACAGGAAATGCAAGTCCCCTCCGACGAGACACCCTCCATGCAGCAGGCCCTTCCCTACCACACTCAGCTTGGGCCAGAGGTTTCATGCTAAGCTTTATTATCCATGGTAAGATAACTGCTGAGAGGGTGGAGCCCGATCCAACTCCTGAGGCTGCAGAAGGCCCTGCTTTAGTGACACCTAAGAGCTTGTGGTCAAGCCAGGTGTGATCTCCTAAACCTTCCTTTTTAAACAACACCAAGTGCTTTATGAAAGTTCCAGGGATGGTGGGATCTTGTGGATAAAAGTCATAGGGTGTTGCAGAAGCTCTCAATAAAGGGTGAGTCTATACAGAGTGGGCACTATTAGGTTTAGAAGCCTGTCCTAACAGTGCCCAATGATCCACTCAGCTGAGCTTGAAGAACAGGAAATCTAGTATATCCCAGTGGACAGGTGGACCTGAATCCTGTTTGGCTAATTCTGTAACTAATCTGGGTATTTTGCCATGGGCTGGGTGAAGGTGATTACTCTCGGTTTCTCTCAGTAAATATAAGTGTTTTACTGCTATTCTGAGGGTGTAGGTACCATGACCAGCCTACCCAGCTCCTGTGCAAACTGCACACACCCATCTATTGACAATTCCTGGGTTCCCATTGTGTGCAGGGCCTGTGTAGGACAATGGGAATAACCAGGGGGTGATGCTTCCTGGGGGATCACATACTATCTGGCACGCTCTGCCTCCCCCATCTCAACGCAAGTATCTGGAGGTGAGCAGGTCCTTAGATCCTTAGTTGACATTAACTGTTGAAGGCAGGGAGAGGCGGCCAGCCTGGTGGGAGCAGCACTGGGCAGGGTATGGGAGAGCAGTGTGACTAGGACATGCCACTACTGCCCTCAGCTGTTTGCTCATCTGAACAGGCAGGGAATGGGCCTAGATAATCAGATCTTTCCGACTGCCAGCATTCTGTGGCGCCATGTTGGAGGAAGGCAATCAGGAGAGCAACCCCCGACGCTTCCCACAGGCAGTCAAGCACTGTCCTGCTCTACTCACCACAGCCCCTGTCCAGATGGCAGCTCCCGAGGTGACCAGAAGGGTGTAGTTGCCGATGTAGAAAAATCCTCCCAGGACTGCACTCAAGATCCCCAGCACAATCTGCATCACCTGAAAGCCAGAGGACCCTAAGATCCCAGCTCCTAGGTGGACCTGCCACTGCAGGGATTAACCGCTAAAACCCCAAAAAGAGAGGGAGAGAGAGAGAGGAGAAGAGAAAGGAGAAGAGGAGGAGAAAGAAGAAGAGGAAGGAGGAGGAGAAAAGAGTAGAGAAAGGGAGGAGAGCCGGCCCATCCTGAGTTTGGCGGAGAGGAAAGGGCTCCACTGATTGGGACTCGGCGGGGTCAGTAGCTCCTCCACACCCATTCAGCCCAGAGCCTCCCCTTCCCAGGCTCTTATTGAGAATGCCAGAGAGTCACATTCCTAAGTAAAAAGACACAACTGGCTTGGTGGTGTCCTGTTGAGAGGGAGGCTGGCAGAAAGTGCTGCTGCGGCAGGAGGTGGGGAGTCCCCACGAGGCAGGCCATCACACTCACCCACGAGGCCACCAGCAGCCGGCTGCTGCCCCTGGCCTGGGTGGCCCGGGGCCGCAGCGCAGAGCAGCAGGTCAGCAGGAGCTTGGCCAGGGCAGACTCCTGGTGGATGTGCACATCGACGTGGGTGGGTTGTGGGGCCTCCGGAGCCATCTCATCATTGTCGGCTGTCTCCATTGTCAGGGACACCGTGTGTGAAGAAGGCAGCATCAGGGAGGAAGGGCTGTCAGAAGATTTTCGCAGATTTCATTGGAGCTGGGGAAGTCAGGGGCCAGTGGGGCTCAAGGTCACCGAATGAATGGCTGTCCTGGTCACAGAGCCGCACCCCTGCCCCCTCAGGAGGGGAGTGCGTGTAGCAGAGGGGGCTGCTGATCATGCTGTGGCTGCGGTGACCGCTGAGCCTACGGGAACCTCACCTTTCGCCCCAGATCTGATCTGTCCCCCGCATCCTCCTCCCAGGGCCTAGGCGTCTAGGTCAAGCAGCGCCCCACGCCCCCACCCCTCATCCCCTCCACCCGGGCTCTTCCTGCGGTCTCCCCTCCACAGTCTGCAGGCTCTGGGACAGGACCGAGCCCTTGGCTGCCTGTGGAGCTCCTGTGGCAGCAGCCGCGCCCCAGCTGGGCTCCGGATACCCCCTGACCCCGCCACCGCCGACCTCCAGCTCCACCGACCGTTGCTCACGCCCGACAGGTTCACGCCGCCCCTGCCTGGGGTAGGACCGCGGAGCCGTGCGGAGAGAGGTCAAAAGCGGGGGCCGCACCTGGCCTCCTCCGCAGTCCCCTTCCTGCAGTCTCATCCCTGGGTGGGGGTCCCTCCTACGCCCCTCCAACTGTGCGGAGGCATCTCGGGGCGCGTGCGGAAGGTGTTCCGCGGGCCGCCGGGAGTGGGGCGCCGCCTCACCTGGCTCCTCGGGACCCGCCAGCAGGCAGCGGGAGGGCTGGGGCGCCGGCTGGAGAAGTGGGTTGAGAATTGGAGGTGGAGGCGGGGGCGGGGTTGAACTTCAGCCCCTCGGGTTCACGGCAGGCTGCAGTGCCTGGGGTCCGTCTGGGGTTCTCTCGCTGCCCGAGGGTCACTGGGCTCTGGGGAGCTGGGAGGGTGCGCGGGCGGACTGCCCTGGGAAAGCCCGTGGGGTCGTCCTCGCCCCCAGCTCCGCCCAGCCAGGGCCGGCGTGCAAATGTGGGCGAGTGGGAGCTCAGGGGTCGCGCGGGGGCTCGGCCTTCTCCCGCCAGGTCCGCTCCTCCAGGCTGAACCCCCCTGCCGGACCCCGGGGCCGCAGCTGGTTTCGGGAAACCGCGCAGCCTGGGCGGGGCCTCAGCCCCCACCCCTGCCTCTGCCACCTCCGCCCTCCCGTCGCTCCCCTGCTCGGGGTCAGCTCCTGTCCGCTCTGCTACGCCGCCGGCTCCCGGAGGACGGCAGGTGAGGCGGGGCCCCTGCGGCCCGGGAGACCCTCTTGCCGCAGGACCCTCTGTCACGAGGAGTCCCCAGGGCCATGCCCCCACCCCGTCCTGTCCACAAGACGTCTTTCTTCCTCCATCCTGGTTTCCAGGAGAACTCGCGTAGGAGGGAGGGACAGCTGGGTGCAGGTGTTTCTCCCCCAAAAAACGGCTGGAGAGCAGGAGGAGAGGCTTGGGCCTGGCTCGTCCCCTGTACTTTCCGCCACCCGCACGCCTGGACCCTGGCTGGAGCCCTACGGTGGGGTGGCTCCTGGGACGGGGCCAGGGCGTGGCGGGGCTGCCGGACGCTTTCCCCAGTCCCGGGGCACAGGAGGAGCTGGACAGAGAAAAGCGTTCGGGGCAGCCGGGAAGAGCCCACCACCTACCAGGCGTCGGGCGGCCGGCACGGGGAATCTCCGTGGTGCCTGCCTGGTTCAGATCCGACTCCTCAGGAGGGGGCGAGGCAGATCTAGGGGTTGGCGTGGGGTGGGGGAAGCAGTGGTCCTGGGGGTCCGGAGATAGCTGGAACCTGAGGTGCACTCAGGGCGAGGCCTGGGCCCTCAAGGGAAGGTCTGGCTGGAATCTGGGGCTGGGCTTCGTTTTTTGGGAAGCAATCTGAAGCTCTTTGTGCATGTGTGGAATTGTCTAACTCCTGTCCTTTCTAACCCCAAGGAGGCCAGGTGGGTGAAAGAGTGAAGGTGCTTTGAAAAGTAGGTAGAGGACGAATGGCAGGTGTTATTAGAATTGTTAATAATATTTGATTTAAACTGTGATACTTAGCCAGGATGTCCATTAGAATTACCTATGCAGGATTTATTTTAGAGCCAGGCAAGCTGATTCTAAAGTGCACGTGGAGAAGTAATCTAGCAAAAAGAGCCATGACGATTCTGAAAGAAAAACCACAAGAGGGGATTGTGAAACAGCCCAATTAGCATTAAGCTCCAGGTTAAAATTGTGGTAATGATGCCTAACCCATGAGACATGCCAATGGGCAGAATATAAGGACTAGAATAGGCCTACATTTCTAGGGGAACTTCGTTTCTGCTCAGGAGAGAATTTTAAATCACTGAGAAAAAGAAGATGTATTCCACAAATGGAACGTATCTTTCTGAAATTAAACATCGGAATGACAGCAACAGAACTTGGATCCGTGTCTCCCAACGGCCAAGGTTGGTCACGCAGCTCCCAAATTCCAGATGGTCAACATTTAAAAGTGAAAACTGAAAGCATAAAGCCACTTAGAAGAAAATATGGAAGATTATTTTATAATCTTGAAACGGGGAAGTCCTTTAAAAGTCTAAGAGCTAGACACCATAAATAGAATGAAATAGAATATGGAGTGTATGAAAATACAAGCAAGGTGAAAAAATAAACTACAAATTGTAAAGAAACATTTGAAACTTATATCACAAATGGTAATTTGGTGAATAGATAAAGAACTTCCGTAGAAAAAATCAAAACAAAACAAGGACATAGGATGTGAACGGAGAGCTCACAAAAGAAGAAATAAAAACACCCCTTAACATACGAAAAAAAAATCAACCTCACTCATAATAAGAGAACTATGGGCCAGGCGTGGTCCTGGTGGCTCACACCTGTAATTGCAGCACTTTGGGAGGCTGAGGTGGGAGGATTGCTTGAGTCCAGGAATTTGAGACCACCCTGGGCAACAAAGCAATACCCCATCTCTCTCTCTAAAATATAAAAGAGAACCGGCCAGGCGCGGTGGCTCACGCCTGTAATCCCAGCACTTTGGGAGGCTGAGGCGGGTGGATCACGAGGTCAGGAGATCGAGACCATCCTGGCTAACACGGTGAAACCCCGTCTCTACCAAAAATACAAAAAATTAGCTGGGCTTGGTGGTGGGCACCTGTAGTCCCAGTTACTTGGGAGGCTGATGCAGGAGAATGGCATGAACCTGGGAGATGGAGCTGGCAGTGAGCTGAGATCGCACCATTGCACTCTAGCCTGGGTGACAGAGTGAGACTCCATCGCAAAAAAAAAAAAAAAAAAAAAAAAAAAAAAAAAAAAAAAAAAAAAAATGAATTAAAAATATATGCAAATCGTTACAGAAAGCAAGTTAGTGGTTGCTCATGGCTAGTGGTTGGGGTTATTTCCTGGGGAGGGGCTTTAGGGAACGTGTTGCAGTGCAGGAATGTCCTTTATCTTGATTGTAGCTGTAATTGCACAAACGTATAAATTTGTCAAAACTCATTGAGATATACATTTAAAATGGGACATTTTATTACATAAAATTGATTAAAATCAATGCATTTTTCCCCATATAAAAGGAAAAGGATAAAAGAGTTTGCCTCCTGCATGTGAATTGCTACCACCTCCATGGAGGATAACTGACAATATCTACTAAAATTGCAAATGCACATTCCAGTTGCCCTGCCAATTCCACATTGTCTGTAATGGAAAAGGATTGGAAATAACCTAAATGTCTGCCAATAGGGAACCATTTAAATAAATTATAAGAAATTCATACTCATGAAATACATGCAGTTACACAAATGAGTGAAGAAGCTTTTGTGAAAGTTGTCAGAATCATAATCGAGTCACTTGTGTTAAAAAAAAAATCTGAAAATTAGAGCCTGAGAAAGCCCACAAGGCAGGGTTCTCATGCGTAAATACCTGGTAACAAAAATCATCACAAAGGACTCTGTAAAATGATAACCTTACACAAAAAAATACTTCTGTGAGGACATCCACCAGCAACTGCCTGTCTAACCCTGGACAGGTGTCACCCTTGTTATTGATCCTTGTAGCCAAGGATGATCATCTCAAAGTGATTATGTAAGTCTCCCCATTTTTCCTTTAAAAACCTTTGTCTTCTTTTACCTGCCTGAATGTTCACATGATTTACTATGGTAAGCATATTCTCGTTGTAATGCCCTATTCCCGGAATAAATCTCATTTTCTTTTGGAGAGCCTCTCTGTGTTATTTAGGTTGACACTTTTCATGGACTCATGTAGGGTTATTCTAAAAACATATGATCATGTGAACACAGCATCATGCAAATCAGTGTGTATAGTATGCTGCTATTTGTGGGAAAAGGGGGAAAAGGGGGGAGAAATACTTTTTCACACTTTTGTATGCAAAAATGTCATGGTAGGATTTATAAGAAACCGATAATATTACTTTCCATCTGCAAGGCAAATAGGTGGTTGAGGGAAAAAGATGAGAGATAAGGTTTTAAAGATATATATAGCCTTTTGTATCTCTTAACATTTTTATATGTAAAGTATTATGTGTAAAGATATGTATACAGATATACTAAGTCACTAATCACTAAGGTCACTGTGACATTGATATCTGCACTGGGAAGACCTTTTGGATCTTGACAAAGACTTTTTTTTTTTTTTTTTTTGGGACGGAGTCTCACTCTGTTACCCAGGCTGGAGTATAGTGGCAAGATCTCAGCTCACTACAACCTCAGCCTCCCAGATTCAAGTGATTCTCCTGCCTCAGCTTCCTGAGTAGCTTGGACTACAGGTGCACACCACCATGCGAATTTTTGTATTTTTAGTAGAGAAGGGGTTTGCCACATTGGCCAGGCTGGTCTTGAACGCCTGACCTCAGGTAATCCACGCACCTCAGCCTCCCAAAGTGCTGGGATTATAGGTGTGAGCCATTGTGCCCATCTGGGGTCTTGACAAAGACACTATTTCTCTCTTTTCACCTGTGCTGTGTATTTTTCCCTCACCTAGTTCCCAGACCTCACTTCTGTATGTCTTCTCCCTGACAGGCAGGATGACCCAAAACATGGTGATTGTGAATGGAGTTGCTGTGGCCGCTACGCCATCCCAGCCCTCCCACATCAACGTCCACATCCACCAGGAGTCAACTTTGACACAACTGCTGAAAGCTGGAAGTTCTCTCAAGAAATTTCTTTTTCACCCTGGGGACACTGTGCCTTCCACAACCAGGATTGGTTATGAGCAGCTGGCTCTAGGGGTAAGACTGGGCTGGTGCAGGATAGGGGGGCACATTAACGAGGTGATGCGGTCAATTAAAATATAGAATCAAATCTTCAAAATTAAAACATTTTATTTGGGAGTAGATAATTGCAATTTGGGGCATACACACAGACCAGGTGGTCTGCAGTACGTCTTTGGAACAAAGAGAAGGTTAAAGGCTTATAAAAAGGAGAAATGTTACATATTGCCCTTCAAGAAAGATCATAGGTTTTGGGGAGCTGGCAAGCTCTGATGGGTGAGCGATGGTGTGGGTAAAACTAATCGTAGAGTTGTAGCAAGGTCAGAAGCTGTAGATAAAGCTGGTTTCAGGTTGCAGCAGGCAGCTTCAGCAGCCTGATTTGTAGAGAATTACATTTTGGGAGCAACATTTTGTGCCCCTAGTGCTTTTTGCCCCTGGCCACTTGACTCTGTTTTAGCTGAGTGTGACAAAAATGACCCCATTTGTAGGCTCAGCTTTCACAATGGAAACTCTCCTTCTTCAATAGGATGCAAAAAAGGAAAGTGGGTTGAATTTCCATGAGAGGGACATGAGAAATCACTATTTATACCTCATCCTGTGTAGGAAAAAGTTGTAAGTATCCCCACAGAAATTTGGATGAAAAGGAATAATCGACCTCCTCTTTGGTGCAGAGGAATTGGTCCCAGCCAGAGGTAGGGCAACAGGAAGAAGAGTCTAGAGGCTATTAATTCAGTTTCATTGACCCGACATGGACTGAGAGCCTACAGGTGCAAGGCAATGTGTTCAGCACTTCAGGCCAAACTACAGAGAGAATCCCTGGGCTATATCTAAAAGTGCTCAGTGACCATCAGAAGAAACAGCAGCTACACTAATGACTGGAACTAAAGGTAGATCAGGCGAGGGAGAAGCACATCTGACATCCTTGAGGGTGGGAGAACCCTGAATGGAGAAGGAATAGGTATAGACAGTGGTGGAAGATGGACAAAAAAGAATTCCAGGTTAAAGAATGACAGGAGCAAAGGCAAAGAGGCCGGAAGTCATAGGGCAAGTTCTATAATGGTTAAGAGTAAAGAAAATGGGCTTCATGAATGGGTGATTTGGGGCCATATTGCTGAGAACCTTGAAAGACCAGGGGTGGAGTCTGTCCTGAATCAGCTTTGACAGTGAGAAGACTGTGGATGGATTCTGAGCAGGAACCTGCCTCAGAGTCAGGAGGCATCCAGGTGAGAAGGATCGAGGGTCTGCACTTGCATAATCATAGCAGGAATGGTAGGGAGATAAAGGAGTCCCTGTCCTTCGCAGACCTCCATGGCATGGGAGTGAAGGGATGTGGGGGATAAGGGAAGAGAGGCATCCACAGCATACAGAGGGTTGAAGTGTGGGTGACCAGGAGATCAGAGCCCTCAAAGTCAGGAGGAGCAGACATTTGAGAGATGTGTGTGTATGGTAGCAGGGGGAGTGTGGGATTTGGACGTGACAAATCCAAGATGCCGGTAGTATGTGCAGGTGGTTTGAGAGACGTGTGTGTGTGTGTGTGTGGTAGTTGGTGGGGGGTGTGGGATTTGGATGTGACAAATTTGAGATGCCGGTAGGATGTGCAGGTGGTGACAGTTGGGTTTTCCAGGAAGAAGAGGAATTCTCTTCTGAGTTGGAGTTGGGTGTGTGAACGGCTTTTTGGGGTATGATACCTATGGAATGAAAAGAGAGGGAGCAGGATTGGGTAGGAGGAACCATCAGGCTGCAATGCAGACTCTACCAGGCCAGTGGGGAGTTTCCAGGCAAAGGCTGCCCACTGCAGGAGTTCCACAATGGGTGGAGATGGCCTTTGAGCCACTGTCTTGCTTAGTCATTGGCTGGGGGGCTCTCCTCAGCATGTGTCTTCAGCTTGAAAAATTAGGGTGACCCTGAAGGAGCTGACAACTGTAGGCGGTCAGCAATCAAACAAGCCCTTTCTTGAAGGGTGTCTTAGCAGCACATCTTTGTGTCTGTCCCAGAGCCCTCAAGAGTGTGTGTTTGGATCTGAAGAGAAAGGATAGGCCAGAAGCTCAGGTCAGGCTGGGTATTTGGATGGGACAATGGGACCTCTGAAGGAGAATGGGGGAAAAAAGTGGGAATCTTCAGGTGGGATGAGAAAGTGTTGAAGTTGGGAAAAAGTGATGAAGGATAAATAGCCAAGCCTATGAGAAGGGTGAGGGGAGACCCAGGCCAGTGCTGCTTCATGGATTTTAAGGGGACAGAACCTTCCAGAATCAGAGCTGCAGAGAGGTTAAGACAGAGGAAATGGAGAGGAGAGCCACCTAGATAGGAGCCAGGCAGCTGCTCCCGGGGCAGCTGGGGCACATGGGCTCATGGGAAGGGGTCTGGTTTCTCATTCTGTCTTGCAGGTGACTCAGATATTACTGGGGGTTGTGAGTTGTGCTCTTGGAGTGTGTCTCTGCTTGGGGCCCTGGACTGTGCTGCGTGCCTCAGGCTGTGCCTTCTGGGTGGGGTCTGTGGTGAGTAAGGAACAGGCTGTGAGCCTGGAGGGAGGCAAGTTGTGATGGGTAAGAAGGTGCTTATAGGTCTGGGTTGGGACTCTGGGGAAGCAACCAAAGCCTCTGGGGCCAAATGGCCTTTGGCCATGAGGAAGCTGCCCTAGGGTGTAGCTGAGACCCTGTCACTTCCATTTTTCTCTTGAAGACAAGTGGGAGAGGTGGGGCAGGTGTAGGTGGAGTCCTGTCTCTGTGTCAGAGTTCTTTGTCTTTCCCTGGGATCCTGCTTCACATTGACTGTTCTGGGAACTGCTGGTGGGAGGGTGATGATAGACCAATTCAGAAGAGTAAACTGGAGGCCTTTTTCTGGTGTCTCTTTTCAGGTGATCGCAGCGGGAGCTGGGGCCATTGTCCATGAGAAGCACCCGGGCAAACTTGCTGTGAGTCTTGGACACCCTCTCTCCTCCACCTTGTTCACTGACCTCCTCCTGAGTTCTGCTCCATTATCTGTCTTCTGCCCTTTGGTTGCCAATATCTTGGGGTCTTTCTTGGAGGGGAGGAGAGGGTTTCCTGGACAAGGGCTGGGGAAGAGGAGATGGCTTTGAGGCAGGGACCTCATGACTCTTCCACTGATTGAAGGAGCCTGTGTCTTGACCCTCTTTCTCTTCCAGGGCTATGTATCCAGCCTGATCACCCTGGCAGGCTTTGCTACAGCTATGGCTGCTGTTGTCCTCTGCGTGAATAGCTTCATCTGGCAAACTGAACCCTTTTTATACATTGACACTGTGTGTGATCCCTTGGACCTCGTCATCCCTACCACTGAGTACAGATGGCGAAGTCAAGAGATCCAATGGCAGAAGGAGGAGTGTAGAGCTTACATGCAGATGCTGAGGGTGAGCAGGAAGAGTCCAGTCTTTGGGGACCCATCACAGCTCTTTGTTCCCAGGGAGCTGGGGGCACTGGAGGAGACAGATGTAGGCTCTGTGAGCTTGGACCTCATGCTGAGTCTTTCATTCAGGAGGTTTTAATGTAAGCTGCAGACATTTCTCAGACCTCATGGTATGAAGATCCTCTGAATCAAAGGGGATGAGGAACAAAGAGGAGACATTTCAGAGAAGAGATAGCGGGCCACTCTTCTGGCTTTTCTGGTGTGTCGGTATCCCAGTTTTCTATTCCTGAATTAAAAACCACCCCAAAATGTAGTGGCTTAAAATTACAACTATTATTTCTCACGGTGCTATGAGTTGGCTGGATTCAGACGAGCCATCCTCATTCACGGGTTTTCTCATGCAGTTACAGTCAGATGGGGGTGAAGTTATCCAAGTGCTCGCCAAGGTTGGGGGTCTGAGATGATGCAGCTGCGTGGTCCAGAGCTCAGCGGAGGCTGTCGGCAAGAGCCAGCGATGGCTTCTCCACGTGGCTTGGGCTTCTCATAGCACAGAAACTGGATTCCAATGGGGAGCACCCTAGTTGCAAGCATTTCAGGAGACAGAAAGTAGAAGCTGCCAGACCAGCTAAGGGCTACCCTGTCACTGGATAGTGTCACTTTCACTGTGGCCAAAGCAGTCCTAGGCCCTTCCAGATTCTAGGGATTGAAGGCATAGTCTCCACTTCTTGACAGGGAGTGATAAGGTCACTCTGCAGACAAGCCAGTGGGATGGAAGCTGTGGCTGGAAACACAGTCAGCTGTGGTGGGAGCAGCAAGCTGGATAGAGTCAGTGCCTGGGTGGGTGGAGAGGGTGGTGATGTGGCAACATTGCAGTAGCTGATACCTGACTATCTTTGTTTTTCCCTTATCTCCAGAAGTTGTTCACAGCAATCCGTGCCCTGTTCCTGGCTGTCTGTGTCTTGAAGGTCATTGTGTCCTTGGCTTCCTTGGGAGTGAATCTTCGAAACTTGTGTGGCCAGAGCTCCCAGCCCCTGGTGAGTTATCGGGCAGGGGCCGCTGGGCAGTGTGAGTCTGGCTGGTGAGTAGGAGTGCAGGTAGGAGTGCAGGGTCAGGGGCACCCTAACCTGAGGCCGGGCTGGTCCCCCTCCGCTTCTTTCCATATGCAACGCTCCCCTTTGCTGTCGGGGAATGTGGCCATCACCATGTTCCTGGGCCAACTCTCGCTGCCCTGTGCCTCTCTGCGCCCTCCCCTGCTCTGATCTCCCCACTCTCCCCTCTGCCCTGTCCCAAGTGTTCGTCCCACTCCCCTTCCTCTGCCACCTTGTTTTTTGTTTTTTGTTTTTTTGTTTTTGCCTAATCTGTGTTTCCTGTCATCTTTTCCTTTCCCTCCTCTTTTCCTCTTTCTGCTTTCTGAGTTCTATGATGCTAACTCTGCCTGCATCCTTTTCCCCGAAGGATTTCTTTTTTCTTTTTTTTTCCAGAATGAGGAAGGATCAGAGAAGAGACTACTGGGGGAGAATTCAGTGCCCCCCTCACCCTCTAGGGAACAGACCTCCACTGCCATTGTCCTGTGAGCCGCCAAAGACCCCACCGGGATGCCCGCATGTCTCTGTCTGGGGCAGCCCAGGGCCCCCACTCCTGGCTCCTCACACTTGCCTCCCCTATGGCCGCTGTCCAGATCCTCCTCCTTTCTTCTCCCCACATCAGCACCTGCTGTTCCCGCTCTGGGGTTCTGAAGTCCATGAACAGATATTGTTGCATTTTCCACAGTGCTGATTAAGCATAATAAACAATCCAGAAAAACAATTTTGCCCAGAAAGATATGGTTTCTCTTTGTTTATACACCTTGTGCGCCGTGAAAGGCCTTTCTTTGTGTCGCTATGTATGAGGTTAAATGGGAGCTGACTTATCCCATTGAAACACTGTCCCAAGAAGACTAAATTTAATTATGTTCTGCTCTACATCCCAGGTGGCAAAACCCCTTTTTATGATTTTATTCAATTCAGTGTAAAGTGGAAGGAAGTCTAGTGGGCCTAGAATCTTCTTACCTGCTGAGATTGTCTAGGCTCCGACGACCTCAGCCTGTAGACTTGAGAGAACTGTGTGGAGCATGGAACGAGATTTTTGCCTCCTCCCTCCCCATCTTCCTTCCTTTCTCTTTTTTTGTTTAGCAGTAATTAGTGTTGGTTCTGTCTCTTTTCCTCTCTCCACATCCACATAAACACCATCCTTAGTCTTCTTTCCTTTCATTGTAAATGATAGTGAATTGATTTTGACTTTTTCCATTTTCTTTATATGTGAAGACATAAATATACAGATGTAAGCTTTTCTCTAGCTGGAAAGCTGGTAGGGGCTTTATGAAATCTCCATGAGGTCAGTTTCATGACTTAGCAGCCCCACAGGGCTGGTCTTCAGATCCAAGCCGATGGGCTGCAGGGCCTGTACCTTCCCTCTTGGCTGAGTGGTATCACAGAGGTGCGGAGCTGCTGCACTGGGCGAGACCTGCTCCCGCACAGGACTTGGACTGGGGGCCTGTGCTGAGGGCGGTGCTGCGGTGCTGCTCTCCCTGGGGCCCTCACCAGCCTGTGCTTTACATAGAGGCTTATAAAGAAGCCTGCGAGACAGGAGTGTGTTCAGAATATGTGCAGGGTCAGCTGATTACATCCCGAGGGGCAAATCCAGCTCACCATCGAATTGTGTAAATAAAAATTTATCTAAACACAGCCACGACCATTTGTTTACACATTGTAGTGTTTTCGTGCTACAAGGGCAGAGCTGAGGAGTCTTAACAGAGACTGAATGGCCCACAAAGCATAAAATATTTACTAATAGGCTTTTTACACACAAAGCTTGCTGGCTACTCTGTAGGAGCTTGCAGTGTAGAATGTTACGTTCTGTTTCGTGGTTGAGGGGCGTGGAGTGCTCAAGAACCCCTCCCCAGGAGACCCAGCCTTGGATGAGCAGCAGGTGTGAAGCCAGCTGGTTTCCTCATTTCCCAGGGTCCAGAGCCCACAAATCATCAGGCGGAAAAACTTGGGCTCAGAACCATTGCAGTCCCCATCCCTCTCTCAGTCCCCAGTAAAGAAGACATTAGAATCTCAGAGGAATTTGGAATCTCCTGAACCTCAACATTTATTTTACCCCCAGTGATGGAGTAATGGAAGTCCCCAATTCTTTGCTAAACAGGCAAATGTAAAGTAACTGAGCCCAGAAGCCAAGCTGGGTTGAAGTGGATAATGTGAAAAGAGACCCATTAGCAGGGGAAGAACCTACGGGGCCTCACTCAGCCAGGCTTCAGGGAATACTCAACCCATCAAAATATGTGGATGGCCGCCTTTCCCCAGGCCTCATGCTTCTACACATCTCGTGAGCCGTGGCACTGGCTGCCTTTTCAAAGATGTTGTCACCTCCTGGTAGGCAGCCTTGGAAAACAGTGTCTTGTTCTGGACCAAAGGACAAGCATGATCGCCTGTTGTAAAAGAATCAGATTCCTTCAGCTCAGGGTTCCTCTTCTAGAACCCAGCCCACTGGGTGTGCTGGTGTCACCTGCAATGCCTCTTTGCATTGTCTGTGGGAACTGGGGTCCTAGAACCCAAGCAAAAATGCTGCTACTGTGACCACTGCTATTGCCGTGTGTAATAAATTGTTCTTTGTCACAACTTGGGGTTTTGTGGCTTCTGCCAGCATCCCTGAAACTGTGGCAGACTGACTTGCTGACCTGCATGTACAGTTAGATCTCAGACTCTCCACTGTTCCTGACTACCGTGTCCTGCTATGTGCAGGGTTATGATACACACAGACTTAAGACAGAGCTTCTAACACCAAGAAGTTTAAAGTCTGCTTAAGAGGCGAGGCATAAACCCTTTACTGTGAAGAACGAATGTTACTTGACTGCCGAGTTAGCGATGCATCAGGCAGGAAGGTGGTGTGCTTGCTGAAGAACTGTAGGAAGACAAGGAACATGAGAAAGGAGAATGCAAAGTAGCAGACCCTCACTGGCAGAGCACCCTGAGCTTGCTGTTGCTCACGTCATGAACAGCCAGGAGAATGCAGAGTGGGCAGAGCTGCTCATACCTCAGTGTCCATGGGCACATTTGATAGGACTGAGTTACTTGCCCACTCACCACCCTGACTCCAAGGAACTGTGGCCAAAGTTGGGCAGGGGGATTGTCTTTTAGTTGTCACAAATGTTGACATTCAAGACTCCATCTACAAAGATCTCAATCTACACTGCAGCATGGACAGAGGGCTGGTCCTCAAACCTGGAGAATACCAGAGTTCTTGAGGCAGGAGGGAGACCATTTTGTGCTTCTGGAGTAGGGTGGGAGGTGGTGGGCGTGAGGGGTTGAATTTGTGTCTCCTCTAAATTCATATGTTGAGGCCTTAACCCCTAGTAGCTCAGGATGTGACTGTATTTGGAGATAGGGTCTTGAAAGAGGTAATGAAGTTAAAATGAGGTAATTGTGGTGGGCCCTTATCCAATATGTCTGATGTCTTTATGACAAGAGGCAATTAGAATGCTGACAGGCCCAGAGGGAAGGCCATGTGAGGACACAGGGAGAAGATGGCATTTACTAGCCAAGGAGAGCCTTCGAGGAACTCTGCTGCTGCCAAATCTTGGACTTCGGCCTTCCAGAACTGAGAGAAAAGAAATTTCTCCAGTTTAAGCTCCTCAGTCAGTGTTTTGTTATGAGAACCCTAGCAAACTCAGACACTGGGAGACAGGAGACAGCTTGGGACAGCCTGGGAGGGGGATCAGGTGTGCCCCAGCACCACGTTTTCAAAATCCCTTCCTTGTTTACTGTTGAGGAGCCCTTTGTGCAACTCCCGGGTTCCCCACAAAGGGGTGCCTCTCATGGTGTGGGACCACACCTGCCTTTGTCACAGCTGAAAGCTGCAGTTCCCAGGAGCTGGTGTTCCTGGCATATCACCCTGCGGTCTCATCACATCCTCAGGCCACTGTCACCCTGTGTTGCCTGATCCCACCAGCCTCTCCTCTCCCTCCACATCTGACTCCTCAGGGTCTCCAGGACACCTCCCCACTCCCTAAGTGCTGCCTGAGGGGCACCCCACCCCCTTTGTCTTCACAACATCTCTTCTAGCATAATCTCTATAATCACAGGCATTTCTAGCACAGTCTCTTCTGGTATAATTTCCAGTAAATCTCCCAGGCTTTTCTGGTATAATCTCTTCCGGGAGCTCAGACGCTAACAAGCCAGAAAGAGCAGCTTCTGCTTTCTGCTTTGGATTTTAGCCAAAACTGTCAGAGGCGGAGAGAGGCTTCTGAAATGCCGTTTCCATCAAGGGCCCAGCTATGTGGTCAAAAAGAGGAAGTAGAAGTACTTGGAAATCTGGGGCCACTGAAGTCTGTTTGTTATCTTTCTTGATGACCTTGGGGTGCTGACACTTGCAGCTCCTGCTGAATGTCCTCTCTGCCCTGAAACAAGGCCCTGCCGCTCTGTTCTGGGACCTTTTCTTTCTGTTTCCACGTACGGCAGATGACTCTGCTACCCCAGAGTGGGGCTTTGCAGGAGCTGCCCTGTCTCAAACTGGGCATGTCTGTTCCTTGGGATGTGTCACTGGAGCAGATGAGGTGAAGGAGGGAGAGACTGGCCAGGGAGAATGAAGGAGCAGTAGAAACTTTACTCTGTTCTCGATAATCATGAGGGCTTTGGGGGCAAGGCACGGGATTCTCTGTGCAGGTCACACTCCCCACGGGATGGCTGACCTGTTGGCACTAGCAGAGCAGCTGGCATGGGGTACACCTGGTCCAGACTGGAGGGAGGGAAGATGTCACAGTTTCTGGGCTTATAATCTGGAACTTCTCCATGGACTCGGGGAAGGCCGGAGCCATGTTTTTCTTGTGTTCAGCCTCCTAGGGGTTATTAATAAATATTCAGTCAATAAGCAACAAATTTTTTTTTAGAGACTAGGGGGTGAAGGTTGATTTTTTTTTCAATTCTATATTCTGTAAAAGAAAAAATTTGGCAGTCAGTGGGTGGTCTCAATTCTTGCTGCTTAAGGTGTGATCCGCTGGCCTGTATGGGCAGCCCTGGGAACTGGCTAGAGATGCAAAATCTTCTCCACCCCAGACCAGCCAAGTCAGAACCTGCATTTTCACAAGATCCCAGGCACTATATGTGCTTCGTACATTTCGAGGGGCACTGGTATGAATATTACAGCTAGGTGGTTTCAGGAAAGAATTCAGATACAGAGCAGGGCTCTTTGAATTTAATCTCTTTGTTTTCATTCTTTTCATGAACTTGTTAACCTTGGAGTTTTACAAAATAATTCTAGTGGTGGCTGGACACGGTGGCTCACGCCTGTAATCCCAGCACTTTGGGAGGTCAAGGCGGGCGGATCATGAGGTCAAGATATAGAGACGATCCTGGCTAACATGGTGAAACCTCATCTCTACTAAAAAACAAAAATTCGCTGGGCATGGTGGTGCTCACCTGTAGTCCCAGCTACTCAGGAGGCTGAGGCAGGAGAATCTCTTGAACCTGGGAGGCAGAGGTTGCAGTGAGCTGAGATCACGCCATTGCACTCCAGCCCGGGCGACACAGTGAGACTCCGTCCCCTACCCCCCACCAAAAAAAAAAAAAACTCTAGTGGTTTTGAAATACTGAAATTAAAAGTAAAAAGTGGCCTCTTTCCTTACTTTCCTTAGCTGAAGACAGTATTAATTCTTGCACTTCAGTGTCTCTAAGTTAGTCCTTTTATGACTAGATCCAGTAGCAATTCTTTTCCTTTTATTCTGGTAGACAAATGTCGACTTGGTGGTTTTCTTTTTTCTTTTACTTTGTTCCCCCCGGGTTGTTATTGCACAAAATGGCCTCTTTCTGCCCCGCAGCTTCTGTATTTTTTCCCCTGGAGATTCCAAGCCTCTGTGTGAAGATGGTTCCCCTCTATCTGACCCCTCTCCCGGCCCCACTTCCTCTATTCCTGTCTCTTCTGCCCATCCTCTCCCCTCTCCCCTCCTGTGAATAGCCTTAGAAGTCTGAATCTCTGTGCTCTGTAGAAAGTCAGATGTGACACTTCTTTCTGCTTCTGTTTACTTGGAAAAGCTGACAGCTATTTGTCTCTTTGCACAGCTCAGTCTTGGTGGTAAAACTGCACAGACACAGATGGGCATGACTCCAGGGCCCTGGCACGAGGGCATGCAGATCATCTCAAGCCTATTTGTGTGCAACATGTTTATTGAAGGATTTAAAGCCATTCAGAGTATAAACAGGAAATTCTTCTTCTTCTTCTTCTTTTATTTTTTAGTAACTTCTTTTAACTGTGTTTTGTCAACTCACTAATTCCCCATCGGATCTTGGGTTCTTTAACATCAGGACCAGATTCTAGATTTCACAACTCCGTCATTACAACGCTCTCACATTCAGTGTTCTAGGCCCAATCCTTTTCATGTTAAAAACTGCAGCTATCAGCTGGGTGCAGTGGCTCATGCCTGTAATCCAAGAACTTTGGGAGGCCGAGGCGGGCAGATCACGAGGTCAGGAGATCGAGACCATCCTGGCTAACATGGTGAAACCCCGTCTCTACTAAAAATACAGAAAAATTAGCCGGGCATGGTGGCACATGACTATAGTCCCAGATCCTTGGGAGGCTGAGGCAGGAGAATGGTTTGAATCCAGGAGGTGGAAGTTGCGGTGAGCCGAGATTGCGCCACTGCAATCCAGCCTGGGCAACAGAGCGAGACTCCATCTCAAAAACAAAACAAACCAAAACAAAAAAAACTGCAGTTATCAGATCCTGGCTTGCCTCTCTCCCAGTGGAGACTCAGATTGCATGGACAGGGAGGAGCTTGGGAGGGAAGTGTGGTCAGGGCTGACTCCTCTTCCCCGCTGCTTTCCCACTGGTCTTCTCACCCAACTCCAGCTGAGACAAGGAAGAGGGATGCAGGGCAAGGTTTCCAGAAGTGACTGGCTGCAGGAAAGCTGCAGAGGGAGTGGTGTCTGGGCTTCACGTTCAGAGCCTTTGCTCATGTGTTGTGGGTGATGGATGATGTCTAATTTTGTTGCTCACTGTGGGAGGTACTTGGGAATTACCCTGCCCTCTCTACCTTAGCTGCCTGGGTCAACCAGGAAAAGCTCCTGAAAAAGTATTTCCAGAGGAGGGGAATATGAAATGGCAGAAAGGAGAGGACTTTCTTGTAGTGGGAAAATTCTTTTGACCACCTCTTGCCCCTGCAAAAACCCAGAGTCTGCTTTTACAGATGTTTCTAGAGGATGGCATAAGTCCCTGTGGTCTCAAACTCCACAGAGAAAGCCTGGAGCATCAGATCCAAAGAAGCACTCACACAAAACATTGCAACAAAGTGTTGGGAAAACTGCCATCTTTACAAAAAATTCCCTCCTGAAGTAGGAATTCACTTTCACTAGGTGTTGCTATGAACTTCAGGATTTATCTCATTTACCTCCCTCCCCTGACTCCTCACTTTCTTACTGATGTAATCTATTCCTCCCATTTCACCCCCAAAAACGAGGTTTGTTCACTTGCCAAGTAATAAACGACTTTTATCGGGAACTCAGGTTTTGATTAATAGGAGGCTTTGTACTTCGTACAAGTGAGGAGAGCACTGCGGGTATTCTCCAAAGCCATGCCTCCCCGGGGGAAAGTGATAGGAGGGCTTATGGGCCGGTGGAGAGGGTGCATCATCGTCATCACATGCAGGGGATTCTTAGCTGCATGCAGTAAGTCTTCATGCCAGCACATAGGTCGCGTATGATGAACAGGAAACTATAACTTCCCCGGGTGGAGGTTTTAGCATGGTCATGAGCAAAGTCCACTCAGATTCATCTATTTTTTTTTTTTTTTTTTTTTGAGAGACAGAGTCTCACTCTGTTGCTCAGGCTGGAGTGCAGTGGTGTAATCATAGCTCACCACGACCTTGAATTCCTGGACGGAAGTGGTCCTTCCATCTTAACCTCCCAAAGTGCTAGGATTATAGGCATAAGTCGTCATACATGGCCCTGCAACTGACTTTTGAATGCTGATTTTGTATCCTGCAACTTTGCTGAGTTTACTTATTAGTTCAAACAGATACTTTGTGTGTGTGTGTGTCTGAGTTTGAAATCTTTAGGGTTTTCTACGTATCAAATTATGTTGTCTGAGAACAGAGATACTTCTGCTTCTTCCTTTCTAGCTTGGATGCCTTTTAATTATTTTTCTTGCCTACTTGCTCTGGCTAGAACTTCCAGTACTATATGTAATAGAAGTGGTAAGAATAAGCCTCCTCATCTCATTTCAGATATGGGCAAAAAGGCTTTCAGTCTTTCACCATTGATGTTAGCTGTGGATTTTTATATAAAAAATATTTTATTTAATTACATGTTTTGTGATTTTTAAAAAAAATTTTGACCTCATGTTTGTTGGAACTTTATCTATGGGATATATTAGGAACCTAGATTGATGTTCAGACAAGATTTTAGTTTTTTTCTGCCAGAAACTTGGGATCACTATGAGTTTAGGATTTAAGAAATTCCTAGATTGAGATTTTTTGGTATCATAAGTTTAGGCTATAAAATTCTACATGTTTTTCAAAAGATTTCTAATGGATTTGAGCCCATAGTGCACATGCTATTTTTTTCTCCCTTTCTTTCTCACTCTCCTAACTCTGTCACTTGTGATCTCCAGGATCATCTCCAAAATTAATGACCTGTATCCACATCCTTGTCATAGTCTGCTTTGGGGAAATCTAAACTAAGGCAGGCCCCAAACCTACATGTGAGCTATAATGCCCAGTTTCTCAGGAGAGTCTTTCCTTTCTATCCAGAACCAAGGTAGTGTCCTTGCCTCAGTTTGTTATGGACAAAATTCTTTTGGGGTTTATTTTTCTCTTGAAAATATAATTTTTTTTTTTTTTTTTGAGACAGAGTCTCACTCTGTCACCCAGGCTGGAATACAGTGGCATGATCTTGGCCCACGGCAATCTCACCTCCCAGTTTCAAGTGATTCTCCTGCTTCAGCCTCCCATGAAGCTGGCATTACAGGTGTCCACCACCACACCTGGCTAATTTTTGTATTTTTAGTAGAGACGGGATTTCACCATGTTTGAACTCCTGACCTCAAGTGATCTGCCCACCTCAGCCTCCCAAAGTTCTGGGATTACAGGCGTGAGCTACCGTGCCTGGCCAGAAAATAGAATAATTTGAATATCCCGGTTTCACATAAGCACCTAAACTGTTTTCCACCTGTGTTGTCACTCAGTTTTTCTTCTGTACTCCATGTAGCCATGAAAACTCAAGTTTTTAACAAGTTAACAGAAGTTGACATTTGCTCTTAATGATTTTACAAAAATTTAAAATAACGATTTGTGTCCAGAATTTTCTGCTCTTTTGTAGTGAGTATTTTTTAAGGCTTTTGGGCTACTGCATTGCTAGAAAATGAATACTTGAGTTACATTAGATCATATTTATTTCTAATTTAATGACATTATTATGTTTAGATGATTTAGGCCTCCAGACCTCCATATATTTTACGTGAAAGCCCAAGTCTGTCTTGAAAGTAACAGCTCTGGTGGCTGGCTGTTTTCTTCTTCACCAAACGTCTTCTCAGTCAGGACAGATAACTGCCAAGCCTGGCACTTCAGGAACTTTATCCTACTGTCCAGTCTTTTGTGCCCTCTTCACATGTCTGTTCCTGAAGCCAGCCCAGGAACAGAGAGAAACTAGGATCAGATTCGTGAGCCTGGAGAGCAGCATCTTATGATTTTGTTTCACTAATTTGCTGAGCTCTTCCACAGCCCAGAAAATTTCCTTGTGCAGTTAACAAAATCTGGGAGGCTGCATTCAGAAAAGATGACATGCACATTGACTGGTGGTTGTGGAGATAAGGATGGAGGGTACATGAGTGGCTTCAATGGGCTGGTGAGTCAGAGAAGGGTCTGTATGGTCACTGACGTGGGGCTAGTTGAGACGTCCAGGGAGCTCCCACATCCTAATCTTGCGCCAGTTCTATGTCAGTGTTTGTGGTCCTAGTAGTCAGATGCAGGGATATGAGACCATGCTGAGGCTGCAGGAGCCAGGAATCCCAGGAGATGGGCCTTGCCCTTCTTCAGCAAAGGTAGGGCTAGATGCCTCTTGTTACAGTTCCTTCTAGAGCCTTTTGTAACTGGGAATGTGTGGAATTGGGGCTGGGTGGGTGAGAAGGATGAATCCTGAATACTGAGCTAGGGATAAAGGGCAAAGAACACTGAGCAGGCTCTTGTGATAATCCTGGCAAGCACTGATGTGCTTTGGACCATGATGGTGGCAATGGAAGTAGCAAGAAGTGATTGGATTCTCAATATATTTGGGCAGCAGAACTTACAGGATTCCCTAACAGGATGAATGTGGATTGTAAGAAAAGAAGAGGAGCAAAGGACAGCTTCCAAGGTTTTGGCTCAAAGTATTATTAATTATCAAGACATGGAAGACCATGGAGGGAACGTTTTTAAATGACAGAAACCAGGAATTCAATTTGGGGCATGTTAAATATGAGAGAATTTTTAGAGATCAGGTTGAGATGTTGAGAAGGCATTTGGACATGTTAGCCTGGAGTTTAGGAGCGTTTGGTATATACAAACTTGGAAGTCAGCGATAAATTGTAATGGCAAACAAATCCTCCGGCCTTGTATATACAAGAGAGAGATTAGAGGGAGTTGGGAGGACAGCTTCTAAATATTTATTGGATGAATCAATAAATGGAATGAATTATTTTTCCCAGCTGTATGTGGAGTTTGTTTAAGCCATTTGTATTGAACAGTTTGCAATGTGATCAACAGGACATATTTGGGGAATAATCGAGTAGGCCAGTGGTTCTCGGTGTGAGCTAGGAGAACATTCGTATCCGGAGATATTGTGAAATCATCTAGGGATTTTCTCAAGTTACACCACCATTCTTGGTCGAAACTTTGTGGTGGGGAAATTTTTTTTGAGAACAATCGAGTTAGTGTTAGCATAGAATATCACAAGAAATGACCCTGCATCCATTCTCTTTTCTTCTAAAACAGCCCTAGATTTCCATTTTTGGACCCACGTTTTCCTTTTTATCAGGCTAAGTGTTCATGGTGGGGCTCTGTCCTTAGTTCCGGGGATAAAGCCTGTGACCCAAACTTAAATCAAACTGCAGATCACTTTCCCCAGGCCATAGAGATTGTTTCAAATGTGGGCACATGGCCTGAATGGGTCACATCAAAGTAAATCTTAGGGCTTCTGGGTTATGCCACCAGCACTGGCTCTTGCTTTTCTCACTGAACTTGAACCTAGATGGATGTAAGCTGGAGCTGTGGCAGCCGTCACTGCCCCGTGAAAAGTCCACATGGAGCTGCCAGAGACCACCCCAGGAGCTTCAGAATAAAGACAACCTGGAAGGCAGAGCTGACAGGTGAAAAACAAAAAACAACTCACACCTGATTGTATTGCTTGAATTCTGAATTCAGCAGTGCTTGAAGCCACATTGAGTCTTGACCATTTTAGTATATGATCATTAAGCAACCTTTTGCTTAAGACACATGCAGTTGAAAGAGTCCTAATTTATAACAGGCTGAGAGACGAGGTACAGTAACTAGCACTTAAGTGGGTTATCTTGGCTCTAGGCCCCAGATCTTTAGGTGCTGCACTCAGAGGCTCCTGGGCAAGGTATGTGTCTGGGGTGACCCCAAGTGCACTTGCCAATCTGAACTAGGAGGAAATACCATGTAGTGGGGGAGAGGTGAGTGTGGCAGGCATTCAGATACTTTGGGGAAACTCACTTTAAGCAAGTGTTCTGTTCCTTAAAAAGCTGCATATAAACTCAAGTTTTGCAAATGTATATATACATATACATATACATAAAAGGTATAGTTTATTTTTCTTAGATAATTCACTCTGTAGGCAAAATCCAGGTGGAATAACTTAGTGCCTGTGAACGCTGAATCCCCAAGAGTCTATCTTAATGTCGGTGCTAGAGAAACAGAATCAAATCAGAATTCTACATCCTATTTACCTCTTAATACCTGCACTCTGCAGCTGAAAAAAGCATGAAGAAGTTATTTACGTACTCATCTCATTAAAAAATAAAGCAAGGCTGGGCGCAGTGGCTCACACATGTAATCCCAGCACTTTGGGAGGCCGAGATGGGTGAATCACGAGGTCAGGAGTTTGAGACCAGCCTGACCAACATGGTGAAACCCTGTCTCTACTAAAAATCCAAAAATTAGCTGGGCATGGTGGTGCGCACCTGTAATCCCAGCTACCCAGGAGGCTGAGGCAGGAGAATTGCTTGAATCTGGGAGGTGGAGGTTGCAGGGAGCCAAGATCGCGCCACTGCACTCTAGCCTGGGCGACAGGGCAAGATTCCATCTGAAAAAAAAAAAAAAAAAAAGCAAACACAACTCAGTGTGTAGAGTGTGCTATGATTTACTTTAAAAGTGCGGGCAGTGGTGGTGGGGAACAGTATGGACATTTCTGTCGTAACATTCATATTCTGCCGAAAAATCTTGCATTCCTTAAATATTCCATGTTAAAAACAACAGACTTATGAGAGAGTTATGGTTGCATCACATTGTTGAAAATTAGTGCTTTGTGAAGAGCACTAACAAAAGCAAAAAACCTATCTTAATACAAATATTAGTACAATGAAAGACAAGTTAAATTTCTTATAATTGTAGAAACACTGCAGTAAAAAAGAGAAAAAGAAACCTCTTTACTTTTAGAAATAAGGTGAAGTGAGCTTGAGGAAAGCGCTGTAAGGAAGAGTGAAGTCAGCTGAGTCACGGACACAAATGCAAAATGTGCAAAGATGAGCCAGAAACATGGAAAAGCACCTCCAAGACAGAAGAGAATTGATCCAAGAGAAAGAAGAGGGGAGTGGGCATCGCGTACGGCCGGAGGGCGCCACCTGCCGGTAAGAGCTGAATAGTGAGCTTCGTGTTTCTTGGGCTGAAACATTATACAGTAGTACAGTGCATAATACATAGTCCAGTGTATAATATAATATACACTAATGCTGCCTCTATGTTATACTGCCATCATTCCCCTAATTTATCACTCCCTTATGAGAAAATTTGGGTTACAAAAGCTTGTGTAACATAACATTGTATATATTCTTTGCAATGTATGCAAATACACACAAATATGTAAATATATGTTTATTTGTTTGTATATGCGTAGGATAGTTTCAGATGGAAACACCCAAAGTAGCAACACTGACTGCCTCTAAGGAGGGAAACCGAGCATCTAGAAGGTGAGGTGTATGTGAGGACACTTTTGAGGTGTAGCCCACCTGTATGCTTTGAATATCCTCTAATCAAAAAAAAAATTAAATAAAATCATTAAAATTTTTTAAAACTGAAGACTTCCCCTAGATCCTTTCTATCATCTTTAACTAGCACCATTCTGACTTTATGACTAAACCTATCTGCTTTGGTCATTTTACTTCTTTAAAACGAGACAACCATGTGACATTCTAGGCTCCATCAAATGACCTGGTTCTCAAGAGAAGCCGGAGTGCAGTCAGGACAAGGCAAAGAGCCCTCTACTGGAAGAATTGGGCAATCTATCTGGTGAGAGAGAAGCTTAAATAGGGCTGTGACACTGCACAACAAAGTCCCCTTTTTTGGACGTTATGGGGGTTGAAACCCCTGCCTGACAGACTCAGAGTCCTTAACCAGACTGCCCCAGCGGGAAGAAGGGTACCGCGAGGGTTTCCATTAGGGCAGAGGCAGCACATGTCTGACTGCCTACTCCATTTGCAAGGACGAACGGAAAGCCAGGGCTCATCATATAGGTGAACAGTAGAAGACTGCATGAGCTGGTGGAAAAACAGACCCTAAGAACAGCAGAAGAGGAGAAAGTCCAAATAGCATCTTCAGCGAGATTAAGCCTATAGTTTATGGCAGTGTTGGCATCTATAAACAGTAAGAACATGCTATATATAGAGACAATTAGAAGACAAGAGTTACTTAGAGATTGAAAATATAATTGCTGAAGTTAAAAAACCCTTTATTGGCCGGGTGCAGTGGCTCACACCTGTAATCCTAGCACTTTGGGAGGCTGAGGCAGGCAGGTCACTCGAGCCCAGGAGTTCAAGACCAGCCTGGGCAACACAGGGAGACTCTGTCTCTACAAAAAATTGCAAAAATTAGCCGAGCATGGTGGCATGTGCATGTAGCCTGGGACTATATCCCAGCTACATGGGAAACATAGATGGGAGGATCACCTGGGCCCGGGGCGTGTGAGGCTGCAGTGAGCTATGACTGCACCACTGCACGCCAGCCTGGGCAACAGAGTGAGATTCTGTCTCAAAAACCAAAAAACAAAGAAACAGAAACAAAACAAAACAAACAAACAAACCACCCAAACTAAACTCCCCCCCAAAACCCTTTACTTAGAAAATGATGAAAAAGAGAAAGTGGCAATAAAATATTAGTGAAAAGTTAACCATTCCAGAGGGCAATCTGAGATCGGACATCCACTGGCAGGCATTTCTGAGTGAGAACAGAAGAAAGAGGAAATGTGAAGGCATGGGAAGGGAGCTGCACAGAGTTAAGGAAGACTTTGGTTTGCAGAGCGAAAAGGATTGCCTAATGCGAGCACAATAATAGGAAAAAAATACTCAGACTCATATATATGAAGTGTCAGAGCACCAAGGATAAGAAGACTCCAAAACTTAAACAACAACTGCAGCAATAGTAACAACAACAGCTAGGTCACTTACCAAGGTGTGAGAACTAGATTGACATCAGACCTAACAGAAGCTGGATAACAAACAGAGCAATGTCCTCAGGATTTTGAGATAAACTAATTTTGGACTTGAATTTTAAAATTCACTCACGCCAGGTATTACTGCAAGAAGGGGTAGAAAAAATAAAAAATTTAAAAATTGTAAAGAAAACCCCAAATAACTTAGCAATTGGACACGTTTACTTAAATTATGCATAAATAAGTTCCCAAATTACATTGCTCTAGTGTGCACCAAGATTATCAATAAATAAATGATTAATCTTTCTGGAATGACTTTAGTAAACATTGGTTGTTGTTGCAGCTTTGCATCTGTTCTGCTCCTTCCTGGAGCAGGCCCCCAATTTTTCTTCGGAAACATTATTCCTTCCTCCTCAGTCCTTGGGTTTTAAGTGACTCTAACTTAATCCCATTTGCACCACAGGGACTCGGTATGCTCTATCCCTGGGGCTGCAGTGATGGGTTCAGATATGGGTTTGTAATCCAAGGCTGTCCCATAAGACTCAGTCCTGGGATTTTTTTTTTTGTAAATTAAAAAAGTTTTTATCAATACATAATATTTGTGCATATTTATGGAGTGTATGTGATATTTTATTAAATGCATAGAATGTGTAATGTCAAATCAGGGTATTAGGGATATCCATTCCTTGGAGTATTTATCATTTCCATGTGTTGTTGAAAACATTTCAAGGCTTCTTTTCTAGCTGTTTTGAAACATACAATACGTTATTGTTAACTATAGCTACCTTGCTCTGCTATCGAACATTAGAACTTATTCTTTCTATCTAACTGTATGTTCGTACCCACTGACCAACCTTTCTTCACCTTCCTGCCCTCCGCATCCTTCTCAGCTTCTGGTATCCATCATTCTACCCTCTACTTCCATATGATCAAACTTTTTGAACTCCCACATATAAGTGAGAACATAAGCCTGTAAACCCAGCATTTTCGGAGGCGAGGTGGGTAGATCACCAGAGGCTAGGAGTTCGGGACCAGCCTGGCCACATGGTGAAACCCCATCTCTACTAAAAATACAAAAATAAGCTGGGCATGGTGGCATGCACCTGTAATCCCAGCTACTTAGGTGGCTGAGGCAAAAGAATCACTTGAATCTGGGAGGTGGAGGTTGCAGTGAACCAAGATCATGTCACTGCACTCCAGCCTGGGTGACAGCGAGATTTATCTCAAAAATAAATAAATAAATAAAAAGAACATGTGATGTTTGTCTTTTTGTGCCTGGCTTATCTCACTTAAGGTAAATATATATATATATATATATATATATGTATAAGTATGTATGTGTATATATAGGAGTATATATAAAATCTTATGGTGTGTATGTATTTTTATATACACATACACATATGGGTGTGTATATATAGCATATGTATGTATATACACACACACATATAAAACATTTTCTTTATCCACTCATCAGTTAATGGGCCCTTAGGTTTGTTTAATATCTTTGCAGTTGTGAATTGTGCTGCAATAAACATATATGTGAAAGTGTCTTTTTGATATAATGACTTCTTTTCCTTTGGGTAGATACCCAGTAGTGGGATTGCTAGATTGAATGGTAGATCTACTTTTAGTTCTTTAAGAAATTTCCATACTGTTTTCCATAGAGATTATACAAATTTCCCTTTTTACCACACCCATGCCAACATCTATTGTTTTTTTTCCCCCAACTTTTATTTTAGCATTAGGGGTATGCATGCAGGTTTGTTGTACAGATAAGTTGTGTGTCATGGGGATTTGGTGCACAGATTATTTTATCACCCATGCAATAAGCATAGTACTCAATAGGTAGTTCTTTGATCCTCACCCTCTTCCCACCCTTCTCCCTCAAGTAGGCCCCGGCGTCTATTGTTCTTTTCTTTGTGTCCATGTGTGCCCAGCATTTAGCTCCCACTTGTAAGTGAGAACATGTGGTATTTCACTTTCTGTTCCCGTGTTAGTCTGCCTAGGATAATGGCCTGAAGCTCCACCCATGTTGCCACAAAAGACATGATCTCATTTTTATGACTGCATAGTATTCCATATGCAGGTATATATGTAGCAATTTTCTTTATTCAGTCTACCATTAATGGCCATCTAGGTAGATCCCAGGTCTTTGCTATCACAGATAGTGCTGCGATGAACGTATGCATGTGTGTCTTTATGGTAGGATGATTTATATTCCTTTGGGTATATACTCAGTAATGGGATTGCTGGTTCAAATTGTAGTTCTGTTACAAGTTCTCTGAGAAAACACCAAACTGCTTTCCACAGTGGCTGAGCTAATTTACATTCCCACCAGCAGCGTATGAGCGTTCCCTTTTCTTAACAGCCTCAAGCATCTGTTACTTGTTGATTTTTTTTTCTTTTTTGAGAAGGAGTCTTGCACTGTTGCCCGGGCTGGAATACAGTGGTGCGATCTCAGCTCACTGCAACCTCTGCCTCCCAGGTTCAAGCTATTCTCCTGCCTCAGCCTACCAAGTAGCTGGGATTACAGGCACCCACCACCATGCCCAGCTATTTTTTTTGTATTTTTAGTAGAGGTGGCATTTCACTATGTTGGCCAGGCTGGTCTCAAACTCCTGACCTCATGATCTACCCGCCTCAGCTTCCCAAACTTTTTGACTTTTAATGGTAGCCATTTTGACTGGTGTGAGAGGGTATCTTATTGTGGGTTTGATTTGCATTTCTCTAATGATTAGTAATGTTCATTTTTACACGAGCTTCTTGGCCATATATATGACTTCTTTTGAGAGGTGTCTGTTCATGTCCTTTGCCCATTTTTTAAATGGGTTTTTGCTTCTTAATTTGTTTAAGTTCCTTATAGGTTCTGGATATTAGACCTTTGTTGGATGCATAGTTTGCAAATATTTTCTCTCATTCTGTAGGTTGCTTGTTTACTGTGTTGGTAGTTTCTTCTGCTGTGCAGAGGCTCTTTAGTTTAATTAGGTCCCATTTGTCAATTTTTGACTTTGTTGCAATTGCTTTATCATCTTTGTCAAGAAATCTTTGCCAGTGCATATGTCCAGAATGGTATTTCCTGGGTTTCTTCTAGGATTTTGTAGTTTTAGTTTTACATTAAAGTCTTCGATCTACCTTGAGTTGATTTTTGCATACGGTGAAAGGAAGAGGTCTGGCTTCAATCATCTGCATATGGGTAGCCAGTTATCCCAGCACCATTTATTGACTAGGATATCTTTTCCCCATTGTTTGTTTCTGTTGACTTTGTTGAAGATCAGATGGTTGTAGGCATGTGGCTTTATTTCTGGGCTCTCTATTCTGTTTCATTGGTCTATGTGTCTGTTTTTGTACCAACACTGTGCTGTTTTTGTTACTGTAGCTCTCTAGGAAAGTTTGAAGTCAGGTGATGTAATGCCTCCAGCTTTGTTCTTTTTGCTTAGGATGGCTTTGACTATTTGGGCTCTTTTTTAGATCCATATGAATTTTAGAATAGTTTCTTCCAATTGTTTAAAAAGATCATTTGTAGTTTGATAGGAATAGCATTGAATCTGTAAATTGATTTGGGCAGTATGGCCATTTTAACAATATTGATTCTTCCTATCTATGAGCATGAAATGTTTTTTTCATTTGTTTGTGTCATCTCTAAATTCTTTGAGCATTGTTTTGTAATTCTCATTGTAGAGATCTTTTACCTCACTGGGGTTGAGAATTACAAAACTCTCCTTGGTTAGGGAGGTGAAAGATATTTTATTGAAAGGTATTTGAAAATGCCTAGGTATTTTATTTTTTCTGTGTGTGTGTGTGTGTGTGGCTATTACAAAAGGGCTTGCATTCTTGATTTGACTCTCAGCTTGGACTTTGTTTGTGTGTAGAAATGCTACTAATTTTTGTACATTGAGTTTTTATCCTGAAACTTTCTTGTAGTTGTTTGTCTTGAAGCTGTAAGAGCTTTTGGGCAGAGACTATGAGGTTTTCTACGTATAAAATTATATTGTCTGAAAACAGAGATACTTTGACTTCCTCTCTTCCTATTTGAATGCTTTTTATGTCTTTCTCTTGCCTGATTGCTCTGGCTAGGACTTCCAGTACTATGTTGAATAGGAGTGGTGAGAGTGGACATCTTTGTTTTCATCTCCCAGTTTTCAGAGGGAGAGAGAGGGAGAGAAAGGGGTGAGAGGAGAGGAGGAGAGGAAGGAAGGAAGGGAGGGAGATGGGAAGGATAAGGAGAGGGAGCAGAGGGGAGAAGGAGAGGAGGAAATGATGAGAGGGGAGGAGAAAAAGAGTGGGGAGAGGGAAGGAGAGGAGAGAAGGGTAGGAGGGGCAGGAAGGAGGAGAGAGAAGGAGGGAAGGGAAAGAGAGAGAGAATCTGAGTCATAACTAAAATCTAGGAAAAATATTTGGACTTTGGTCATGTGATGAATTGCCTTTTTGGCTTCGGCTCAGTAGAAGTTGAGCTTCTCTTATCTGAAACAGAAGGCATCTTGACTGATTCAATAGCTTACCTAGAACTAGAGACAAAATTGTAAAAGTTACAAAAATGTTGCCAAGCAGACAGAATCAGCAATGCTGACTATAACTGTGGCAAGTGGACCAGAAAGCACACAACATTTATAAAAGCATTCCAGGGTTCAGAAAGTTATCCAAAGATATCCCTTCCCAATTCCGGGATTGGACATGATTGCTTAAAGGTGCATAAAACTTCTTAGAACAGCAGCCATGATGCACAAATTGTAAAAACGTGTAAAACCAGTGACTGAAATGAGTGATTTTAATATTTTTTCATATTTTTATTGTGGACGTTTAATATTTGTTTTAATTTTTAGTATAGTATTTTCCCTCTTGTTTTTTCTTTTTTAAATTCATTTTTTACTTTTAAAAATTTGTACAAGTCTATGGAGTACATGTGAAATTTTGTTACATGTATATAACACGCAATGATCAAGTCAGGGTATGTAGGGTGTCTATCGTATGAGTACAATATATTTTTGTTTCACTGTAATCACTTTACTCTGCTACTTAACATTGAATTTATTCCTCTACCTAAGTGCATATTTGTGCCATTTAACCCACTTCTCTTCATCCTTTCTAACTTTGTCTTTCCTTCCACCCACCTCACCCCACACTCACCTCCCAATTTTCAAGTAATTTGTCTTAACAACTTATGTTTGTTTAGAGTCTTCTCTGTACTAATTTAATTATACTTTGTGTGTGTATGTATATTGAGGTATAATTGACATACAATGAACTACATACAGGTATTTAAAGTGTATAATTTAATAAATTTTGACACATATCCATTGGCCCCCCAAAATATCCTCAAGACCTTTGTCATTCCTTCCTCCTGACACTTCTCACCCCCATCCCTGGGCAGCCACTGACTTGCTTTTTGTCACTATAGAATAGTGAGCATTTTCTAGAGTAAGTGGAATCACACCATATATACTATATGTACTCCTTTTGTTTGTTTGACTTTTTCCACTGAGCATAATAATTTTGAAGTTCATCCATGTTGTGTGAATCAGTAGTTCATTTCTTTTTGCTGAGAAGTCATATTCCATTGTATAGATATACTATAGTTAGTTTATCCATTCACCTGTTATGTATTTTGGTTATTCTCAATTTTCGCCTATTACAAATAAAGCTTTTATGAATGATCAGGTATAAGTCATTTATGAACACATGCTTTCTTTTCTCTTAGGACTATACCTAGGAGTGGAATGCCTGAGTCATATTATGGGTGTGTAAGATTACTTTTTAAGAAACTGACCAATTGTTTTCCGAAGTCATTGCACCCCCCCCCCTTTTTTTTTTTTTTTTTTTTTTTTTTTGAGACGCAGTTTTGCTCTTGCTGCCCAGGCTGGAGTGCAATGGTGTGATCTTGGCTCACTGCAACCTCTGTTTCCTGGGTTCAAGCGATTCTCCTGCCTCAGCCTCCTGAGAAGCTGGGATTACAGGCATGCACCACCACGCCCGGCTAATTTTTTTGTATTTTTAGCGGAGACGGTGTTTCGCCATGTTGGCCAGGCTGGTCTCGAACTCCTGGCCTCAGGTGATCTGCCCGTCTTGGCCTCCCAAAGTGCTGGGATTATAGGCGTGAGCCACTGCACCCGGCCAATGGCACCATTTTATATACCACCATTCCCTCCACATCTTCACCAACACTCAGTGTGGTCAGTGTATTTAATTTTAGCCATTCTAATAATCTTTTTTAGTGCTGCATAATATTTCCATGATATGAGTATACCAATATGAGTATCCCTACTGATGCACTTTTACCTGCCTTCCTATATTTTTGCCTCTAGAAACAATTCTGCAAAACCAGACTGTACTAACTGGAGCTTTTATTGCCATGAGATGGAGTCTTTGGAATAGGGTTGATGCATTGAAGTGCATAAATATTTGAAAACAAAATAAATCTTATCTAGAGCTTTCTTAAAAGGCTGTAATAATTTACATTTACCAGCAATGTATTAAAGCATCTTTTGCCTTTCTTCCCAACCTCACCACTAATTTTTATTTTATTTATTTATTTATTTATTTATTTATTTATTTATTTATTTATTTGAGATGGAGTTTCACTCTTGTTGCCTAGGCTGGAGTGCAATGGCACCATCTCGGCTCACCGCAACCTCCACCTCCCATATTCAAGCGATTCTCCTGCCTCAGCCTCTGGAGTAGCTGGGATTACAGGCATCCACCACCAAGTCCGACATTTTGTATTTTTAGTAGAGACAGGGTTTCTCCATGTTGGTCAGGCTGATCTCGAACTCCAGACCTCAGCTCACTACTAATTTTTGTCAATAGTATATAACTTTTTACAATGCTTTCAAGTTGTTTTGATTTTCATTTCCTTGATTATGAAGTTGAATATTTTTTCACACATATTGGCCATTGATTGTTCATCTGTGAATTGTCTAAGGATGTTGTGCATTTTTATTTTTGCGAGCTTTTTTGGTAACATAGATTTTAAAATTTCATCTTGAATTTTTTTTTTCCCTTAGAGATGGGGTCTCACTTTGCTGCCCAAGCTGGATTTCAGTGGTGCAATCAGATCTCACTGCAGGCTACAACCCCTGGCCTCAAGAGAAATTATTTTTTTAATCTTTAAATTTGCTTATGTCATCTTTGCCATATTAAATACTTTAAAGCCATCTTTTCTTTTATAACTTCTGGCTTCATATCTTGGTTAAGAAAGTACATCCAACTCTTGGCTTGTACATGTAATTTCCTGTATTTTATCTTAATATTTTCATGTTCTTATTTTTTTTCAGACACAAATTCAATCCTTCTTGGATTTTATTTTTTTTTTATTTTTTAGTTTTTTTTAGATGGACTCTTGCTCTGTTGCCAGGCTGGAGTGCAGTGGCGCGATCTCGGCTCACTGCAACCTCCACCTCCCGGGTTCAAGCGATTCTCCTCACTCAGCCTCCCGAGTAACTGGGACTACAGGCGGGCACCACAACAGTCAGCTAATTTTTGTGTTTTTAGTAGAGATGGGGTTTCACCATGTTGGCCAGGATGGTGTCGATCTCTTGACCTCGTGATTTATCTGCCTCAGCCTCCCAAAGTGTTGGGATTACAGGTGTGAGCCACCATACCCGGCCTCTTGGATTTTTACGTAGGGTGAAGTAGGAGCCCAGCTTTACTTTCTTCTAATTGGAAAGCTGTTTTGTTCTCACCACTTAACTAAATAACCCATTTTCCACTGCTTTGTCATACGTTTATTCCCATTATCAACCAGGATTCATTATGTACTATGTATATTGTCCTACTGATTTATTTGTGTGTTTTATGCCAATGCTAGACTAAGTTATGTTCAGGTGTTTTTTTTTTTTTTTTCCCCACAAGGAAGACTTAAGAAAGCATATCTAATTCCACACACAAAAAGAACAGATTTCAATTGGAATCTAATTATGTATATATCCATTTTGGAAGAATGTATATTTTCATAGTGGTAAGTATTTTCATACAAGAACATGGTATGTTTTCCTGTTTGTTCAGATCTTGTTTCATGTTTTTCAATATGGTTGAGTTATATTTATAGTTACGTATATCATAAATATATATATAAGAGTATATGTACAGCATAAAGCTCAATAAAACCATACCCAGTTTAAGAAGTAGAGCATTGCCCTTCGAAACTTCCCATCTCACCTCCATGAGTTCCTCTCCCTCTCACCAGGGTATTATTACTATCCTCTCCTTTGTGTTAATCATTCACTTTCTTTTTCTTTTTTTTGAGATAGGGTGTTGCTCCATTGCCCAGGCTAGAGTGCAGTGGTGCAATCATAGCTCACTGCAACCTTGACCTCCTGGGCTCAAGTGATCCTCCCACTTTGGACTCTTGAGTAGCAAGATCACCTTGTGCACCAACCCACCTGGCTATTTTTTTTCTTTTTCTTTTTTTGTAGAGACAGGGCCTCACTGTTTTGCCCAGGCAGGTCTCGAACTCCTGCCCTCAGGAATCCTCATACTCTGGCCTCTCAAAGGGTTGGAATTACAGGCGTGAGTCACCACGCCTAACCCTCCCTTGCTTTTCTTTACAGTTTCTTATCACCTATGTCTGTTGTTCTAAACAATATATAGTTTTAGTTTTTTTCCATGGCTAGCCTTGTCAAAAATGGGATCAGATTCTGTATTCTTCTGGGAAAAGAACTGTTCTTCCTTGGTTAAACGTGCATATGATATTTATTCATGTTGATGCAGGTAATTGTATTTTGTTCATTTTTCCTGCTGAATATCATTCCACTGTGTGGGTATTCTATAGTTTGCTTATTCAATGCACTATTGATGAATATTTGGGTTGTTTCTAGCTTTTTACTGTCATGAGTCTTCTTACAAAAATATCCTTATGCATTCGTGTAAGGTTTTCTTTAAGGCAATGGTCTTCAAACATTTTTTACTTCTGTATTCACTAAAGGAATTTTTTAAAAATCTGGATCTTCTCTTGAGGATTTTAAGGTGAACTTGTAAAATTTTTTCCTCATGAATATTTGCAAAAGATGTAATTTCTAGCACATTGTAGATATTAACATTTTTAAATGAAATTACTTCTTTTAAAATTATTTTAGATATAATACAAATAAGATAGCAATTAGACACCAATCTTCAGCTATTTAAAAAACACATGAGCAAGGCTTTTTCTAACAGTCAGAAATTTTACCTGTTGCTTTTTCTCCTTGGCTGTCCATTTACTTCCCCACAGAATTGTATCTTGTGATCGATTTTTATGCTTCAGAAATCTTGGTCACCCTAGCATCTTTTTCTATCACAAAAATAAATATGGAACTTGAAAAAAATTCTATGGCCACAGATATTTAGTGTGAAAAATTTCTTTCATATTTAGTTATTATTAAAGCGGGGGGGGGTCAGTAAAAAATAAAATAAAATAAATTATCAGTACACAATTGATCAAAGTACATAAATACATCACAACATTTGTAAAATAATTTATCACTACCTTTTTAATTTTGAAAATGCATCTCTCAATGGGATGGATGAGGCTTCTTTTCATTTATTTCATGCATGCACTATGACGTCACTCTTTGCCAGAATGAGACAATGTTTAGCATCAATTCTATTCCTAGTTTTTGTTTTCATCAGTGGAAAAATTGAGAAGCCTTGTTCATATAAATGAATCAATAGAAATGTAATCAATTTTGTTATGATAATGCCACTCAGTTCTTTGTACTCCTTCCAAAATAAATGCTGAAACCACATAGTGGTTCCTCATTAATTTTTAATTGTCTATTGATGGATATATCTGCCTTCCTTTTTGTTGAAAACAAAATAGGGGAAACTGCTTGACTTGCAAAAGGATTTAATGGCCAGTCATTAGAATCACTCAATTTCTCAATATCTGGGAAGAATACCAAAAAAGCTTTATCAAGACATATCGAATGACTATAAATTGTATGTCTTACTCTTTCACTGAAAGGTTGAAAAGTATCCCATTTAACACATTATATTTAAAATATTTGGAAAAATTGAAATATTATTAACTTTGATAAACCTTTGTCAATCTATTTAAAAAAACTTTTTAAGTGGAAAATTCTAAATACAAAGAAGTAGAAAAAATAGTGTACTGAACTCAACATATCCATCATTAGGCATCAACAGTTATACATGGGCAATCTTGTTTCATCTAAACCCCTATCCTTTCTACTCCTAGTTTTTATTATTGTTATTATTTTTTGAAATAGGGTCTCACTCTCTTACCCAGGTTATGATGCAGTGGCATGATCACAGCTCACTGCAGCCTTGACCCCCGGGCTCAGTGGATCCTCCTACCTCAGCCTCCTGAGTAGCTGGTGCTGCCATCACCTTCCGCTGGTTTTTAAAAAAATATTTTGTAGAGATAGGTCTGTGTTGCCCAGGCTGGTCTTAACTCCCGGGCTCAAGCCATCCTCCTGCCTTGGCCTCCCAAAATGTGGAGATTATAGGTGTGAGCCACCATACTCAGCCCCTTTTGAAGTTTTTGACAAACTTCCCAAGATTAATTTCTAAATTAAGCCTTTTTTGTTGATCTTGAACTAACTTTGGGATTTTTGAGATGGACTCCTGGAAAATGTCAAAGAATTTATCTCTCACCTTGTAAAATAGGGACATTAAACTAATTAGCTTATTTGATATATTAAATTATGTGGGAAGCATTGTCAAGTGAAAGTGATGTTTAGCTTTCTTTATGTTATATTTATATGGGCACATGTTACTAATAAGAGTGTTTCAGAAATTAGACAAAATTTGTTAAAATTTGTCAGTACCCTAGATATTCATGATATGTCTGATATAATGTTATCAATCAGAATTCTACATCTTATTTTACAATGTTGTATGTCACAGAAACAACCAAATTTCCTTGTCAATTAGATTGTAAGAAACTCTCATTAGATATTTAAATGTGACAACTTAAAAATCTTTTATCATTTACATGTTATTTTACTTTGATGTTTTCTTAAAAGCTTTTGCAAGCAACTATGGTCAAAATTTGTCTTCAAAGAGATTCATGAAAAGACTCCAACAAGTACAGATTTCTGATAACTTTAAGATCACACCACTGGCCTGGGTAAGAATTTCCAGAACTCTAATGGAGAAATTGATTGGCTTGTAAAATTGTTAACCCGATGTAGGGCAAAACGAAAATTAATTGGATGGAACTAAAAGGACTGATGAAGAAAAATGATGCTTTAAAAAATTACCTTTTTTTCAAAACATTGCTTGTTCTTTAATATTTTGTTTTCCAGTTCTGAGGAAACGTTTTCTCTTTTCTCCTAAGCTATCTATAGTTGACCACAATCTGGTAGATTATGCATTTGTAAACAGAAATAAAGCATTTAGTTTTTTCCCTACCTAATCCCTCCAGAATTTGAAAATGATCAGTGAGTATTCTTATATTCATGACAATGGTTGTTTGTATAGGTCCAATAAGAGTCTACTCTGTTTGTATCAGGACACAGTGGAAAACATTGGTTATGCTACCAAAGCTTTGGAATGTAACTTTTAGGATGTTATAGAATCAGAAATGACCACAAAGTTTTAAGAAACTAAGGTTGACTTTGTGGGGCCAATAATGCTCCTTAAAATAACCCCAGCCTGGTACCTTGTTCACAAAGTCCCTAGCCTTACAATTGAGTAAAGAAGGTAACTTTCTCACAGGCCCAGGGCCTTAAAAATATTTTGGAGACCTCGAGAAGAGAGGAACTCACCCAAATCTAGAGGTGTTACAGGCGAAATCTAATGACAAGCTCTTGGCTTGGCTTCCTAGACTTGAGAGGCTTTTAGATTTCTTATTAACAGGTCCAGCAAAGCAGACTCAAAAAGAGCCTATACGATCAATCACTATTCTTGCTGCATTATGTGAATAATCAAGACAAGTTTAAGTGACTAGATTTATTTTATAAAAAAAAATTAGTCTTACTATGATTATGTTTGGTAAAAATGGGAGTGACTGTGGAGAGAAAAATTACATTAAAAAAAACTATAGTATACCCGTTATTGGATTCTAGTACTGTTCATTGTCTTTGAGGTTTTGTTATCTATTTGTAGAATGGATTAGATATTAAACTCTAATTTCCTTCCATATCTGGCAACAAATCTTCAAGCTAATGTTTCATGTTTTTCTCCTACTCTCTTGACTTGACATCACTGAAAACTGAAGCTGCCCTTTTCCTGAAACTTTGCAAGCTGAAACTGGATGACTTGATATAAACTTCAGAGAAATCACTACCACAGCTCATGTATAAGCAACCTTTGTGCCCGTTGCTGTGTAGGCCATTCAGAAAGTCCACTGGAACACCCAACGACCTCACCAGAGACATTCAAACTGCAAATCAGGAAACTGATCAGAATTACCACTGCTTATCTTCACTGTCTATCTAAAGATGCTTTGAGCCCAATCGATAGTACCCTTACCAACTGATTGCCCTCTGGACTCAAAAGCCGGGCTTATAACTTGCTCTAAACATTAACCTTTATTTTTCTTTTGTTTCCATATAAATGCCTCTTATTGTTTACACTGTGAAGTCTCAACTTGGATGGGAGCCCATCTGCAACACAGCCTCCTAAAATGAGAAGCAACTGTTCAACTGAACTGAACTATTTTCAGGACTAAAAGGCTGTGTCAGTAAGATATGGGGAATATTTGTTCTTCTGTGTGTTCCAATCCGTGTTTTTCTTTCCCTTCACTGATATCTTGTTTCACAACTTCCAACCCAAATCTGCTCACAGCTACTAACTTGGCTTTTAACATATGAAACTTTCTAAAAGTAAAGTTTCAAATGGGAAATGAAGAGGCTCAGAATACACTACCCCAAAATACGTCACTCAGAACACATCATCCCCAAATATGCCACTTTGGCATCAGAATTATTTTAAACTAAAGGTACATAAAAACAGGAGGTGCAAGAAGATCACTCTGACCTTCACCGTTCTTTAAAAGCCAGAGATGAAATTCCTATGTGAAAGATGTCCTCCCTAAACCAAGAAGAAAGTGGCATTCTTATCACCAAGGATGGGAAGTTGAGGCTGATAGGAATCTGTACAAGCATCCCTTATCTTCCTAATTACTTATCTACCCAGTTATTTACCCTAGCACAAGCCTCTTTTGCTTTGTTATATTTTCATATATAACGAGCTGGTGCGATAATATAGAGAGAAGTGGTGGAGGTTGAGGGTTTTGAGGGTTCTTTAATAAAGAGCTTTATTGCGTCGGCAAAAGGTTGTAATAACCCATAGGGGCCTACAACATTGGGCCCTTTACGTAATTGTATATAGCCTAATAATTTTCGTTCAGTGAGTGTGAGAAATGCTATGGCGGCTATAATAGGTAGAATAATAAGTAGGAGATTTACTGTGAACATAATGTTAAGAAGAGGAGTTGAACCTCTGGTTGTAAAATCTTAAGTTTTATGCAATTGCCGGGCTCTGCCATCTTAACAAGCCCTGTTCTTGGGCTATATATATGTAAGCTTATGTTAAATTGAGATTAAGTCATTTATGGGGGGAGGGCGCTTTGTGAAGTGGGCCCCATTTCTCTTGTCCTTTCGTACAGGGAGAAATATAAAATAGATAGAAACCGACCTGGATTACTCCGGTCTGAACTCAGATCACGTAGGACTTTAATCGTTGAACAAACGAACCCTTGATAGCTGCTGCACCATTAGGATGTCCTGATCCAACATCGAGGTCGTAAACCCTATTGTCGATATGGACTCTGGAATAGGATTGCGCTGTTATCCCTAGGGTAACTTGTTCCTTTGATCAAGTTATTGGATCAATTGTAGATGTTGGCTAGCTTTGACTTGTGTAGCCTTGGCATAGACTATTCGGAGGTTTGATTATGCTCCGAGGTCACCCCAACCAAAATTTTTAATGCAGGGGAAGTTAAAAGGTTAAGTCCGTGGATTTATATTAATTACTGATTGCATAATAAATTAAAGCTCCATAGGGTCTTCTCGTCTTATTATAGTATGTCCGCCTCTTCATACTTCAAGGCATAAATGTTTGACTCTAGCTGCTGCTTTGTGTCTTCACTTCCTTATGAAGGCTCTCTTGTCATAAAAGACTTGCATTAAGTAATTTATATGCTTTTCTTCTGTTGATTTGTCTTATGTCGATTTAATTCTCCAGGCCCAGGCAAAAAACAAACAAAGAAAAAACAAAAACAAAAACAAAAAACCCCCAACAACAACAACAAAACCCTAAGAGAGGCGGGGTAAATTTTTGCCTCCTCTTCTGCACTTTTCAAATGCTCTATCCTGTTTTCACTTCTTTACTTTATAAGAAAAGTATAAGGTGTTCCAGGCTCATCTTGTATTTATTTTCCCTGTCCTAGCCCTAGAATCAGCCACTTCTACATTTCTTTAAGGAGTCCTGGTTCCTTTCTTTGGGGAATGGCATTTCGAAATCAAGATCTGAGTGCCGGCTGTGCTCATTGCTACTGGTGTCACTGCTTGTAGTCTCCTCTCTCTCAGTGGGCGGAGCTAAGCAATCCATGTATGTATAACTGACCCATATATGCACACATATTATATTTTTGCATCTACTAAAAATAAATCAACCATGAGTTCATGTTGATATTTCTAACTCCAGTCCAGCACCAGGATTTATCCTAGCATTATCTCTGCTTATTTGTAACTTCTTTCTGACAATGAGAAAAGTGGATCCCATAGCTTACAATATTCTTAATTATTTCTGAGCCCAAGTATATGGGCCCAAGTATAGCATAGGTTTAGGGTTGCTTGTGAAAAACGAATTTACCAAGGAGAGTATGTTGCTTCTGTACCATTCTTTTTGTCTTTGGCCTGACACTCTCCAGTCAAAACATTGCTTTACAAAGTCACTTAGGTCAGCTCCTTTCTTCCCCGCTAACTTCTGTATGGTTATTTTTTTTTTATTTGCAATACAGTTAGATTCATTTTAGCAGTCTGCTTTTCATCCTGGATTTCCCCAAGATCTTGGTTGATTTTTTAAAAACTTGCATACAGCAAAGTTTACCCTTTGTGGTGTATAGGTTTATGGGATAGAGAAAGGCATAGAGTCACGTGTACAACAGTACAGTTTAACTCAGAACAATTGGATCCCCCAAAAGTTTCCTAATGAGGCTCTAAAGTGGGGCATCATTTCATATAACTCTCCCAACTCCAGGCAACCATGGATTTGTTTTCTATTTTGATAATTTTGCCTTTTCCAGAATCCCATATAAATAGAAGCATTCAATATGTAACATTTTGGATTTTCTCTCATTGAGCAAAAAGAATTTCAGGTTCATTCATGTGTTGTGGGTTGACACTTTTCATTGCTGAATAGTATTCCATTGTCTGGATATACACCAATTTACTTACCCTTTCATCTGTGAAAGACAGCTGAGATGTTTCTAGCTTTTGGTTATGAATAAAGCTGCTATAAACAGTCGGGGCCAGGCACGGTGGCTTACGCCTGTAATCCCAGTACTTTGGGAGGCTAAGGCAGGCGGATCACCTGAGGTCAGGTGTTCGAGACCAGCCTGGCCAACATGGCAAAATCCTTTCTTTACTAAACATACAAAAATTAGACAGGAGTGGTGGTGCATGCCCATGATCCCAGCTACTCAGGAGGCTGAGGCAGGAGAATCATTTGAGCCCAGGAGGCAGAGGTTGCAGTGAGCTGAAATTGTGCCACTGCAGTCCAGCCTGTGAGACTCCATCTCAAAAAAAAAAAAAAAAAAAAAAAAAGTCAGGTACAGATTTTTCTGTCGGTGTAAGATTTCAATTAGCTTAGGTCAATACCTTGGAGTGGGACTGTGGGGTCACATGATAAGTGCATGTTTATCTCTATAAGAAATTGCAAAACTAGTTTCCATTTATAAGAAACTGCTATACTATTTTCTGTTCCCACTGGTGATGAATGGGAATTCCATTTGCTTTCTCACCCTTGTCAACACTTTAGCCATTCTAATAGGTGAGTAGCAGCATTTCACTGTTTTAATTTGCACTCTCTAATGACTAGTGTCGTTGAGCATTTTTTTTTCAATTGTGGTAAAATAGATATACCTAACATTTACTATTTTAACTATTTTAAAGTATACAGTTCAGTGACAGTAAGTACATTCACATTGTCGTATAACCATCACCACCTTCTGTCTTCAGAACTTTTTCATCTTCTCAAACTGAAGTTCTATATCCATTAAACACCAGCTCCTCATTTTCCCCTCCCTCCATCCTCTCCCAACCGCCATTCTAGTTTTTGTCTCCATAAATGTAACTACATTAGAAACCTCAGATAAGTGCAGTCATGTAATATATACATTGTAAAATATATTATAATATATAATATACTATATACTATATAACATATTATATATTAAATATATAATATATACTATATAAAATAATATATATTTATATATAATATATAATATATAATATAATATATAATATATATAAAATATATAATATAATATATAATATATTATATAATATATAGTCATGTAATATATATATATATATTTTTGTGACTGGCTTATTTTGCTTAACATAATATCCTCAAGGTTCATCCATGTTGTATGAGGTTGGTGCAAAAGTAATCAGGGTTTTTCCCATTAAAAGTGATAGCATGAGTCAGAATTTCCTTATTTTTAAAGGCTGAATAATATTCCATTGTATGAATATATCATGTTTGTTTATTCATTCATGTGTCAGTGGACACTTGGGTTGCTCCCGCCTTTTGGCTATTGTGAATAATGCCGTTATGGACACAGTGCACAAATATGTGTTCGAGTCTCTGCTTTCACTTCCTTTTTTTTTTTTTGAGACGGAGTCTCACTCTTGTCGCCCAGGCTGGAGTGCAGTGGCGCGATCTCGGCTTACTGCAAACTCCGTCTCATGGGTTCACGCCATTCTCCTGCCTCAGCCTCCGGCGTAGCTGGGACCACAGGCGCCCGCCGCCACGCCCGGCTAAGTTTTTGTATTTTTGTTTTCGGTAGAGACGGGGTTTCACCGTGTTAGCCAGGATGGTCTCGATCTCCCGACCTCGTGATCCGTCTGCCTCGGCCTTCCAAAGTGCTGAGATTACAGGCATGAGCCACCGCACCCGGCCTCTGCTTTCACTTCTTTTGGGTGTATACCCGGAAGTGGAATTGCTGGATCACAGGTAATTACGTTTAAGTTTTTGAGGAATCATCATACCGTTTCCACAGCAGCTGCACCACTTTACATTCCCACCAGCAATGCACAAGCGCTCCAATTTCTCTCACATCCTTGCCGATACTTGTTATTTTTGTGTGTGTGCATGTATGTGTGTTGATAATAGCCAACCTAATGGGTGTGAAGCGTTATTTCATTGTGGTTTTGATTTGCATTTTGTTAATAGCTAGTGATATTGAATATCTTTCATGTGCTTATTGGCCATTTGAATATTTTCTTTGGAGAGATGTTTATCTTGATAAACCTTTTTTTGAGGTTTATTAATTTTTTCAACTTTTATTTTAGATACAGGAGGTACACGTGCAGGTTCGGTACACGGGTGTATTGCATGATGCTGAGATTTAGGGTATGGATCCCGTCACCTAGGTAGTGAGGATAGTACCTCACTTAATTTTGTCAACTTTTCAAGGATCCAGTTTTGAGGTTCTATTATTTTTCTCTACTATTTTTTTCTGTTTTTAATTTAATGACTTTGTTTTCATCTTTTCTCCCCTTTCTGCTTGTTTTAAGTCTACTTTACTCTTCTTTCTCTAGTTTATTAAGGTGAATGCAACAATTAATTTTTTGAGGTTTTTCTTCTTTTCTGATATAAGCATTTAATGTTATAAATTTTCCTTTAAGCTCTCCTTTAGCTTTCTTCTATAAATTTTGATTTGCTGGCATTTTATATCCACTTATTTAAGCATATTTTAAAAATCTGCCTTGAGATTTCTTGTACTCAAAGGTTGTTTTCAAGTATGTGTTTAATTTTCAAATCTTTGGACAATTTCTACATTCTTTCTGTTACTTATTTTGAATTTAATTCCATTTTGGTCTGAAAAGACACTTTATGTAATTTCTGTTCTTTTAGATTTGTTAAGGTTTGTTTCATGGCTTACAGTATGCTTTATTTTGGTGAATGTTCCATGTGCATTTGAGAAGAATGTGTGTTCTGTTGTTGATTGAAGTGTGCTATAGGTCAAGTGTCAATAGGTCAATAGTGTCATTAGGTCATTAGTGTCAATAGGTCAAATTGGTTGATAGTGGTCAAGTCATCAACATATTTAATGACCTTCTAGCTACTTGTTCTATCCATTACTTAAAGAGATGTGTTAAAATCTCCAACTGTAATTATAGCTATTCATCTATATCAACTTTTGGTTCTTTCAGTTTTTCTTTAAGTGTTTTGAAACCTTATTGTTAAGTTCATATATATTTAGGATTGTTATGTTACTTTGGTAAATTGGCATTGTAATCACTATGTAGCATTTCTTTTTATCTTTGATAATACTCTTTGTTCTGAAGTTTAAAAAATTTTTTATTTAATTTAATTTTTTTTAAATTCCTTTTTTTAAAATTATACTTTAAGTTCTAGGGTACATGTGCATAATGTGCAGGTTTGTTACATATGTATACATGTGCCATGTTGGTGTGCTGCACCCATCAACTCGTCAGCACCCATCAACTCGTCATTTACCTCAGTTATAACTCCCAATGCCATCCCTCCTCCCTCCCCCCTCCCCATAATAGGCCCTGGTGTGTGATGTTCCCCTTCCCATGTCCAAGTGATCTCATTGTTCAGTTCCCACCTATGAGTGAGAACATGTGGTGTTTGGTTTTCTGTTCTTGCAAAAGTTTACTGAGAATGATGGTTTCCAGCTGCGCCCATGTCCCTGCAAAGGACATGAACTCATCCTTTTTTATGGCTGTATAGCATTCCATGGTGTATATGTGCCACATTTTCTTAATCCAGTCTGTCACTGATGGACATTTGGGTTGATTCCAAGTCTTTGCTATTGTGAGTAGTGCCGCAATAAATATATGTGTGCATGTGTCTTTATAGCAGCATGATTTATAATCCTTTGGGTATATACCCAGTAATGGGATGGCTGGGTCAAATGGTATTTCTAGTTCTGGATCCTTGAGGAATCACCATACCGTTTTCCACAATGGTTGAACTAGTTTACAATCCCACCAACAGTGTAAAAGTGTTCTATTTCTCCACATCCTCTCCAGCACCTGTTGTTTCCTGACTTTTTAATGATTGCCATTCTGACTGGTGTGAGATGGTATCCCATTGTGGTTTTGATTTGCATTTCTCTGATGGCCAGTGATGATGAGCATTTTTTCATGTGTCTGTTGACTGTATAAATGTCTTCTTTTGAGAAGTGTCTGTTCATGTCCTTTGCCCAATTTTTGATGGGGTTGTTTGTTTTCTTCCTGTAAATTTGTTTGAGTTCTTTTTCTTCATCATTCAACTTGATAAAGCTTCTTTTTTTTTTTTTTTTTTTTTAACATGAGTATAGCTATTCCAGCTTTCTTTTGGATATTGTTTGATGGTATACATTTTTAACATTCTTTTGTTTATAACATATTCGTGCCTTTATTTTTAAAGTGAGTTTTTCTTAAGGCAGCATATACATAGGTCTTGATTTTTAATCATATCTGAAAATTTCTGTCTTTTAATTGGTATATTTTGATCATTCACCTTTAGTGTGGTTATTATATAACTGAATTAAAATCTACCATTTTCTTAGTGTTTAATCCATCTGTCCTTTATTTTTTCCTGCCTTCTCTTGAGGTAATTGAGCACTTACTGGAATTATGATTCTATTTCATCTCCTTTATTGACTTATTATTTGTTCACCCCTTAAAAAAGTTTAGTCCTTGGGTACAGGAGTTATATGTTTTTAATTAATTAGAGTGTATCATTAAATAATATTGTATGTATTCACAGATAGTTTAAGGCCTCAAATTATCATAGTCCCACTTCTCTGCTATTACATATATTATACATATTACATATAATTATTAGCCTAGATATCTCTATATTATTAGATACTAATATCTATATTCTATCTATCTATCTATCTATCTATCTATCTATCTATCTATCTATCTATC